>NC_061121.1:151108348-151208888 GCF_002878395.1 Capsicum annuum | reverse complement strand
TAATTCTTTTCATACAGCTTTAACTGTATAGAGGGATAGGCTATAACCTTACCTCTCTGTATCAACACACAACCCAAACCGACTCTAAAGGAATCATAATACACCATATAACCATCAGTACCATCAGGCAAAGTCAACACAGGGGCTGAAGTGAGTCTAGTTTTCAACTTTTGAAAACTTCTTTCACAGGAATCTGACCATCGGAACTTACTTTTTTTTAGGTCAATCGGGTCATGGGAGATGCAATAGAAGAGAAACCTTCGACAAAACGGCGGTAATAGTTAGCTAAACCCAAGAAAATTCTAATGTCAAACAAAGAGATAGGTGTAGGCCAATTTCTTTTAGCTTTTGTCTTTTGGGGATCAACTTTAATGCCTTCGGCTGAAATAATATGATCCAGAAAGGCTATTGACCTTAGCCAAAACTCACACTTACAGAATTTGGTAAATAATTGATAATATCTAAGAGTTTGTAGGATAATTCTAAGTTGGTCTGCATGGCCATCATTACTTCGGGAGTAAACAAGGATATTATCTATGGACACTATGACAAACATATCAAGATACTGTTTGAACACCCAATTCATGAGGTCCCTGAAAGCTGTTGGAGAATTGGTTAGCCCGAAAGACATAACTAGAAACTCAAAGTAACCATAACAGGTTTGGAAGGCTATCTTTGGGATATGACACTCCCTTACTTTAAGTTGATGATAGCTGGATCTAAGGTCTATCTTCGAGAAATAACTTGCACCTTGCAATTGATCAAACAGGCCATCAATCCTCGAAAGAGGGTATTTATTCTTGATTGTGACCGTAGTAAGCTAATGATAGTTAATGCATATACGTAAATAAGCATTTTCTTTTGCATGAACTGGACGGAAGTGCCCCAAGATGAAACACTGGGCCTTATGAAACCTTTGTCTAGAAGATGCTTGAGTTGCTCTTTCAACTTATTAAGTTCTATAGGTGCCATACAGTATGGAGGGATAGAAATAGGCTAGGTGTCGGGAAGAAGGTCAATCTCAAATTCTATATCTTTATCGGGAGGTAACCCTAGGATATCTTCTAGAAAAACATTAGGAAACTTATTAACTATATAGACTGACTGAATAATTAGAGTCTCAGACTTAGTATCTTTAACTCGAACTAGATGGTAGGTGCAATCTTTGGATATTAGCTTTCTGGCTTTAAGATAAGATATAAAATGACTCATGGGAGATACAGAATTACCGGACCACTCAAAACTGGCTCATCAGGAAACTAAAACTTAGCCATATGGGTACAATAGTCTATAGATGCGTAACACGAATGAAGCCAATCCATCCCCAGAATACGATCAAAATTGACCATATCCAACTTTATCAAATCAGTAAATATGACTATGAAGAATAGTAACAGGACACTTTTTATACACTTGCTTAGCGACAACTAACTTACCTACTAGAGTAGAAACTAGGAAAGGCTCAAGAATATTTTCGAGACTCATTTCAAAATCCACATTAACTAATAGGGTCACATAGGATAAACTTGACCCATGATCCAACAACACATAAACATCAAAGCAAAAGATACGAAGCATACCAGTAACAACATCGGGAGAATCCTTTTTTTCCTAAAGGGATGGTAAGGCATAAAATCTATTCTGGAGCTGACTGCCAGTAGTGCTGGATGAAGCGCCTTGAGGACGAGCTGGATGAGATAAAGAAGCTAGTGCATTGGTAGCCCGAGTCTGGGGTCGTACATCTCTGTTGCCCAGCCTAGCATGCGAACACTCTCTAAGTCTATCGTCCAACTTACCACATCTAAAGCAACCCTCTGATTGGATAAGAGCTCATCGAGATAGTCCCTACCACACTTAGTACATGGAGGATAATGAGGTCTTTCACTCACACTGTTCTGTGAAATAGACATAGAAGGCCTATTCCCCTACTCCTGCCTGCTTTTGGGTGTGGGAGCACTGGCTGATGAAGGCATTAGCATAGATGAATGGTTTTTAAACGGTGGACGATTCCTTTCATGGGATCTAGTCTGACCATACTCATACTGCTCTAATCTAGCCCTCTTTTTTCCTCTTACTCTATCTCTCTCCTTTATCTTATCTGCCTCAATCTACTAAGCATCCATCATCTGTCTGGAAAAATCCATGTCTCTATTGAGCATAGTAGTTCTATACTCTTTCAGCACTAGACTAGACACACCAGTTATGAACTTACCTATACTAGATCGGGTGTCAGGAGCATACTTAGATAACTGGTTGAACTTGAGGCAATACCCCTTTACTGTTATGGAGCCTTGCCTCAGGTTTATGAATTCCTCTATCTTTGTTTCCCTCATCTCAAGTTGTAAGAACTTATCCAAGAATGCATTCCTAAACACCTGCCAAGTCATAGGAGCTGCATTCTCCCCTCAAATCTTCCTCCACATCACAACCCAATCATATGCAACATCTTTCAGACTATAAGATGCTAATTCTACACTCTCTTCCTCAGAAATATGCATAACTTTGGTGATTTTCTTTACCTCATCAAGATGGAACTATGGGTCCTCACCTGCCTTTGACCTATAGAACTCTAGCGAATTCATCCTCATAAAATCTCAAATCTTGACTGCAGCTAAATCACCACCGTGCTAATGCAGAACTACAACTTGGTTATTGTCCTGAACATTTGTGGTAATCGCCTGGGCTAATGCCTGAAAAACTCAGCATGATACACATTCTCATTCAGGGGACCAACAGGCTGAGGTTGGTAGTTATCATTCCTACGGGCATTAGCTCTTTGGGGAGGCCTTTTTTGTCATAACAGAGAACGAATTAATAGCAGAGAGAGAAAATTATAAGCATGACAGATTATGAAAGAAAGATATAAAATTATGGCGTGATACACAGCGATAATCAAAACTCTGCATAACGCCGCTTGTAAAACTCCCTAGGACTCCTTAAACCTTAGGCTATGATACCAAGTTTGTAATGTCCCAAAATCTCATCCCAGAACGTCAGCCGGTGCTTAAGGCTACAAGTATCCCCAAGATAGCCCTTTGAACTTGCTAATACTTCTAACACTTACTTTAGGATAGTTAAGTCAAGTAACAACACTATGTCATATCAAATCTGAATTAAAATAACTGAATTAATCATCTGAGAAATCAATACTAAAAATCTGGAGTTCAACTACTAGTCTAGTTCGACAAGCCTCTACTTACTAATGAACTAGAGAGACATTAGGACAAACCCCCAACTAACTCAACTGAACTAAAAGCCATAACAACTGATAATCTGAGAAATAAGTCCTCGAACCATGAGGACTCACCAACTATGGAGTGTAGACAAAGGTACTCGAGAATCACTGTCGTGGCTGAGACTGAGCACCTGGACCTTCATTATGAGATAATGGAGCACACAAACGTATATGTGGATCAAGAATTTGAGGATGTACTGAGTAAATGGGGTGTATGCAATAATTAAAAACAATATCATTAATCTTTATAGAAATCATGCATGCTGATATAACGTACTCACATAGCTTGAATAACTCTAAGAATATAAATCTCATAAATTATGAATAATGGAACATATAGCATAAATATCGTGAGTCAATATACTTATTTCAAAAATATATAGTTCTATTCCCTCCTTAAAACATATAGACTAACTGGAAAAGTGCTCACCTTTGTATTAGAAAACTAAGACTGAAACTTCAAAACTAAATCTCAAATAAAATAATATTTGAATAAGTTTATGAGCCTTTACACTTAGTATCTAAAAATCTTTACTGACAAGGATATCTTTCAAATCTTTAAGGGAAATAACTCATCTTAAAGGAACATACCTTAGGAAATTTTCTTTTACAAAAAAAAACTATAGTGCAGGGGAGGTTCTCTTAACCAACATACACCATGCGAGCTACATGAGTCCAACATTTTTTCCAACTAAGAATGAAACCTCAGGTTAGGGAAAGGCTTCATACTCTTGCCAGAGAGTATAACCTCAACTTAGTGATCTCTATCTCGGCCTCGGACCCATAAATCTCAAACCTTTGGTGGCACGTAGTTCTGAGGTATGAAACCATAGTAACTTACCTGACTCGGTGCTAAATACTACTCTTTTTTGTTAGCTGCACTGATCTCATTAAAATCCACATTAAAACTCGCAGAAGGTTTCATTAGGAAACCAGTTATTCCTTTAACATTATATAAATAACTCTGGGAAGTGGATTTCAAAACTCATGTAGGATCAAAAGATCAAATAATGTTTATACTATTGAATATCAATATATCAACTCATATAAATACATGGAAAATCATCATACTTTGTAAGTGTCACACCTCAAATCCTATTGGGGTGGATTGGCACTCGTAACCGAGGAGGCTTGGGAGAACCGGCTCATAACCTTATACTTCCCATGCATACCTCTATGACAACCTGAAATTCGGACAACATTATGTCGCATATAAAAGGAAATAATCACCTGTATAAGTTCAAACACACATATATATGTATATACAATACTTGGCCATTGGAGCCATCACGTCTATTAACAAAACACCACCTTGACTGTACATTAGGTCTAAGAAGCCTCTAGACAATACACAGAGTTTAACTAAGGGCGAGACACACCCCTCTATATAATTATCTTCTATACAATACCAAAAATGATTAGATATGACAGGGAAAGCTTTGAAATAAATTGGAGTTCACCAAAAGAAGCTGGATATCCTGGCTCCAACTTGTGCGATGTATGAGCTGAGGTACCTGTGCCTGCAGCATGAAATATAGGTCCCCCGTGGGTGACATCAGTAGAAAATATGTACTGAGTATGTAAAGCTGTAGATAATCACATATGATATAGGAGCTCAATAAAAATCAGAAACAAGTGAATAAATCGTAATAGGAGTGGACCACACTTACTAGAACTTGTGACAACCTATACATTGTATTTATTTAATCACTTTACCTTCGTTCTTATCATCTTTGTAATCATTACTGTACTGTACTGTGACCATTAGGCTGCCTCCAGTACATATCAACTAGGATCAACCCATGATAAGCCTATGCCCCTAGGATACCACCCATAAACACATAAATAGGGATCGACCCATGATAGAATTATGCCCCTGGGATACCATCCGATAAGAGAGAACTTCCATCACTTAGTTTAATTAATCTTTGTGATTATTATTTCAGTCGCCACAATATTTTTGATACTTTGAAACAATGATACATCAATAAGAGACATATAAATAGACCATCAATGCAATAAAAATGAAGTAAGAACTCATTGGCATATCAATGAAGTATTTTGGAGTCATCAATGCCATAACAACAAAGTAGAATCTTATTGGTATATCACTGAAATATTTTGGAGTCATTAATAGCACATAGATCTTGTTTGAGTAACCGGATACCTTCTGACATTCATTAGTGCAATAAACATGTAAGATTTGGAAAACAAGTAAGTATTGGAATGTCTTGACATCTTGTAGGGTGGAAACAAGTTCATTGGTAATGTAGGACACTATACAAAACCAATATGGATCACATGTTATTGAATAACTTTGGAAACTTCTTAATAGAACAATAGTTCACTTTCATGCCAAAGATATGGTATAGAGTATGCTTTACATACCTGATTGTCAACCTTCAACACTAGTCCCAAATGGACTTCCCGTCTTTTTGGATTACTTATCTACTATGACCATGTATAACAATCTAGTATTAGCAACCAAGCGTCACAATTCAATTATTTGAATTCACCAATCTAGTGGTTAAGTAGTAAGCCTTAATTACACCATAAAAGGTATCACATTAACCCTCTTATACTCTAATTACATTCATATGCCATGCATATTCATGAAACATCCTCCAATATCAAGTTTGGATTCATTTATCCTTCCAACCAATACATTAAACCAAATTGATCCATAGACATAAATAATCATCAATTCTATAGTATATCACTATATTCACCTTCCATAACTCAATTAGCATATCCACCTTCCATAACTCAATCACCATATCCACCTTCTACAATTAAATACAATCAAACCATCCAAAATAGTCCATAACCCTATTTTCATCACCTTTCAATAACAACCAATACATGTAATTTGCTATCACACATATACATATGGAAAAGAATAAAGGCAAACAATATTCATACCTTAGAATTCACCTCTTGATTATGCAATCCTGTTTGCACAAATAATTGGTGCCGTTCAAAGCTCTCGAGATGACCAACGCAGTCATCGGATTACTTTGGAATTTCTACGGTTGAATCAAAAGTAATTTAAAGGTCAAATTTGGCTAGGGTTTCTTCTTTCTTAATGATTGATGATGAAAATGATTTTTAGAACTCATATACATGTATATATACACATATTCCCGTCCATAATATAATAGGAAATGACCAAAATGCCTTTAAAATTTAAATAATGTCAAATTTGTCCTTTGGTAGATTATTTTGATAAGCTAAAGTAGATCGACCATAACTCTTTGCTCCAATATCGGATTTGGGTGAAATTAGTATCCTTGGAAGGATAATTCAAAGGGATTTTGTTTCATATAAAGTAGGCCACCCAGTTCGTCCTGTACAAGGAATTATGATCGTTTGAAGTTGACCCTAAAAAGCTATTTTGATAGGCTGAAGTAAAACGAGTATAACTCCTTACTCAGACGTTGGATTTGGATGAAACCAATTGCATTGGAAAGAAGACTCAAAGATATTTATTTTAATAGGTCGCAGATCTCCTAATTTATTATATTAAGGGAGTTATCATCGTTCGAATTTGACCCAAAAATTCAGTTGGCCTCAGTAGTTTGTTTGCCGGAAATTTTCTTGCACATTTACTATAGCAAAATATCCTGGCCCCCATTTTATAGTTTCGAACGTGCTATATTATATCCGAAACCTATCCTTTTTTGAAAATCTTTATATCGTTGGAAAGCTTATTCAATAACCTTCGCATGGAACCATCGAAGGACCAATTCCGGTATAAATAAAATAAAAAAAATTAATTCCATATAATTAAGACCAATACACGTACTTGAATACATAATACACGTACTTGAATATGGGGTGTTACATCCTTCCCCTCTTTAGGACATTCATCCTTGAATGGTAGCGTAGTTATTCAACCGAAAAAAGTTTAAGTCCATCATTAATATTCACATCATCACATAAATACTATGCATATTTAAAAAAAACTTACTTGTTAATGTTCTAACTCCATTTCATGAACTTCCTTTTCATCTTTGAACAAATGAGGGTACTTAGATTACATTGCCTCTTCAGTTTCCCATGTAATCTCTTCCCTTAGACGATTTCTCCAACGTACTTTCACAGATGCTATCTTTTTATTTCTCATCTTCTTAACTTGGCGATCTAGAATAGCAATAGGCACTTCCTCATAGGTAAGATCTTCTGCAACTTGCACATCCTCAGTAGAAGTGATATGTTATGGATCTCTGATGCACTTTCTAAGCATTGACACATGAAATACCGGATGCACTGATGAGAGCTCTTGGGGTAGCTCTAATTTATATGCAACTTGTCCAAACCTTCAAGTGATCTTATACGGGCCTATATAATGTGGACTCAACTTCCCTTTCTTGCCAAATCTCATTACCCCTTTCATTGGTGGTACCTTCAAAAATACCCAATCACCTATAGATAACTCTAGCCCTTTCCTTCTACTATCCAAATATGATTTGTGTTGACTTTGGGCTATTTTCAGTCATTGCTGAATTACTTTAACCTTATCTATGGCTTGATAAACAAGATCCAGTCCAAACAAAAGAGTTTCACCCACTTCGAACCATCCTATTGATGATCTATACTTCTTTCCATATAAATCTTCATATGGTGCCATTTTGATACTTGAATGATTGCTATTATTGTAGGCAAACTCAATAAGAGGTAAATGATCATCCCAGTTGCCCTTAAAATCTATTACCCAAGCTCGTAGCATATCTTCAAGTGTTTGGATGGTATGTTCTTCTTGTCCATCTATTTGAGGGTGAAAAGTTGTACTCAACTTCACTTGTGTTCTCAAACACCTCTGAAAAGACTTCCAAAAGTTTGCGGTAAATTGGGTTCCCCGATCTGATATAATAGAGATTGGCAGTCTATGTAATTGGACTATCTCTTAAATGTATAGCTTTACATACTATTCAACTGTGTAAGTGGTCCTAACTGGTAGGAAATGTGCGTATTTGGTAAGCCTATCAACAATCACCCATAAAGAATCAAACTTCTGGGATGTATGAGGCAAACCAATAGCAAAATCCATAGTAATCATGTCCTACTTCCATCTTGGAAGATCAATGCATTGCATATAACCTCCGGATTTTTTGTGCTCAACTTTAACTCTTTGACAATTTGGACATTCAGCTACAAATTCTGCAATGCTCTTCTTCATGTCATTCCACCAATACATATCTTTCAAATCTTGATACATTTTGGTTGATCCTGGATGAATGGAATACCTTGAACAATGTGCCTCTGTCATAATCTTCTTTCTTAGCCCATCTACATCCGGCACACACAATAGGTTTTGGCGCTGAAGTACTCCTTCTCGTGTAAGCTCAAATGCCTTGGTTGCACCACTCTGAATGTTCTCCTTAAGCTGTAATAAAATAGAATCTGCATATTGCTTCTCTTTCACTTCAGCTACTAATGAAGATTCTACAGCATTATGTACGATAAGCTCTTTATCCAGAGTTTCAAGAAGGCGAACTCCCAAACTAGCTAACTGGTGAAGATCTTTAATCATCCCTTGCCTTTCTATAGGTGCAATCATAGCCTTACAAATTAACGCATTAACTACCGCATTTGCTTTCCCTGGATTGTACAAGATATCAACATCGTAGTCCTTTAATAGTTCAAGCCATCTCCGCTGCCTTAAATTTAGATCCTTCTAATTAAAAATATATTGTAAGTTCTTATGTTCAGTATATACATCAACATGAACCCCATATAAGTAGTGGTGCCATATCTTTAAAGCAAAAATAACTGTTTCCAGCTCAAGATCGTGTGTAGGATAATTTTTCTAATGTGGCCACAATTGTCTAGAAGCATATGCTATTACCTTACTATGATGCATCAATACACATCCTAAACCAATTTTGGAAGCATCACAATACACTATATACCCTTCGGTGCCTTCTGGAAGTACCAACACGGGTGTAGAAATCAACTTGTTCTTTAAATATTGAAAACTCTTCTCACAGGCATCATTCCATTGGAATTTGGATGCTTTATGGGTTAGCTTGGTTAAGGGTGCTGAAATGGAAGAAAAGCCTTCAACAAACCTTCTATAATAACCGGACAACCTGAGGAAACTATGAATCTCCGTAGGCGTTGTGGGCCTTGGCCAGTTCTTCACAGCTTCTATTATTTGAGCATCAACCTTTATCCCTTCACTAGATAAAATATGACCCAAAAATACCACCGACTTTAACCAAAACTCACATTTAGAGAACTTTGCATAAAGCTTACAATCACAAAGAGTCTGTAATGCCTATCGTAAGTGATTGGCATGTTCCTCTTCTGATCTAGAATAAACTAGAATATCATCTATAAAAACTATCACAAATACATCCAAGAATGGCTTAAACACTCTATTCATCAAATCCATAAAAGTTGCGGGTATATTTGTTAGCCCAAATGACATAACTAGAAACTCATAATGACCATACAGTGTTCGGAGAGCTGTCTTGGGTAAATCCTTCTCTTTTACCCTCACTTGGTGGTAACCTGACCTCAAATCAATCTTAGAAAAGCACTTGGCGCCCTGTAACTGATCAAATAAATCATTAATTCTTCGGAGAGGATATTTACTCTTAATAGTCACCTTAGTCAATTGTCGATAATCAATACACATCGTTAAAGAGCCATCCTTCTTGCGTACAAATGACACTGGTGCTCCCCAGGGGGACATACTAGGCCTTATGAATCCCTTCTGTAGCAAATCTTTCAACTGCTCTTTCAATTCTCATAATTCTGCTGGGGCTATTCTATACAGAGGAATGGAGATTGGTTGGGTGCCTGGTATTACATCAATACCAAACTTTACTTCTCGTTCAGGAGGCAAACCTGGAAGATCTTCAAGAAATATATCAGAAAATTTATTTACCACTAGAACAGTGTGAAGAGTTGGTGGCTCTACTTCTGTATCCCTTACTCTAACTAAATGATATATGTATCCCTTGGAAATCATTCTTCTTTCCTTAAAATAAGAAATAAATCTACCTCTTGGCGCACTAATTTCACCTTTCCATTCAAGGACTAATTCATTTGGAAAATGGAAATATACCTTTTTCGTGCAGCAATTAATTGTGGCATAACAAGACGCCAACCAGTCCATACCCATTATAACATCAAAATCTACCATTTGTAAATCCACAAGATCAGCCATCGTATCACGACCATAAACAGTTACTATGCAGTTTCAGTAAACCCTTCTAGCTATAATAGATTCCCCAACCGGTGTGGACACTTCAAATGACTTAACTAATAGTTCAGTTATTCTTTAGAACTTTTCAGCAACCAGTGGAGTAACATAAGATAATGTAGAACCGAGATCAATTAAGGCATACACATCAAATGAAAAGATAGACAACGTACCCATAACCACATCTGGGGAAGCCTCTAAATTCTATCGATCTACTAGAGTATACGTATGATTTTGAGCCCCACTAGAACTCGTAGCTCCTCTATCACCTCTAACACAACCCATTGGTTGTGCACCCCTTCCTGAATAAGGCATCGATGATGATGATGTAACAAATAACCCCGTAGGTCGTGCCATATCCCCTATGCCCCTTCGTGGGCATTATCTCATCATATGCCCCGACAGACTGCACCAAAAGCAAACATTGGTCCCCAATCAACATGCTCCCAAATGATACCTTCCATATTTATTGCATGGCTCTCGAGGAGGTCTCGATTGGCTCATATTTCCTTGCCCTTGGTACCCCACTGTTTGCGAACTCTCACTCTCACTTTTGTGCCCAATTGATTTCCTATAGACCCTTGAAACTGTGGTGGGGCTATTATACCTTGTTTACTCAGTTTACACACTCTTACTACTCACAAATATACATTTGATTCCAAGATTCGATTTTGATCTTGGGATTAGTTTGTTCTTGTTTTTGGTTGATTATTCAATTCAAAACTTTGGATTTTAGTCATTAAGTATCATAAGGTTGATTTAATTCCATTAATTATGAATTCCATTAATTTTTTCATAATGATGAGTAGCTAATATCGTCTGCTAGGGTTGTGGGAAACTTTGGGGATTAACAAAGTAAGAGAACTGCAATGTTGTCTCGAACAAATATTCTGCAATGTTGTCTCGAACAAATATTCTTACATGTATTGTGATCATTTTCAGTTAATAGATTTTTTAGCGGTTGCAAATGTTAGGATCCTTTCTATATTCACTACTTGCTTCACAAGAGAGGTAAAGAGTAGGAAAAGAAGATCACAAGAGTAATTCAAAGTTAATTGTCGAAATAAGCTTACTACCTACATCTACTTATGATGGTTATCTTCATCTAATAACTTGAGACTCAAAAGGCAATAGTTAATCAGGGATCGAGGATAAAGGTTAGTAAAGTAACACCCTGAGACTCAAAAGGTAAGGCGTGAAATTTACTTGTGATTCCAAAAGACAATTGGTGATATACAATGTATAAAACCTTGTATGTAAGATATTGGGTTGGCTCAACAGAGCATGATTAACCTGCGAAATTGAGAAGCCAAGGGGAACACCATCCTTGTATTTATTTATGATTGATTACAACCAAAGTATTCCACATCTTATTACTTTTCACAGTTTACAACTACAATCCCCACATTTAATTTCTTGTATTACCCATTGATTTTAGCAAGCTTGAGAGATATTTCATGTATTCCCTATGGGTTGGACCCCAACCTGAGTTGGTTACTATATTTTGCATCAACTATTTTAACTTTAATTTGACATGTAGCTTTGGGTAATATCAAGTCGCCAGATATCCGATACAGATGTATGAAAAGAAAGCTTGAATTTGTAGTTGATGATTAGGTTTAGTTTAAAATTTCACCTATGAAAAGGTTGATAAGGTTTGGCAAGAAAAGGAAACTTAGTCTTATATGTATTGTTTCTTTTGAGATTTTTGGTTCCATTAGTAATATGGGTTATGAGTTAGATATTCTTGCCGATTTAGCATCGATGAATCTAGGATTTCAAGTGTCTCTATTGAAGAAATTCCTTGGTAATCCAGCTTCAACTGTGTCTTTAGAATGTGTAGGCAAGAAATATAGCCTCTCTTGTAATGAGGTCCCAATTAAGATTCTTCACCATCAACTTTGTAAGTTATGAAATAAAGAAGTCTCTTTAGTGAATATTATTTTTGGATCAATCAACTAGTGGAAGGAGCTGCTTGGGAAACAAAAGAGGACACGATGATCAAGTAACCTAACCTATACCATTCTAGTTTAGTTTTAGCTTGAGGTAATAGTTCCCTTTTTATTTTTACTCTTAGTATTAAGTCCCTCGATTTCTCTGTAAGACCCTGTAAAGTCCTAGCCCATTTCATCCCCATATAGCATGCCAAAAGAGGCCCCAGACTTAGAAAATTACAGCTAAGTGCTAAGACTTCATCTCATTTTTGGCCTTGATATTTCAATGGTATCTTTTTTTATCTTTCTGGCATTAAATTATTAATTTTTAAATTGATTCATGATTAGGGTTATCTATAGGTCATCTCAGGTGAGTTTCGGAATTTTCAGACATTGTTTGAGACATGTTTGGATGACCAAAATAGTGAGCCAATGAAATCAGGACGTGTTGCATTGGCTATCGCGTTGTCACCATCTATGCAGCGCATCGACACCATCGATGTTGTGCATCACTGGGCATATTTTGTGTATTAAATTATGGTTTTTTGAGGGTAATTGAGTCATTTTCCCCTATATTAGCCCACCCATAACATAAAATTAAGGATCCAAAAGGGCAAATTTACTCATTTTTTCACAATTTCTCTCAAGAACAAAGCCCTAGTTTCTTCAAGTTCAATTCCAAGTTTCAAGAAATGCACAACTAACTCACACGGATTCAATAATTAAGGTATGTTTAGGTGTTCATCCTGGGGTTCCTTCCACCCTTGGAGTTCAAGAATTATTTTTCAAAACCTAGATTATGGTTTACATTCTTGAATGGAATTGCATTAATGTATGTGTTATTGTGTGGGATTCAAGCCAAGAATATTTTGAGTTTCATGTAAATAAAGTAGAATGTGTGTTGATTTATGTAACCCTCATGTTAAATATTTGAATTGTGGTGTTGAATGTGGTTGTCGTGATATTCATATATTGCTCATTCTCATGTACAAGAATTATGCATCCAAGGTGTTTGACAAAATATCTATGTGAATGAATTGTGCATGGTAACTTATGTGTGATGCTTTTAAAGTTAAGATATAGTTCAATTATCTATGCTATCGAGTTCTGGGGGTATTGAATACCCAAAATTAGATATTTGTCTTATCTCCAGTTGAAATAAAAGGATTCTATAGTATCCTATACAGTAGCATTCGGTCAATTAATAGAATCTTTATGAGATCATTCAAGCCTAGTATAGTCTAGTGATCAGTTCTTTGCCATTCAGTTAGGAGTAGGATCCAGCACTAATCGATCCTAGGGATGGAGGCATTCCTTACGGTATAGGGTTTGACCCTTAGTAACAATCCCTGAGTTACAAAACTATGTAACCAGCTAGGGTAAATTGTCTTTCTACCAGACTAGGGTTGATATAACTATATACATCTCATGAGTCTTCCTTCTAGATTAGGGTTGACCCAGCCAGTGTTAGTAACCAGAGGCACAATGCTAAAACCCTTCCAACTTGGCTTACTGGTTGGACCCCAAATCAATCTATAATCGGGGTTTATCGGTTAGATAATAATTCCCAAAATCTCAATTTTCGTATTTAGTATTCAGTACAGAACTCTGATTCGTTCTACATGATCAAGACTTGTAGTTATCAGTTATTCAGTTATCAAAAACTCAACACTTCAAATTCAGTCTAATACAACGAGATAATATATGTTTGTCATTTCATGTTCATTACTTTCAGTAGTCCCAGTCTTGCATATACTCCCATCCAGTTACTCCCTGATATTTAGTTGTTATTACTCATGCACTTGGACCCATTCATATTTTCCTAACATCACTTAGCATATAAGTACAATCAAAGTACTGACGCATACTCTTTCTTTGTGCTATGATGTCTTATATCATAGGTTCGGACACTCGAGTTCCTGACCGTACTTAGTTAGATCAGTCGTTCAGCCACAACTATAGTAGTGAGTCCCTATCCATCGAGGACGTGACACTTATTTAGTCATTGCATTATTTATAGTATTTCAGTATTTCAGTTACTTTCAGATAGTAGTTGGAGTTAGTTAGGGCTTGTCCCATCAACTCTTTTATTTCAGATGTTTAGAGGCTTTCAGACACTTTCAGTTAGTAGTTATTCTATAGATTTACTTCGTATTGATTCAGTTTTATCAACCTTATGGCGCTTTCAGTTTTTACTTCTGCATATATTTCATGATTATTATTCAGTGCTCATAAAAGGTACCAGTCATGGGTTAGCTACTTGTCCTTCACGGTCGTAAGCACCATGTGACACCCAGGGTGTATTCTCGGGGCATTACATGCTCTTATGTTTTAGTATGTATGCATGTTTCATGAGTTTAGTTTCTATATTTCAGTTAGAAATTGTAATGACCAAAAACATCAATTCATATGAAAACACCTCAGAAAAATTTTACAACAAATAAAATGATCCTTATTTACCTAGGGGAATTTATTTTAAGAGGAAAAACAAATCCCAATATAATTGGGCCAAGAATCAAAGAATGAGTCCATTCAGCAATCAACTTCTACAGTGGTAACCCGATAGTACCCTGCCCAACATAAATCTTAAAACCCTCTTTTAGTTAATCCCTATAGGTCATATTTTAAAAATATAAACACCTTAAAAAAATACCCCATGCTTATGGGTATGAGATTCCAAATTCCATGCAATATAAGGGCGATTTCAAGGCATGCTCGGTGGGAACCCAAAATATGAAGATGCTTGGGACTTGTATGACAACTCTCTCTTCTTAAAAGCAGTATGTCTTACCTATGAGATAGGTTATGGTTGTTTTTAATATAGAAACTATACTTTTTCAAGATTCAGACAATATCGATATTAATACTGGGAGTTTTTATTCATTAGGCCTTACAACGCAATTTTTGGAAGGAGAAAATGATAAAATAATTTATTAGGCTATAATATGATTAGCTATTGTTGTGCATTTTTGATTTCATATTTATATAGTGGGATGGGTGGAATCATATGAGAATCTAGACTAAATAATTGAATATTATGTTGCATACTTATGAGATAAGTTAAGTATGGTAAAAAAGGGAGTAAACAATGAGCTAGGATAAATAATGGAAGTTATTAGCATTCTAGATGGCCATATATTTAATTGAGGAAGGTTAATGGAGAGTAAATATTGGAGTAGGGATTAATAGTAATTGAAAAGAGTTTTAGACAACACATGGGTATAATTTAAGGTATAGGACAATTCATAAGATAACCTAGTGATAGTGTAAATGGAAAAATAGGTAAGTCAATAAGAGTCATAGAATAACCAGGGTAAGATTAGTAAGGTCTATGAGAATTTTAGGAGACGTGCTTAATAAGGAATTTGTGAGTGATGTCAAAAACCTAATTGTTACTGGTAGATAGATAGGTTGGTGATGGTACCTAAGTTGAACCTCTATAGTCTTGTACTGGGTGTGTACATAAATTTATTACATAACAATTTCTACCTAACCAAGATTGATGTCTCTATGATTATATGTGAACCAATGTTTTTGATTGCTTTCAGGAACTACTTGTAATTATTGACTATGTTACATTTCACACCATTGTTGTTATTGAGGTGAGATAATGAGGATATTGATGATAGTTATTGATATCGTGATGTTTTTTATGATGTTTATGAGATTAAGAAGAGAAATAAATGAAGCATACATGCCTTTATTTATATCCTTGGACATTCAATTATTTTTATGTATTGCTATATCTTGCTTAAGTGGACCAACTTGTTGGTAGTCTTGATGGAGTGCGGTATCAAAGCGTAAATACAAAGTATGCCCTAGTTCAAGTTTAATGTTTATTTCCCTATGTGTATAGTTATATAGGTGGTATGTAAAGTAGTGTCTCTCCCTACAGAGGCTATCTACGTCACAAGAATCTTAGTGGCTACAAATCTTATAGTACATCGTGTTAATTGATTATTGAGTAGATTCATCAAGTTGTGGTTTGTCTTAGGTCCTAATGTTATGAAGTATATAAGTCAATATATAGTGGGATAGGGATTTCAGAAATTAGAATAACCAAATTGAAAGAGTTTAAAGGATGTATGTTAGAGTGGATGGTCAAAGGAAAAAGTTATACAACAATATCAAATAGCAGGTAGGTGAAAGAAAGGCTAAAAGTATGGCATTAATAATTGGACAATTTAGATTTTAGAAAATAGGAAATTTAATTGATTTCATGATTTCTTCCTATTTACTATTAATGCTATTCATTTGTAGCCCTGGTTGGATGAATAATGCTTACCAGTATGTGTGGTTTTACTAATGCTACATCCAATATATCGTCAACCCATGATATAGCCATGTTATATATCAGTTGGGGTCTCTATAGCAGTCATGATGATCATTCTGCAATAGTTCCTATCATCTTTATCCTACATCGATATTGTGTTATGGACTTTCATATTCATTATTTAGTGATTTTTTACTAGCTAAGCTATGTTTTTGGGGATTCACTATTGATTACTTTCCATATTATTTTTTCTTATAAAATGTATTAAACTAGAATTATATATGTAGGAGGGTATATATATGAGTCAACTAGATTATGTTGTTAAAAATGGATTGTTTAATTTCTTCCTTACATGAATGGTTGGACAGTAAGGGTTCTTCTATTCGGGGTAGGTTTTAGGTAAGCGCCAGTATGATCTGTGGGTTGGGTGGTAACAAGATACTATCAGATCCCATGTTACCAGTCTTCCAATATAAGAGCAAATATCTAGTAGAGTCCTATAAATTGGCGTGTTGATATCCACATCAAATATATATGAGGAAAGTTTTATGACCTAAGTCTACCTCCTAGTCATAATATGGTTCTTAGAGTCACAAATGACCTCAAGCTAACCCATGGCCCTGTATGACTTTAATAATACTTTATAAAACTGAATAACACTATGTTAAATCTAATGATTGAATGATATATAAAGATAAAAACCATATATCATCATTAAAATAAAATGAAAATCACAGAATATTGCATTAAACTAAATATCTACCCTCTATCTAAAAGCCTCTACTAAGATGAGTTGCTGGGACAAGCCCCCAGCTAACCCTAACTATCTGAAACTGGAATAAAATAAAATCAAATACAAATACGAATCCTCGAATGATGAGGTCTCACAAAGTACTGTTGCCTATGTTGTAAAAGATCATACTATGAATGATCCAAATGCTGAACATTAGAACCTAAATTATTAGATAATATAGCATAAAAGAAAGTATACGGTTAGTGTATTGAATGTACTGATTTTGTGAAATAGAAAATAACTAATATAAGTTGATCCAAATGCATGGGACATGGTAAAATGATGATAACCAAAGTAATAAACATGTGTTGTATGATAGTTGAATAACTGAATACAAGGTCATGCAAGTATCTGAATCTAAACCACGAGCTGTGAACTTTAGGTTATGTATTTTGGGAGCTACCATTAACCAACATATCCTACTTTGAGATAATGGGGGTCCAACCTATAACGTTGTCTGTAAGGGTATTTAGTAACTTGCCAAGGGTACTAACACTGACTGGCATGGATCTACTAAACTAATTTCTAAAAGGACTAATATATCAATCCTAGTCTGATGGATAACCCCATAGAAACTACGATGTTGTTGTAGTTCAAGGACTTAGGGAATGCTATAAAAGGCCTTAGCCTAACTGATGGGTGAGCCTTAATTCCTACATCTGCTTGATGTTAAGTGCTACTCTCAACTGAATGATACTAATAGCTGTAATGCTTAATATTAGTAATATTCTAAAACTAATAATAATTGAATTATGTGAGAATCAAAACATGTAAACTGGAGGATATAATACTTAAGCATGTGTATGAAATACTAGGTCATTGGGTGTCCATATGCCACCATCTCTGAAGAATGCAACTATTATGTCAATTTAATAAACTGAGTGGATAAAGAATTTAATAAATGAAGTCTAACAATCATGGATTTCACAATATAATTAAGGTTTATAATTTTGAACACGTAATGGTACTGAAATTCATGTTAAAACACGTAATGTTACTAAAATTCATGTTAAATCAAGGAATTGGACTATCAAGAAATTAACAACATTTATGAACCCTAATCTTTGAGGAAGGAATTAAATAGAGAAATTGAGTTAAATTTGGGACTCAATAGTTTAAAGTATACCCGTTGATGAAACCACACATAGCTGGATACAGGAATTTTGAAGAAAGCTCTGAACTTGGGGCCTGACATTAACAAACCCTAATTTTTCTTCGTGAAAAGGAAATCGCCTATCTTTCTATGTTTTTGCTCAGTATCTATTCTATTTGGATGAATAAAAGGCCTACAATAATAATAACATTAATAATAAACCTTGAAATATGTTAAACAACATAGTTTTGATGTTACAAGAATGGTAAAAGACTAAAACAACCCTTTTAAAACTATTTGGAAAGAGGTTGGAGTTCGTATCGACTACTCAAGTGATGACCCATGGGGCCTGAACTTGGGTTATGGCATGGGTTGTCATCTAAGTATTGTTTTATATCTCCCTCAATAGTGTTCAAGAAATTTCCCATGGACCATGGATCCCTCCCATGGACCATGGAGCCTTTCCGTGGCTCGTCGGGTCTTCTAATAGCCCGTCACTAATAGTTTGATAGTGCTTCAGTAAAATTGCCATAATATTTTACTACGATATCGGATTATGGCCAAACTAGATGAATTGGAAATATAATTCAAAGATATATAATTTGATGGGTCTTGAGTTAAAATTTTAAAAAATAATTAAGAATACAATAGTTATTATAATTTTAAGTTGACTATAGAAAGAGCCTTCATAAGAAATCAATTGACAAGGGAGGTTTTGACTTGGCTATGAGCTAGGAGTTAATTGTGGACTTAATACCTATATAACTTGCTTCTCAATCTATAAAAAAACATGAAGTTTTATCCTACATTAAGTTGAAGCCTAGTTCTATTCTTTAGTTAGATTTGTGGGGTGTTATAGTATCTCCCCTTTGGGGTTATTTGTCCCCTAGTAAAAACTTAATAAGTTGAGAGGTTACGGAAAGCGAGGCAATCCCAACATTGACTCTTTAAGTTATGAATACTAATATTATTCTAAGTTTATAACAATACCTGGACTGAACTTAACTTGGGAATAATTGGTATGACATGAGAGTAACTAGGTGACATGAAATAGAAAGAATGAAATAAGAAAAGCTATTACCTCAAGCTGGAATGAAATTTGAAGAAAAATGATGGTCTACTTGGTCATCATATTTGTCTGCTTCCCAAGTAGCTCCCTCAGCTGACTAAGTTCACTGAAGAACCTTCACCAAAATGACCTTTTTACTTCTCAACTTATGAACCTGACAGTCAAGGACCTCAACTATGACCTTTTTTTAAGAGAAAGCATCTATTATGCCCACACTCGAAGGGAATAACTAATGCAGGATCACCAATGTATTTCTTTAACAAGGAAACATAAAAGACTGGATGCACTAATGCAAAATTTGTAGGCAATTTTAACTCAGAGGCTACATTGACAAAATGACCTACAATCTTATAAGGATCGATACAAAATGGACTAAGCTTTCTATTTTTACCGAATCTCTTTACACCTTTCATGGGAGAAACTTTCAAATCGACAAAATCACCAATAGAAAAATTAATTTCCCTTTTCGTTACATTTTCATAGGTCTTCCAATAGCTCTGAGATATTTTTAGCCTTTCTTTAATCAACTAAACTTTATTCATAGCCTCATGAACTAAATATTGTATATCAATGTAGTTTAACCAACCTTAAAAAAACCAATTGGAGATCTACACCTCCTACCATAGAGTGCTTCAAATGGGGCCATCCAAATATTTTATTGATAGCTATTATTATAATCAAACTCAATCAAAGGAAAATGATTATCCTAATACCCTTGAACTCGATCACACATTCTCTCAACATATTCATTAGGTTGATCCTGCCTGACCATCTTTTGTAGATGAAAAATCGTGCTAAGATAAACTTAAGTACTAAGATCCTTCTAAGAAGTCTTCGGGAATTGAGATGTAAATTTAGTACCTCTGTCTTACATGATAGAAAAAGGGACTAAATACAACTTAACAAACTCCTTAATATAGAGTCTAGCATAATACTCTCCGAATTTGAGGTATTAATTGGTAGAAAATAGGATGAATTAGTAATTTGGTTCATGTTAACCCAAATACAACTATGTTATCGACGAGTATGAGGCAACTTTGCAATGAAGTCCATATTCACCACTTTCCACTTCCTAGTTGAAATCTAGATATCCTAAAGCATACCACTAGGTCTCTTGTGCTTAACCTTAACCTATTAGAATTTGGACATTTAGCAATAAATTCTACGATATCCTTATTCATGCCATTCAACCAATTGACTTCACTTAGGTCACGGTACATCTTAGTAGCTCCTAGGTGTATAAAGTACCAAGAACTATGAGCTTTTATAAGTGCCCGTTATCTTAAGTCATCTACATTTGGAATAAATTATTTACCCTGGAAATGAAGAACACTATCTCCCTTTTGGGAGAAAACCTCAACCTTCTGACTTTGGACCACTTCTTTCAACCTAAGAAAAATAGGATCACTATATTGCTTTTGTTTTTACCTCATCTATCAAAGAGGATTCTGAACTATTATAAATAAATACATTATCTTTGATGACTGAATCAACTGATAGAACTCCCAATCTAGAAAGTTGTCTAACCTGATGAACTAACACTTTCTACTTATCTTCTCTATGAGAAACACTTCTCATAGAAAATATACAAAGAGTGTTAGACACAACACTGGATTTACCCAGATGGTACAAGACACACATATCATAATGCTTCAATAACTCTAGCTATCTACCTTGTTAAAGATTTAGATTTTTCTAATTGAATACATTCTAAAGGCTCTTGTGGTCCATGAACACATCACCATGAACCCCATAGAGGTAATGCCTCTAAATCTATAAGGTGAAAAGAACTGTTGCCAACTCAAGATAACGAGCCAGGTAATTCTTCCCACGAAGCTTAGGTTGTCTAGAAGCATGAGATATAAACTTTCCATGTTACATCAACACACTACCTAGACCAACTTTAGAAGAATCACGATACACCATAAGCCCATTTAAACCCTCAATTAGAGTCCAAACTGGAGAAAAGGTAAGTCAAGTCTTTAACTCCTGAAATCTCTTCTCACACAAATTAGACAGCTGAAATATGACCTTTTTCTAAGTCATTCTGGATATGAGAGAAAAATTGGAGGAAAATACCTCAACAAACGATCTGTAATAACAAGCTAAAACCATAAAACTCTAGATATCTATAGACATATAGGTCTGGGCTAACTTCTTAACAGATTTAGTCTTTTGAGGATCAACTTGAATGCCTTCACAAAAAATTATATAACCAAGGAATACTATTAATTTCAACTAGAACTCACACATGTTGAACTTTGAAAATAACAGGCGATCATTGAGAGTGTGCAAGACAATCCTCAAATAGTCAAATTTTTACCCTCACTATAATAATAAATGAGAATGGCATTAATAAAGATAATGGAAAACACTTCCAATTACTGCTTAAACACCCTATTCATCAAGTCCATACAATTTTTAGGAGAATTTGTTAGCGCAAAAGATGTAACAATAAATTCAAAGTGACTAGACCATGTTCTAAAGATTATCTTTAGAATTCTAAATTCACTTACTCTGATATGATGATAGCCTTATTCGAGGCCTATATGATTTAGTCAAAAAGTTCATCAATATTGGGAGTGTGATACTTATTAGTCATAGTGACCTTGTTCAAATAATTGTAGCTGATACATATTCTAAGAGAACTGTCTTTCTTGCGCCTAAAAAGAACTGAAGCACCTCAAGAAAAGATGCTAAGCCTAGTCAAACCCTTGTCCAGGAAGTCTTTCAGCTATTACATTAATTCCTTGAGCTCAGTTGGAACCATTTTATATGGTGTAATTAAAATAGGCTAGGTATTTTGGAAGAGATCTATTCCAACATTAATTTCTCATTCTGGAAAAAATCTAATAGATCTTTTAGAAATATTTTAGGAAATTCTTTCACCATTGGAACTGACCCAAGGGGTTGGGGTTTTTGACTTTGAAACCTTAACATGAACAAGATGATTGATGCAACCTTTGGAAATTATTTGTCTAGCTTTAAGGTAACAGACAAACCAACATATAGGAACTGAAGTACTACTCTTCCACTCTATGACTGGATGATTTGGGAACTAAAATTGGACTATTATTTTTCTACAATCAATTGAGGCATAGTAAGAATTGACTAAATCTATGCCAAGAATAACAAATTTGTCATGTCTAACTCTACAAAATCAACTGAGGTGACTTTTTAGGAAACTGCAAATGGGTAATTTTTTTATAGCCATCTAGCTATGACTGAATTTTCGATAGGAGTGGAAACTGAGTAGGGTTCTAAGAGAAATTTTAGTCTTAACACTAAAGACTACTGCTATATAGGGGGTTACAAAATAAAAAATATGGAATGCATCGACATGAATATGAAGGACTTGAAACATACCAGTGACCATATAAAAAAAACCTTCCTGATCCTATCGAGTTATAATTGAATTGAACCTATTCTGGCATTGTCCAGGAATCGCACTAGATACGGCACCTTACTTAGACAGTTGGACTACTAGAGCTACTAAAGTGTTTGATTAATTTTGCTAACGAGCATCACTACCTCATTGTGAAGTCACTGGACATTGTCTTTGTCTGTGTCTTGGGTTTCCAAAGCCAAAACAAATATCACTACTATTCATACACTTACCTTTCTGACTATGTCCTCAGAAATACTTGACGTGAACTAACATATTCGGGTCCTAGGGTCAGCAACAATAGCGAAAGCATACTTTTCCAACTGAGTAAACTTAAGATAGTACCCCTACACACTCATGTTACCCTGTTTTAGATTTATGAATTACTATACCTTGGCTGCCTTTTTATAAATTGGAAAAACTAGAAATAAAGTAACAAACTCATCCCACTTCACTAATTCTGCATTGTCACCTCTATCATCCTTTCATTACTTATACAAAGTGTAAGCCACTCCTTGCAACTGATAAGTATCCTAGTCAGCACGTTTAGTTGGAGTGACACCTATGATCTCATTAACTATCTAAATACTATCTAAAAACTCTTATGGGTCTTCTTCAAATAAGACCCAAAGAATATCAAAGGATTCATTTGAGAGAAGTCTCAAACTTTGGATGTTGCATTCACTACCGGTTGGCTAGTGCAATAGCCTATTAGTATACTGGTGGTCATGGACTGGGCTAATTCAATAAACGAAACTCTAAATTTTGTGTGGGAGACTTATTTGTTCAGTGGGTTTGATAGAGCTTATGGTACATGATGATTCCCATTCCCATTGAGATTACCTTTTCTCCTTCCATTAGTTCTTGTAGAAGGCATATTTTGTAAACGCGTAGAGAACGAGTTAGAAAAATATTTTAATAGAGTACCCACTTCATTGTATGATATGAACATGAAAGATCAGAGATAATTACTAAACTTTATGTCTCACACTGATAAGTGTGGTGCGATTCACATTCATAAATAAGACTACATAATGTGACTTTTAGATTTCCTAGGAAACTTAAAACCTTATGCCCTAATGCAAAGTTTTTCACGACCTAAGACTACCCCCTAGTCATACAAGTGACCTATTGCGACTTAGACATACATGTAAGTGCACATGATCGTACAAGTAATATAGTGATTTAGACAATCAGATATCGTTCCCACGAGGACTAAGAAACTAGAAATTTAACCAAGTTTTAGGTCTAGACACTGAGTACTAAGTGTTGTAAAGTATCAAGATGATTTTTAACTTTAGAATAAAAAATATATAAATTAATTAGAAATAAAAGTGTATGATTAAAGCAAAGCAAGCAATGGTTGGAAACATTAATAATAAGAATTCCAGGGTTGAGGCTTTCCAAACAATCATACAAATCTCCATTCTTATAGTAGTCTAATTGGTTATCAGGTTATTGGTTCGCAAGGTTTAAGCAACTATTTTTGTCTCCCAACCTCAAATATTCTATCTATTGAATATCGCAGCTATAACTCCCGTAGAGATACAACAATTCTTCTAGATTCATTAATTACTCTTCTTGCAATTGAACCAAACAAGGCTTCTAGGTATATCCCTATCCTAGATGCTAATTCAAACCCCTTATTTTATAAAAGCGTAAGAACCTTGCTCCTTAATTTCCTCGTTTTAATCTACGATTCTCCTCCCGGATTCACATAGAAATACAAATTTATTCTAATGGCGTCCAAGGATTGAAATAGTAGGCTTGATAAATTAAGAACAACCCAGGTGATAATCCAAAAGAAACTACTATAAAGAATATCAAAGAGTAATCATGTTCTTGACCTCAACCCCAAAACAAGGGTATTTAGCCACTCATGCTTGAATTAAACATCAAAAATAAGTAATTAATCATACCAAAAATTAGTATTGAGGTAAAAAAGTTAAAAAGAAATAACAAGAATCCTAAAAGAAAGAATTCTCTACTATTCCGCCATTGCTATGCTTGCCAAAAAAAATTGAGTAATGCTTACGTGTTCCTTTTATACTTAGGAAAATTTTACCAAATTTGAAGCCATGACGAACAACATCGATAATCATGTCAATAAAGACAATACGTTACATCAACATCACGTTGATTCACTTGAATTCATCTTTAAAAAATAGATTAAGTCAAGTTCTTCACCACACGATGCGACGCATTGATATCGCGTCATGTCACTAGAATTTGCTCCTCAAAATATGACTAAGTGTCAGAACTTTTCCCTTCGACGTGACGCGTTGACATCGTGTTGATGCACTGTAAGTTGCAGATGAAATCTTTGCTAGGGCATAAAACTTACGCATCGACGCAATGCGTTGACATCGCGCCGATGCTAGAAGTTTCTCATCAAAGTTTTGTTGTGGCACACTTATTACCAATCAACGCGACGCGTTGAGATAGCGTCACGTCGCTGAATTTTTTCTCCATTTCTTCTCTTTCTTTGCGTCAATCCTCAGCTCCATTCTTTTATCATTAAACTCATGCATCTATAATAATTTTGACTTTGATCAACATAGTATTTTGAATCTTCATGATATGTATCCAATTTTCTTCTGAATCCATGGGAAATTTACCTTGTATCTCGAATCACATCAGTTACCCACAAAACAGAATTTAGCTCACAATTCAATCTAATTTGCACAATTTTCATTCTCAAAATAAGTCCAAATATGGGTAAATAATGGTGTTTGGACAAATAAATATGCCCAAGATCACCACCCCACACTTAATACCTTATTCATCTTCGAACAACTTCAAGCAATACCAGCATCAAACATTTTAATCACAACCCAAGAGTCATGCTAGTGTTGGGCACATAAACACTTTATTTCTCGCTTCAGCGTTCCAACAGTGACATTCAATTCATTGGAAAACTTAACAAAAACATGCAACAAGGCAACTCAATAAGTAATTCAGACTTTTATTCGCAGGAACCCTCACAACAAGAAAGTTTTCCCCATATCACTCTCAATTTAACAGTTTTAATTGGGTAGGGAATATCAAAATTCAATCATTCACTCTCAAGAAAGAATTCTTACATAACAGGTGATGAACCATAGGCTTGCCCATAGTGTATCACTCAACTAATAGTCTGATGTTGAAATGAAGGATCAAATAGGTCTTTTTATGGCTGTAATGCAGGCTAAGGGATGGGTAGGAACTATTTGGGAAATAGTGACATATCCCTAAGCACTTTAATATATAACCACCTTCCATCAAAGTCACATTTTGTCAACCCACTTTTCATTTTATTATCTTTACACATCCATTGTTTCACCCCCAATCTTTCTAAGCACATTAACAACACTACGGTAGGAGTATTTTTTGTTTTACATCATAATTCAATTTTCAGCTTTTTTTATACCTCAATTCTTGTTATGCACCCCTATAGTAGACACCCTCAACCTAAGCAATTTTCCTTAGTTGAGGTACACATTGTCCTTAATGGACCAGGGCCAAAGCAAGTTCATTGTAACACAAAAATCAGGTAACAATAACTGAAATTTTCATCATATTTTTTTATTTCTTTTCTTTCTAACTCCCAACCGTCACAATTAATTGCACAGCGAATGCTTCTCAAGGATTTCACTTTCACCTTTTTCATTCTTAATATTCCCATTCCCTGTTATTCCATCATCTTTATTAAATCACTTAGGAACTAAGGATTGAATTAAGGTCTATCAAAGAAAGGATTTTGCAATGAATGAGGCTACCAAAGAAATCAAGCTATATGCTCAACGGGGCTAACTAAGGTCATGCATAAGGGTAGGTAAATAAATTCTTTACAATTAGGTTAACAAACAAATGCCTAAATCATTTCCTACACCTAACACCCTTTATTTCTCTTTGTCAACATACCGGGCAAGTTTAGTCATTCCTGTACATGTAGAATATAAACAAATACTCACTCACTCAGTACATGCTAAGAATTAAGTTGAATCCTTATGGTTTCCAATATTGTACTTTATCAAATTTAACATTAAACCAATCAAATAGAACTACAGTTGTTGGGATTTAACATCTAAAAATACCTCATTTTTTTGTTCAACACAATTTTTCAAATCTAAAAAAATCTTTGCCCAACACATAGCATTTTTTAAGGGTCACCATCAAGGTCCTATCATTTACTCAGCTTTTAAAGATGCACTCCCCTTAAGACGGTCGTCATCTATCTATCATAGGTGAAGGCACGAAATATGACGTTGCCTAACTAAAATTGCCAAAAGGAGCACACATAATACTTGTAATCTGAAAATTACCACAAAGGGTGAAAATAAAATACTGTAAATACGACAAACATTTTTTAACTAATTTACCAAAAAGGGCAATCATTTTGCCAAAAAGGGTAATATTGTCAGCTTACAACCCACTGAACATAAAAAAATTGTTCAACCAAAACCAACATTGTTCAGATATTAAAAATGCAAGAGATAGAGATAGAGATAAAGATGATCAATGACCAACCACCCCACGCTTAAACATAGCACTATCCCAGTGCTAGCAATATGCATAAGGTAGGGTGGCGTGGTAATCCCTACTTAGTCAAACAATACCATGGCCATCATATTAGTATCATCATCAGCACCATTCTCATCACCTAAGTCATTACGAGAATCTTCATCATAAGACTGCTCTTCATCCTCGAACTCATTATCAGAATAAGCTATGTGCCTCTCCTCGTCCATGGGGAAGTCATCATCTACTAGATCGTCAAAATATAGGCCAATGTGCAGCAACGTCTGAGCATGAGGTCCTAATAGATATTCTAGCTCAACCGAATGAATCTCATGTTAGGTGGCTGAATGCCCCCTAATCCTCAACTGCAACATAGTTAACCCATACATATGGGCTATGATCTCATTAGTTTGAGCTTGATGCTCGGGCATAGTCAGATTCACACCATGAGGAGCTAGTCCCTTGGTGCGAGAAATATCTAATGGTTTGTCCCCAACAGGTGGTAAATAATCTGCCTCCTCCTCGGGCACACCATGTTGCCTCAAAAATCTAGTCAGCAGCCCTCTGAACCCATATCTACGACCCCCTAAGAATCTAGCCTTCTTCATTACCAAAAAAATAATGGAACCCACATTCACATCCACATCATTGCGTATCAAAGCATAAATAAGACACACCCTATCACGGGTTATTTTCATCATATATTTCCCATGAACAAGATAGGCATAGATAATTCTGGCCCATAAACGTGCCTCCCTATTCAGATGAGCAAATAAAAGTGATACATGTGTACCTCCCTCTTTATGGCGAATCAACCTCGCCATAGATCAAGTGCCGCATAGGAGATGATGGATATGCTGATATGGTGGCTCAATAATCATTGTCTTTAGTGGCTTCAGATCAGTAAAAAGAGCACCTAACAACTCATTAACAGTATTTGCAGTGAAAGTTAACACACGACCACGTACCTCAACCTCAGAATCTTTTGGGTTCCAATTCGCATAGAATTCCCAAACTAAGCTTAAGTTGCATGCACCCAGCTGCTCAAAGAGAAAATTTATATGGTAGGATTCTATTTTTCTCGCCATAGATGGATATTATTTCATTAAGCTTTCCCTATTGATAAATTGATCAGCTGAATATTTTGACTCTTTGTGTTGAGAGTACCACTTTCGTCCTGTAGCTACCACAACCTTAGTTCCAAACCTTTTTTGACCCATCAGAATATGTGGGACTGCAGGCACCCATTTAGCTTCCCGGCTTCTCTTATACCTGGGCTCAAATAGTCCAGCTGCACTCTTTCCCTTGCTTCGTTGTTGCTGGCTGCTTAACATTACACCTGTTAAAAATAATTGCCCCAAATATATAAAAGCACATACCTTCAAAACTAGCCACCACTAAGTGTGAAATTTACCCTACACTTAACTGCTAGCACAGGTTCATCCAAAAGCATATGCACTAGGGTACTCAGACTTCCCCTTTTAGTCCAAGATTCCCATATCAGTTATTCAACATTAAACATGTGAAGAAATTTCAGAGATTTCACAGTTCATAATCTTCGCTCAATGACAGATGACTTCATAATTTTCACAAAAACATCTTTAATTATGATTACATGACCTATCTTTAATAGTTTCACACATACACTTTCATTATGTTATACCTAATCTCACTTTAGTACCTTATAGATACTGCTCAGGTGTTGTGAAATTAGAATTCACCTTACACTCTAGTTGCTATCATGAAGTGAATCAAACATATCCCAAATTATTGAAATTCAACACATAGTACAACAAACACTTAATTGGCAATCAATTTAGATCTCTAACCCTTAGAGTAACCAAATCAATTAAATCATGAATCCCATTTCATAATACACTTGCTTCCCATATGAGAAATATCAAACCAACAGCAATATTAGGTTATCATTACCTCCTTATGCTTTACAAAATATTTGAAATTAACATTCAATGGAAGTTTAAATAATTTAAACATATTTTACTTTAATTCAATCAAATTATCAGTTCATAAAACTTATAGCATAAATAAAGCACATGGATTCATAAGACTAGACAAAAAATCAAAACTTACCTAGTTTTGGTTGAAAAGAAGGAAGATGAAGTTGAAGCTTGTTGAAAATTGACAAAAATTGACTAAACACAAAAGGGAGTAAATTTAGGGTTTTGGGGTAAACGGGGCGGTGCAGCTAGGGTTAGGTGAAAAAGATGAGAATGACTAAAGTGTGGTATTTATAGAGGGGTAAATTAGGTTTAAAATTTTCTCCAGTGGGTGTAGGCAATGCAACGTTTCATGAATCCCATTGAAAACTCAATGCAACGGCTCATTTTCATGTCGCTTCTCTGGAAGTTATATCAATAATTAGTGTAAGTGTTGCCTGCATGACAACCGACGCGTCGTAATAGGTAACATATTATAGGACCGACGCAACACTTTAAGATCACGTTAGTTTACTAGAAATAGCATTAGAAAATTCTTCCAAGTGTGGAATTTATGCACCTCGATGCGACGTGCCAAGATAGAATCGGTCCACTGGATATTGCATCGAAAAAATTTTCTAAGGCTAAATCTTCCATACTTTAATGCATCTTTTCTTACCCTTTACCTTTTTCTCACCATGTATCACCTATTTACTTACTCAAAGGCCCATGTTCATCATCTTCTCATCTTATCTTTCTCTGCCAAGTTTTTTGTTTCTGCACATCAATCAAAAACAACAAAATCATATAAGTAAAGTGGATTTCCTCCCACTAAGCGCCTTATTTTTTGTCGTGGCACGACTCATCTTTTTGTATTTTTTTTGGTTCTTCAACTACTAAAAATTAAACTGCCTATTACATTACATTTGTGGGTTGCCTCCCACACAATGCCTTATTTTACGTCGTGTTACGACATAGCTCAGTTCTACTCATCTGCAAAGATAATGGACTCCTTGTGCTTATTTTTTTGTGACCACCTCCTTCATCACAGGATTCAACCTTCTTTGTTGCTGCACTCTCAGTCTGTAACCCTATTCTATGTAGATGTTGTGCATGTAAAATGCTTGATTGATTTTTGTAATATCAGACATTCTCCAATAAATTGCCTTTCTTCTCCTTTTTAGGTCTACTATAGCTTTCTTTACTTGCATATCTGTTAATCCTGCTGACAAAATAACAGATAAAGTATCTTGATCACTAAGAAAAACATATTATAAATAAGGAGGGAGAACCTTACGCTCCATGTTAGGAGCTTCTTTAACTGAAGCCTTGGGTGATGGACCGATTGGCCTATTCAATGGCTTGAAAGGCACTTTGTTTGTCACAATCACTGCCAAGTTCATTATCTGGACAAATTTTAATGCTTCCACATCTCTATAAAGATCATGAACCATCAAAGCTCGCTCTAATGGATCATCAAACAACAACAATTGCCAATACAAAACAAAGTGAATAACTGATATAGATGACAACTCCTCATATATAGCTGGAAGTTTCAGTGCCTTGTACCTATAAAAAAATTCTACTTTATCATGCGTTTGCATTGTTATTTTACTGGCTACTACATCAATTAGCGACTGTTCCATTGCTAAGAAGGGTCGTCCTAAAATAAATGGAACCACAGGATCAGCCTCAAAATCAAGAATTACAAAATCTACAGAAAAGATTAAAGATCCTACTTGCACCAACACATCTTTAATAATACCATTCGGACAAACAAGTGATCGATCGGCCAACTACAAAATAATAGTTGTGGGTTTAGGACTCCCAAGACCCATCTTTTAGTACCACGATATGGGAAGTAGTATCTTGATTATTCTGAGCCAGCTGTTGATTTGGTTGAACTTGTCCCTTGTACTGATTTGCATTCTGTGCCTGATTTCCACCCCCTGAGAAATTGGGATGGTTCCTCTAGTTGGGATTACACGTATTACAAAATTTTTTTCGTCCCTACTAATTTTCATTTCCCATATAATTAATAGAATCTGCATTAATAGAACATCCATCTATTATGTGCTCACCACTTTCGTAAACCTCACACCACAAATTCACTTGTTGGACTGCATTCATTGTAGCTGCTGGTTATGTAACACCCAACTTTATGTTATTAAGCTAAGTAATCATATGATTTTGCATGGCTACGATCTGTGGCATGGCTACGATCTGTGGCTGTAATGCTGTGAACTGATCTACTTCCAATACCCCTACAACCTTTCTAGGAGTACTCCTCGAATTTGCATGCCAGTTAAGGTTCCCTTGTGAAATCCGATTCAGCAGTGTGTACAATTCTTCATATGTCCTCAAGAGCCTGTCCACCTGCTATTGAATCCACTAAAATCTTTGTATTTGACTCCAATCCCTCAATGAAAGTATGCACAAGAACATCATTTGGCTGATGATGGTGAGGGCAATTTTTGAGCATACCCTTAAATCTCTCCCAAGCTTGGTAGAGAATCTCTCCTTCTTTTTGTCTAAAACTCAAGATCTCACTTCTTAAGCGTGCAGCCTTCCCAGATGGAAAGAATCGAATAAGGAATTTTCAAGATAGAACTTCCTATGTAGTGATATAGAGTGGTGGTTTGGCATATAACCACCTTGTTTCTTCCCCCATTAAAGAGAAGGGAAAAAGAGTCAACCTGACATAATTAGAAATCACATCTTCAGGAATATAAGTATCTCTTATTTCAAAAAATGTCTCTATATGTTGCTGCAGATCTTCGTGTGGAAGGCCATGAAATTGCCCTGCTTAATTCAGTAATCGCACCATATTCTGCTTTAATTCAAATTGATCTCCTGGTTCGGGCATGATAATACTACTCGTCACATGGTTCGTGAGTGGGATTGCCACCTCATGAATAGGTGTAGCAACTGGTTGAGCAGGAATAACTGGAATAACAATAGGAAAAATATTTTTGGCATTTGGATCGACTGGTTCATTTCTTTGTTCAGGAATTCTTTACCTTTGTTGGAAGATCCATTCTGGTTCTGCTAAAGGCTCTACCAACTCTTTATCTCTCGCTAATCCTGAATTCAGCTATACCTGCAAAAATTCAGCCACTAAGATCAAATCGATAACGCTTAAGCTTAATATCAAAAATAAATAATTTAGCAATTTACTAATTATACAAGTTCCCAACAACAGCGCAAAAAACTTGTTGTGACTCAAACACACACGTAAGTGTATGTGATCGTACATAATATAGTGATTTAGACAATAAGATTTCATTCCCATGAGGACTAAGAAACTAGAGATTTAACCAACTTTTAGTTCTAGACAATGAGTATTAAGTGTTGTAAAGTATCAAGATGATTTAACTTGAGAATAAAAATATAAATAAATCAAGTAGAAATAAAATTTTATGACTAAAGCAAAGCAAGCAAGGGTAGCAAAAAACAATGATAAGAATTCCAGGGTTGAGGCTTTCCAAACAATCATAGAAATCTCCATTCTTATAGTAGTCTAATTGGTTATCGGGTTGTTGGTTCACAAGGTTTAAGCAATGATTTTTGTCTCCTAACCTCAAATCTTTTATCTATTAAATATTGCAGCAACAACTCCCACAGAGATACAACAATTCTTCTAGATTTGTTAATTACTCTTCCTGCAATTGAACCAAACAAGGCTTCTAGGTATATCCCTATCCTAGAAGCTGATTCAAACCCCTTATTTTATAAAAGGTTAAGAACCTTGCTCCTTAATTTCCTCATCCTAATCTACGATTCTCCTCCCAGATTCATGTAGAAATATTAATTTATTCTAATGGCGTCCAAGCATTAAAATAGTAAGCTCAAGAAATTAAGAACAACCCAGGTGATAATCCAAAAAGAAACTACTATAAAGAATATCAAAGAGTAATCATGTTCTTGACCTCAACCCTAAAAAAAGGGTATTTAGCCACTCATGTTTGAATTAAACATTAAAAATAATTAATTAGTCATACCCAAAATTAGTATTGAGGTAAAGAATTTCAAAAGAAATAATAAAAACCCTAAAAGAAAGAATTCTCTGCTTTTTCGCCGTTACTATGCTTGCCAAAAAAATTTGAGTTATGCTCATGTGTTCCTTTTATACTTGGGAAAATTTCACTAGATCTGAAGCCATGACGCAACGCATCGATAATCATATCAATAAAAACAACACATCGCATGAACATCGCATTGATGTAGTTGAATTCACCCTTAAAAATTAGACTAAGTCAAGTTTTTCACCATACAATGCGACGTGTTGACATCGTATCATGTCATAGGAATTCGCTCCTTAAAATATGACTAAGTGTCAGAACTTTCCACCTCAACACAACGCATTAACATCGTGTTGATGCACTGGAAGATGCAGATGAAATCTTTGGTAAGGAATAAAACTTACGCATCGACACGACGCGTTAACATGGTGTCGAAGCACTAGAATTTTCCCTTCAAATTTTTGTTAAGGCACACTTATTACCAATCGATGCAACACATTGAGATTGCATCGCATCACCGGAATTTTTCTCTATTTCTTCTCTTTCTTTTCATCAATCCTTAGCTTCATTCATTTATCATTACTCTTATGCATCTACAAAGTTTTTGACTTTGATCAACATAGTCTTTTGCATATTTATGATTTGTATCTAATTTTCTTTCAAATCCATGATAAATTTACTCTGTATCTCTAATCATATTGGTTAGCCACGAAACACATTTTAGTTCATAATTCAATCTAATTCGTACAATTTTTATTATCAAAACAAGTCCAAATATAGGTAAATAGCAGTGTTTGGACATATAAATATGCCTAAGATCATGACCCCAACTTAACATATGTTCTGGTATAACACTAAGAACATTGTATAAAATTGAATAACACTGTGTGGAAGCAAAGGTATAAATGATATATGAAGATCAAAACAAAATATCATTATTAAAGAAAAAGGAAATCACTAAACATAAAGTTTAATCTCTACTCTTTTTCTGAAAGCCTCTACTAAGATGAGCTACTAGAACAAGCCCCCAACTAACCCTGACTATCTAAACCTAAAATGATGTAAAATAAAATATTGATACTAGTCCTCTAATGATGAGGACTCACCCACGTACTGCTATTAATGAAGTAGGAGATCGAACTATGCTCATATAGATACTGAATGTCAATACCTATTGTGAGACAATATAGTGCAAAAGAAAGTATATGATTAGTACTTTAAATGTACTAATTATATAAGATAGAAATAACTTATATAAGTTAATCATGATGCATATGACAAGGTGAAATAATGCAAGATCAAGTAATAAATAAGTATGGTTTAGTAAACTGAACGACTAAATACAAAGCCATGCGAGAATCAAAATTTGAACCATGAATAATAAACTATGGGTTTAGGACTGCGGGTGCTACTGTTAGCTGACATAACCGTATTTCAACTAACCAAGGTTAAATCTATAACAATAGTTAGAAGGGTATATAGTACTTTTCCAAGTGTTTAATCCTAGAATAATGCTGATCTAATAAATTGACATCCAAAAGGACTAAGGTATCAAGACTGGTGAAATTAGTAACCCTTTTAAACCTACGGTGGCACCGTAGTTATTGGACATAAAGACTTCCAGTAAATGTCTCAACCTAAATTATGGGTGAGCCTTTATCCCTATATTTGTTTAGTGCTAAGTAATACTCCCATCTAAATGACACTAATAACTAGAATGATTAATAGTAGTAATATTCTGAAAATTAAAAATAAATGCACTATATGAGAGCACTAAAAATATGTAAAATCGAGGATATAATACTCATAAGTGTAAGCATGAAATCCTAGGTCGTAGGGTATTCATAAATCAAAAACTCTAAAGAATGCAAATATCATAGCGATTTCATAAACTAAGTGAATTAAGTAATTTAGTAATTCAAGTCCAACAATCTTGGATATCACACTATAATTAGGGTTTATAATTTTGAACATGTAATGATATTGAAATTCATATTAAAACATGGGTTTATAACCCAAAGATTTCAAGAAACTGGACTATCAAGAAATTCATTCCATTCTTGAACCCTATGCTCTAAGGAAGGAACTAAACTAAGATATTGAGTTAACTTTAGGACTCAAAAGGAGAAAGGAGTCCCATTGATGAAGTCTCACATAGCTAAAACAAAGAATCTTTAAGAAATCACTAAACTTGGGGTATGAAGTTGACCAACCCTGATGTTACCTAATGAAAAAATGGCCTCTTTTTCTATGTTTTTGCAAAGTTTCAATTATATTAGGAGGACTGAGGGACATAGGGTAATATTAGGATTTATAATTAGCCTTGAAAAATATTAAATGATGTAGTTTTGATGATATAATAGTGGAAAAAGATCAAACAACCCTTTTAAAATTGCATAGAAAAATATTAGAGTCTGTATTGATGACTCAAATAACGACATGTGGAGCTTGGCCACGGGTCATTGTAATATCCCAAAAATCCAAGCCTAGACTAGAACCATGTTTTAAGTACATATCAGGTAAATAATCATGTTTTTACTACATAAGACGGGATTTGTCCTTATATGAGGCCACAAGACTCCCCTATCACTTAACAAAGCTAAAACCTCCCTTAATAATTAATTCCTAAAGAAGTGATCAGTTTTAAATCTGTATAAATTTAACATTTAGATGTATTTTTGGGTCCCATAACCCCTAAGTGATATTTATTTGAATTAACATTCTAACACATCCAGTTTCTCCTTAATCTGACATTTGAGTATGATGTTATGGCCTTTTTAGTAAAGCACTGCTCTGTACCACGACACTAACCACAGCTGTGGTTACATTGCATGATCATACAATGGTATCATCTTATTGAGATAACCCTGATATCTAAAAGTTTACAAAGTGTACTTTTATGCCACAAGAGGTAACCACGAATGTTCTTTGAAATCACAATCCCTAAGCATGATTATGAGTCCCATAGATGGCCTTGATGAAACCAACAAACATATGAACAAAGGTACAATCTAGGTAGATCCCACAATCATACCAAGGATCATTTGATAATGTTTAGAGAGATGATATTGAGCTTCCATCCATAAGTATAACCCACGATCATGGACAATTTTTATATATCCCTTCTCTTAGTTCCTGTTACAAAACTTTAAGGGTCGTATACGTATTTTACTACTTATTTCTAATTAAAGCTATGCCTTTTTAGAAATTCTAAGGGTCATTATTGGCTTTAATAAGACCCTAAGCTCTCGTTACTTAGAATTTTATCCGATACTTATCTTTGAAAGAGAAAAGAGGTGATTCCCTTTCCCTAAGGCCAGTTTGAGCATACTACTCTATAGAATTCTTTAGGGCGCTTATCTCCAATTATGTGTGATTTCATTAATGGGTTTAATTTTACCCAATGAGTCCCAAAATTATCCTAATTCTCCAGTAAAATTTATTTTTCACAACTCAGGCTTATGGTAATTAGTAGATTAATTGATATCTCAGTCTTTTAGTATCATCGACTTATAATTCTTGTTTAACATAAATTCTAGTGTTATTAGTTAACTTTGATCCTAAACCCTAGTTACATCATGAAATTTGTGATTGTTGGACCTGAGTTAGAATTTTTGCTAACTTAATTTGTAGACGAATTTGACATAGTAGTTGTGTTCTTCAGAGATGACGAGTTATGAACAGTCGATGGCCTAGAATTTCATGCATACCTTATTGAATTATTTATTCCCTAATTCACATAGTTTGAGAATTTTTAGAAAGTACATTTATTTTAATTATTATATTATTATCATCATTGAGCATTATAGTTATCAGTGCCATTCAGTTGGGAGTAGTACTTAGCACTAACAAGACGAAGGGATGAAAGCTCATCCAACAGTTAGGCTGACACCATTAGTAAGTTATCTAAGTCCCAGAACTATGGTGACACCATAGGTTCTAAAGGGTCACCCCTCAGATCAAGTTTGATACCTTAATTCTTTTTTATATCGATTTAGTGGATCCACTTCAATCAGTGTTTATACCCTTGGCAAGGTACTCAAAACCCTTCTAGCTAAGGCTATAGGTTGGACCCTAGGTAGCTCACTCTAGGGTATGTTTATTGTTCATATTTTAGATTCTTGCATGTCCTTGTATTCAGTTATTAAGTATAGTTTACATCATGTGTTCATTACTAGGTCTTGCACTAGTTATCATGTTATATGTTCCATGTTCAGCTCGTACCAGTTATTTATCTATCTCACACACTTAGTACATTGAAAGTACTAATTGGATACTTTCTTTGTGCTATATTATCTTATAATATAGGTTCAGATGCTCAACATCTCGATCGCATTTGAGATATTCTCATCTCATATCAGCAGTAGTAGTTTTGGTAAGTCCTCATCATCTGATAACCAGAGTCATCTTTATATTTCTTTTTATATTTTTAGTTCCTAGTTCTTAAATAGATAAAGTTAGATGGGGTCCTATCCTAGCAACCTATCTTAGTAGAGGCTTTTCATACATATTGTTAGATGTTTAATTTTGATCTTAGACTTTTTTTGTAATCTTTTTATTTCCATTGTATATTAATTATATTATTCAAGTTCAGATTTTCCATCAATGTTGTTTAATCTTTGATAATTTGTATTTCTTAGTGTATTGCCAGGACATGGGTTAGCTTGGAGTCACATGTGATTCTAAGCAATGTTTTATGACTAGTGGGTAGTCTCAGGTCATGAAAAACTATATGTTAGAACAATAGGTTTAAATTGTCCTAGGGTATTAGAAAGTTATGTGGAATAGATCTTATTCAATATTGTAAAGTGTTCCACACTTAGGAGTGAGAGGCTATGAGTTGTTTTAGTAAACTATTACATTCTTTCATGTTCATATCATCCATTAGTGTGTAAGCTCTATTAAAACCTTTTTCTACCTTGTTCTCTACATATTTAAAAAATATGCCTTCTATGAGAAAAAACAAAAGGAGGAATTCAAACGAGAGTGGGGTGGAGAATCAACAAGCTCCACAAGCTCCAGTAAACCCTCTCAATGATCAAATTGCCCATGCAAATTTTAGAGCTACTTTTACAACCTTAGCCTAATCTATGACTGCGCAATATAACCATCCTTCCTTTGTACCAGCCAACCCGACAATGAATGTAGGAGTTATAAGAGTCTGAGACTTTACTCGGATAAATCCCCTAGTATTCTTTCGATCTAAGTATGAGACAAATCCATAAAAGTTCTAGATAGTATCTAGAAGGTTAAAGAGATTATGGGTGATACCCCAACTAAGAGCGCTGACCTAGTAGCCTATTAATTTAAAGGAGTAGCTCACACCTGGTATAAGTAGTGAAAAAAGGATAGGGGTGAAAATGTATAACTATTAAAATGGGACGAGTTTGTGGTTTTATTCTTGAACAAGTTCTTCACACTGGGATTAAGAAAGGACAAGGTGTAGGAGTTTATATCTGAAGTAAGGTAGCATGAGTGTGAAGGAGTTCCCCTAAAATTTACTTAGTTGGCTAGGTATGAATAAACAATAGTTGTTGATTCTAGGGCATATATCGATAACCATAAGGCTGGAGTCCCAGATGATATGGTAAAGGAGTATAGGACTGCCATATTAGGGAAGGAGATGAACAACTCTGAAATAATGGTTTATTCTCATTAGATAAAGATAGAGAAATTTAATAAGAATGAAAGGGAGAATAAGAGGGCCAAAATAGGTATCTTTAATTTCTATCAGGAAAGATCTATTAGTGGAAAACGTTTTCAATTTTGTAAGAAATCTTCAAATCCAACCTTGCCTTATGCTAGTTCCCTAGTGCCCAGGATCAAACAAGATCATTGTGATAGGACACCCAGAGTCTCTGGGTAGTGTGAAAAGTGGTCGTACCAATCGAGTGTGCAAATAATATGGTAGGAATCCCAAGGGTAAGTGTATGACCGGTAGTAATGGGTGCTTTGGGTGGGGCATACTAGTCCATAAGCTTAGGAAATGTCAAATGTCTTCTCTCAAAGGTAGAAATGCCCATTAGCAAATCCAGTCAGATTCTTTAGCAGGTTTTATAGGTCTCACTACTCAACAAAGTGTCTCATCTAGTGGTGTAGGTGAATAGCATCAGAACAGGTTCAATGTCATTTAGACTTGACAGGATTTGCAGGGTTCTCCTAATGTAGTCATGGGTATTTTATAGACATTCCATATTCATATTTATGCATTATTAGATCCTAAAGTTACACTTTCTTTCATAACTCTCAGTATAGTAGTAACTTTATTGTCAATCAAAAAATTCCATAAAACCTTTCATAGTCTTTACTCTTGTTGGTCATTTAGTCATAGCGAAGCGGTATACAAAAATTATCCAGTTATAGTTTCCCAGAAAGCCACCTTAGTTGATGTTGTAGAGTTAGTTATGGAAGATGTTGATGTCATTCTTGGTATGGATTAGCTAGATTTTTTATATACACCAGTTGATTGTAGAAATAGAGTAGTCAAATTTTTAGTTTCCAAATGAGTAAGTCAAGAGTTAAGGGTAGTACCTTAGTGCCTATAGGCTAGTTTGTCTCTTACCTTAAGACTAAAAAGTTGATCCCTATGGGGTGTATCTATCAAATTGTCCAGGTTAAGGATTTAAAGTCCAAAACTCAACTCTTAGATCAGTTCCAGTAATAAATGAATTTCTAGAAGAATTTCCACAAGACCTACCCAGTGTTCCTCCTGAAAGAGAAATTGATTTCAGAATAGATCTCCTTCAAGATACCCAACCTATTATAACTGTAGGTGTCTCTAATTGAAATTAAAGAATTAAAGTAACAATTAAATGACCTTCTAGATAAAGGTTTTATATACCTAATGTCTCTCCTTGAAGCATTCCAATTCTTTTCAAGCATAAGAAAGATCGTTCTCAAATAATGTGCATGAATTACCATCATTTGAACAAGGTCACAATAAAAAATAGGTATCCCATCCCCAATATTGATGACTTATTCGACCATATTTAGGGTGCAACTTGCTTCTCTATGATAGTCCTTAGATCAGGCTATCATCAACTTATAGTATGTGACTTTTTTGAGAAAGTCTTCAAACCTCGTTATGGCCACTTTGAATTTGTTGTTATGTCTTTTGGTCTAACGAATACTCCTATAGCTCTTATTTACTTGATAAACAGGATGTTTGAGCATTATTTGGACATGTTCACTATATTTTTCATAGATGACAACCTCATTTATTCATGGGCTTTAGATAAACACAAAATCATCAGAGAATTATCTTACGACCTCCCAAAGATCACTTTCTATTCACCTAATTAAGAAAGTACAAATTTTTGTTGAACCCAGTAACCTTCCTTTGTCATGTTATCCCAGATGAAGATATTTGAGTTGATCCTTAAAAGGCCAAACTAGTGAGAAACTGGCCCATACCCATCTCTTCAATAGATATCAGGAGCTTTTTAGGTTTAGTCGATCACTATAGATTATTTACTTAGACATTTCATTCACTGGTCATTCCATGTCTAGGTTTACTCAAAAGGAAGTTAAATTTTAGTGGTCCGGTTCTTCTGAAGTGTTTTTTCATAAGTTGAAGACTCAACTCACTACCGCTCAGGTCATAGCTTTATCTAATGACTCAGATGGTTTTGTGGTTTATTATGATGCTTCCAAAGATGGAATTGGTTTTGTATTGATGTAGTAGGGAAAAGTTATAGCATATGTCTCTAGAAATCTCTAGCCATATGAGAATAATTACCTGACTTATGATCTAAAGTAGTGTAATGACCCCTCATATCATCTTTTATATTACTGGTTATTTTTTCTTTATGATATTTCCTATAGCTACCCAAAGTAATTTATGACTTTTTAGTACTGACAATTTAATTATCGGGTAGTATATTTAGTTTTTAGAAACAATTCCCTATTTTGAAGTCTTTGCTGGTTCTAATTGGCTACTGAGTGAAAACTTCAGTCAAATGACCTCCTAGGCCAATTCTTTCTATTTCAACATCTTTGGAATGTGGATTTTACGCTAGTATCGCTCTTGGTTTTGGTTCAGAGGCACCCGTGCTCATAATGACCTGTCAATCGAAAAGTAAAGAAAATGGAAAAATAGGTATGGGAACTACATTTAATCTTAATGGCCTTGGATGGAAATTTCAATGAGCCATTGAGTCCAAAACATTAAATTTTGTATGGTAGCATAGTCTGTTTGCATATATGGGATTTTGAATTAATCTCGAGAGATCAGCATCTAGTGCACTTGCTAATAGTGAGCCAAGGAATGCAATCGCGAGTCCCTTGGAGAGCCACCAAGTGTCGTGATTTCAAGCCCATGTCATGATAGATATTTACTTGGCAACCTCAAGATATGCCGATCACGAAGGGTGGGTTGAGATAGCAACTTTAGAGCCCTAGGACTAGCATAAATACTCTATCGTCATCTTATTTTTGCCCATTCTTCATCCATTCTCTAGAAACATAAACCATAAATATTGAGAAGGCTTATAAATAGAGCTTGTGGGTGATTTCAGAGCTTGGGTAGAAATTATTACGCAAATTTCCTTTAGGTTAGAGGTAAGTTTCCTCCATTTTCATGATTGATTTCCCTTTTTCTTTCCTAAAATCCTTAAGACTTGGTAGATTGACACCGATATTGATGTAGCTCAAATTTCACCCATTTTTTACGATAATTACATCTTAAGGATGAGGGAATGTTATGTTGGCTTTGAAAATATGATTTTCATAAATGGGACCCACATGGGATTTTTGAGTATTTTGGAACCGAAGCACAGTGGTCAAATATAGGTATCATTATTTTGGTGTTGATGAGTAGATTATGATTTTGATATCTTGGTATCTTGCAAAAGCTTCTTGAAAGGAAAAGTCGGTGATTTAGTGTATTTTTTGAGCTTTTTTTAGTGTCAAAGTAGGCTAGGTTTTCCCCCTTCGTAGATTGAGCTATGTCATAACATGTTTATGGTATGTTAGATTTGGGATAGTTTTTAGCTGTTGTTCATCAACTTGAAATACTTGGGTCAGTGGACATTTTAGGCCATTCAAAAATAGTAATTTAGGTGCTTTAGCTTACTTGCTTAAACCATTAATAGAATTTCCATATTAGGGCTATTTAATGCTTATTTGACATCTAAAAATAGATTTATATAACTTATCCTAGTCTAGGGTAGGGTTTGTTAGATAATGTATTTTGAGATTTAGAAGTGGGCTTCGACCATCCTTAGGCAAGGACTTAGACTAGTATTGGTAGACTTTTATATGCTCGTTAAGTGTCTTGAAATTTTTATTGAGGTGATATTGATGAGAATTAGTACTTTATGGTCATGATGGTTAGGTATTGGGAGTTGATGCTAAATACTGAAGGTATCGATGGTTATGATGTTGTGTATTATTATAATGTTGATTATGATATGATAAATATAAATATAGATATACCGGTTCAAGTTCATCTATTAATGATCATTTGATGATATATGATTACTAGTTCAAGTCCAGATATTGATGACATATATATACTTGGTTCTCGTATGGAAGATTATTATGATATTGAATATTTGATTACTGGTTTGAGACCAGACATTGTCATGATATTAATCATCATATTTGTGGTATGACCTCAATGATATGAATGCTTTATCATATTGGTCATGTAAGGATCGATTTGAGTATGAATATAGAGTCTAACATTAATGATATGGGTATCAATTTTAAGTCCAAAAGTTAAAATTAGTCTAATGTGGCATTGGCATGGATGGATTATGGTTGCATCATAAAAGTTGATAAATGCTGGTGGTTCAAATTACACTTTTCTTGAATGTACTCTCCAGGCTTATGGGGCCCATAATTGTGTTATTTACTTTTTCATACTTATTTGCTTATGAGGGCTAATTTTATAGTTATAATTGCTCATGTTGATCCTCTATGTCATGTTGTTATTTTGGTTATTAGCTTTCTATGCATAACAATGTTGGAGTTACTTCAAATTTGCCTCTATTTTGACTTAATTATGTTATATTGCATTTTATCATATTTATATCATGTTCTAGCTCAATCGTCCAATTATACCAATTGAGTACCCATGGTTTTGGTACTCATACTATACTTCTATACCTTTTTTATGTATATATAAGTACTAGTTACCACTATTGATTCAAAGGTTGTGTCATGCTAGATTCTAGAGATATGGTGAGTTGTTGGAGTCTAAGTTTCCTAATGTCCTTTTATCTTACTATGCCTAGTCTCTAGTTTTGAAACAAGATTGTATTTACTATTTTTAGAGCTTAGGTTGTACATATATAGTAGCTCTTATACTATCTTGACCCGGTCGTGGGATGGTTTTCTATTTTATGACTATCGTTTAGACTATTCTGTTGCTCTACTTATTTCTATCTTTATTGTTCTATTTTGCTCTTTTTGGAACATTTCCATTAACTTAAACCACTGTGAATAACTCTGGGTTATGGTTTGGCTTACGTACTATGGGGTTTTGTAGGTGCCATCATGATTCACAAATTAGGTTATGAAAATTTTGTATCAAACCCAAGTTAAATTGATAGTGTTGGTACAAAAGAAAGTATCTAGTAGAGTCATGCAGATCAAAATGATGGTATTCGCTTCCTATGTTTGGGCTGCTATAGGACTTTCTTAAGAGTTATTCTTTTCTTTTACTCATTTTGTACTAAGTGTTGGAGTTGGTTTATAAAGCATTCCTTTGACTTTACTCTTTTGCAGATCGCTAGGATACGTGCTACTGCTATATGAGATGAGGGTCCCAAGATCGAGCCTAAGGATTTTGTCGATGTTCATAGATAAGCTATAGGTCATGGAAAGCCTTGTGATGTGTCCCTAGCTAGGGGCCAGGATAGGGGGCCTCTACTAAACCCTATTGCTGATCTTGAGCCAGAGATTCTTCCGCCCCAGCCAGCAGTGGTCCAAGGATCGACCCAGGCTCAACTAGAGTTTATTTCCTCTTTAGTGTTGAGGGATGCTTTTGTTTAGCTTTTACGGTTGGTTGGTGGTACGGCGTCAGATGGTGCATAGTCTACAAATCAGAAGGGTATTGAGGCTCCCAAAGTTGAGATTTCTCCTGTGCCTGTAGTTTCACAGCCATTAATTGATCAGCCAGTGGTTGCCCAAACTGCTATGTCTACCAAGGAGCAGAAGATATTAGGTAGGTTCTTGAGATTAGATTTGTCTAGTTTATTTGGTGCACTAAACAAGGATGCATACAAGTTTCATATTTCTCATAAGGTTACGCTCTATAGTTTAGGCCTTGTTTGGACTCGTGGTGTGGATTGAACTACTTTTTAATTAGACATGGCTACTCGACATGGTTGAGAGGTTATTTTGATTTCATGCCTAATGGATCTTCTCCTTTCACATGGGCTCAGTTGCTTGAGATCTTTTTGGAGAAGTGCATAGCTCACACCTTAGAGATCACTTAAAAGATCAGTTATCGATATTAGAGTAGGGCTCTATGTCGGTTATAGAGTATGAGGCTTGTTTTAATGAGTTGCCTAGGCATACAATTTATATTCTGGATACTGAGTTGGAGAAGTTTTGTTGCTTTATATGAGGGTTTAGAATTCCCCTTTGTATGTCTACTCAGAGTATGGTTGGTATGGTTAGCACTTTCGTTGGGTTTTCTAATCATGCTCAGGTGATGGAGGAGATGTATCACTAATCCTAATAAGGTCGCGATAAGATGCCTAGATATCATGGTAGGTTTAGTGGGAGTCAAAGTAGATCCTAATTTAGAGGCAGTGGTTCTCAGGATAGGTACCCTTTGCATCAGATAATTTAGCCTCAGAGTCAACCTAGTAGACCTAATCAGATAGCATTCCAGATTACTAAAGAAGGTCTGTCTAGTTTTAGTGATTGTCATAGTCAGGGTAATAGTTAGTATTTGAGGTGTTCGTCTTCTAGTTACTCCAGTCAAGGTGACTATTCTGGGTCAACCGAATCTTTAAGTTCTGGTTTAGCCTAGGTAACATATTTAGTTATAGCGGTTGTGGTCATTATTTGCGAGAGTGCCCTAGTCATAGGGCAATTTTTGTTTTAGCTCAGAGCATTTCCCCTATTACAGTAGTTCATCCCTCAGCTCAAGGTGATTCGTATAGATGTAAGGGTAGATACCAAGGTACATAAGAAAGTTCACAAGCAGGTAGGACAGGATATCGATCAGGAGCCCAACAAGGTCGTAGGCATTATTATTTGTGTGCAGTACATTTTAGACTCGAGGTTGAGTCTTTTGATACTGTTTTCATAGGTATAATTCTGGTATGCCGTTAGTCGACCCTTGTTTTATTTGATCCGGGATCTACTTATTCTTAATATACTTATTTTTGTCCAAGGTTAAATCTATCTTGGTATTTATTAATTATGTCATAACGTGTATTTACTCCTGTGGATGATCTTTTAATAGTGGATTGACTTTTTAGATCTTGTGTTGTGACTTTTACAGATGTTGGTACTCATACTCATCTTATTATATTGGATATGGCTTATTTTGATGTGATTTTTGGCATGGACTGGTTATCCCACTATTATGCAGTCATGGATTATTTTGCTAAGACCGTTACTAAAACCATGCTTGGCATACCCCTAATCGTGTGGTACGGAGCTATTACCCTAAATTAAATGGGGTTTATTTCTTATATGTCGGCTAGGAGAATTATTTTAAGGAGTTACATATCTTATCTCTCTTATATTTATGTTGTTAGTATGGAGAGTCTGACGCTTGACTCTGTTGCTGTAGTCGGTGAGTTTTTTGATGTTTTTCCTATCAATCTACTTAGTATACCTGCTAACCATGAGATTGATTTTGTTATTGATCTTAAGCCTAGTACCTAACAAATTTCTAGTGATACTTATCGTATGGCTTCTGGCAATCTTAAGGAGATAAATTCTTAGCTTCAAGATCTTCTATGTAGGGGATTCATTAGACCCAATATGTCTCCCTGGGAGCTCCTATGTTGTTGTGAAGAAGGAAGATAGCTCCATGTGTACGTGTATTGTTTATAGGCATCTAAATAAGGTGACAAAGAAGAACCATTATCGTATGCCTCGAATTGATGACTTGTTAACAAGATTCATGGTCTGGTCTTGTTCTCTAAGATTGATTGAGGTTAGGTTACTATCCATTGAGGATTTGGGTCATGTATATCACAAAGACAGCTTTTAGGACTCTTTATGGTCACTATGAGTTTCTACTGATGTTTTTTGGGTTGGCTAATGCCCTAGCCGGATTCATGGATATGTTGAATCAAGTTTTTCAGCCTTATTTTGATTCCCTTTTAATAGTGATCATCGATGACATCCTTTTCTCTTCAAGGATCAGAGAGGAGCATGTGCAATATTTGAGGATTGTGCTCCAAACTTTGAGAGATCATGTGCTTTTTACCAAATTCTATAAGTGTGAGTTTTGGATTGAGTCCGTGACATTCCTTGTACATGTGGTATGGAAGGATAGTATTATGAAAGACCCAATAAAGATTCAGATAGTTCGTGATAGGGCTAGTCTTATATCTTCGATCGAGGTTCATAGATTCATTGGTTTCGCTGGTTATTATAGATGATCTGTTAACGGATTTTCTACGGTCTCGACACCTATGAATGGATTAACTCTAAAAGAGATTTCTTTTTCATTTTCTGAGGAGTTTGAGTCAAACTTTGGAAAGCTAAAGGGCTTCTCACTTCATCTCCTATTATAGCTCTTCCTATTAAGGGTGAGGTATTCTTTGTATGTTGGGATGCTTTGGGTGTTTGTTTAGGTTGTGTATTGATGCAACAAAGTTGTTATTGCTTATGCTTTGAGGAAGCTTAAGGTGCACGAATGCAACTACCCTACTCATGATTTGGAGTTGGTGGCGGTAGTTATCGTTCTTAAGATTTGGAGTCATTATCTTTATGGTGTGCATTGTGAAATTATAATAGATCATCATAGTCTTCAACATCTTATGACCCAAAAAGAGCTTAGTGCTAGGATGTAGATAGATGGATTAGCTTAATGATTATGATATCTCTATCTTATATAATCTAGGCAAGGCAAATGTAATGGCAGATGCTTGAGTCAAAAGGTAGTGAATATGGGTAGCTTGTCTTGTATTTCAATCTATTAGAGTTTGTTGGCATGGGACATTCAGTCATTAGACAACTAGATGGTTCGCCTTGATATTTGATCTGAGGTGGTTTTATACACTTTGGGATTGTTATCTTAGATTATTTAGCCTTGTTTTTAGGATGATTTGGGTACTTAATGTGTTGATTATGATATAAATAAGAATCTAAGTGTTCAAGTGTGTGGTTTACAATGTTCAATGTGTATTCCAAACAAGTTAGTACTTAAATAGGTTACTTAGAGTTAATCGAGGAAACTAGTGTTACTAACTTGATCTAGCTGCTTGTCAAGTCTATCAAGATTGATTCTAATGTGTTAAATGAGTTCCAAATGGTTTAATAGTGAATTTATGTGTAATAACTTGTATATAATGTGCAAAGTTCAATTGGATCAAGCTAAGGGTCAAAACAATAAGTTAAAAATCAAAGTGAATGAAGCCTAGTTTTAGCTCGAGTTTGTAGTTCATCATCTTAGATGTTGTGTTGTTTTGAACTCTAAACTGCTGTTTTTAATACTATAGGATTCTTAGTGAATGTGTTATGATAATATATTAAGGATATACAAGCTTCAAATTAAGTAGAGAACACTCAAAAAGGCTTGGAATGGATCAACGAAAGCACAATACACAACTTGATGCAATTTGGATACCTGGAATATCCAGGGGGCGTGGAGGACCTTGGTATTGGACAATAGGAATGTGTGACACACCAAAATATTCATAAGGGATCCAAAACAGTAAGACAATGCGAATTAGGTGCGAAGAGCCACTCCTTCAATGCGATAACCAACGCAGTGCGTAATAGTTCCCACCGACAGCAAATTTCTTTCTACTATAAATAGTATTTGACACGTTATGCAAATTACTTTTGGATTATTCTTTGACGATAGGAAGCGGCTGCACTTTGTTTTTAGGGTTTTTATTCTTAAACTCTAGCTTTTTACTTTCTTTGATTATGTATTCAAGTTTTTGGATCATGATTATATCGATTAGCGGCTAAACTCCCCGTTTCCGGGGTTAAGGCCAAGATCATGACTACTTTTGTATCGAATTAAAGTTTTTGAATTGCTTATCATTATGGTTGTTTATATACCCTTTTTATAACTATTTTAAGGATTCATGTCCCTTAGAATCTATTCATTGTCAACCTTGTGATCTCGGGAGGTAGAATAGGAAGATATAACGTGGGGTAGATAGAACAAGGTTCGTATTCCTTTATAAAATATGGAATTTGAATTAGCATCTAGGATAGGGATATACCTAGAAGCGTTGTTTGGTTCATATGTAAGATAATAACTTTACGCTCTTATTTGAATTATTACATCCTCGCACAACGATGTAGTTGTAATGTCCAAGTTAGATAGACGATTAGAGGTCGGGAGACCATGATCATACGATAAACCCTATGAATAAATAACAAAGATAAGCAATCTAACGAATGAAGTTCAATGGCGTAGTTTGATTATTCGGAAGACTTAACGCTGGGTCTCTATCCATTGATTATCCAAAGTCATTACTTTTCTACATTAGTTACTTTACATTTAGTTTATAATTCTAAAAGTCTCTTGGTCACTTTATCTCAATTGTTAAACTAGAATTGAGTAGTTGTTTAGAACAAGTCCTTGTGGGATCGATATTTGGCATTCTTGAAGGCCGCTATATTACGTGGTAGACCATGTACACTTGCGTGTGCTCTTGGGCACAGTCAAATTTTTGGCACCGTTGTCGGAGACTTGTAAATAGGCAACTATCTTATTTTTAGTTTACCTATTTTGAGTTGTACATAGTTTAGTAAGTTTTGTTTTTAGTTTTTTCATTCTTTTTCATTGATTACACTCATCTTGAGATATCAGTCTAGGATAGATCATTTTCAAGAGGTGATGATTCTTGTCATTTTTGTGGAGGACCCCACCATAAGCTTTTTTGTCCAGACTTTAATCCAAGCCTTTGGAGAGGACCTGCTTATTTATGACCTGTGCAGCAGACCTTAAGTTGGTGGGTGGTTTATGGAAATATGTATCATTCTACTGATATATGTGGTTTTAATCCTGATCCATTCATGTTTGGAGGTAATGCTCAAAAGTCAACTAAGGAGGTAGATACAGAGTTGACTCCCCAACCAGTTGTAGAAAAAGTTGTTAATAATTCGAGAAAGTCTGAGTACTCAAAACATGTAGTTGCTGAATAGGTTAGGAGATACCACCACCACTATCTCTACAGAGGCAGATAAAAACACAAGAATTTCAGTTATTCAACTGTCATTTTTCCCTTGAGACTGAAATTGATAAGGTGAATAAAAGTGGGTGTGTAGTAGATTATGTATTGGTCTTCACTCAAAGCACTTTTGAACATTATGTTTGGATGATGTCTTATCTGCGGAATTATCTAAAATAGTGGGAGAGTGTAATGATGACGAACAAGAATCCTATATTCTTAATTATGCACTAGAAAAGCAACATAAAAACACACCTCACTTTAAGGCCGACTGGTTTTCCATGCACCATTCATTACTCGATTCCTTATTCTTTGTACCACCACCATATAAGCGGGGCAAAAAGATGGATGCAAAGTTGGGGGTAAAATTCATATCCTCAAGGTGGAGGAAAAAGTTGATGTGGGTCATGCCGCAACACTAAATTAGGCTCTTCTTATGAGGCAACCCAAGTTAAGTAGGTATGTTTTATTTTTAGTATTTTTAGTTTTTCTTACTTCACATAGTTTTTGTTAGTTTTGTTGAGTCACAAGTTGATAGGAAGTCTGAGTACCGGAAACTTGAGCTAAGGAGCATGGAGAAGTCTAAGTGTGGGGTCCCCCAAAACCACTTGATGTATAAAGATGCTACTAGCTAGGGCTAGAGGCCTCAGAGAGTATTTCTATCTCTACTTTTAAAGTATACTTTAGGGATAAAGTAGATTTTTAAATGTGGGGTGAGGAAATTCCTATTTTTAAGGTAAATTTAAAAAATTTTGTGTTAGGAATAAGTAAGATGTTCTTGTTGGTGCTATTATTGATTACTTGATGCAAGTGTTTTTATGGTAAAAAGCATATTGATTGTATGAATTTCTACTGTTGAGACTCCCAGGCTCATGTTTATGACTCTTGTACTTTTTGGCTTAATTGAAATTCATGTTATTATTTGGTTAAAAGTCTATGATGATCCAACTTGATGTTGAGCATGCGCCATGTGTGTAACATTTTTGTGTATTCCTTATTGCAATTGATGCCAGAACTTATCCAGTGTGTGTGTAAAATGAAATAAATAGTGTGGGTTTAGGAAAGGATTTAGGCATTTCCTTGATAGCCCTATTTCATACCTCTTTTGACCTACCATTGTGCATAATCTTAGTCATCCCCATCGACCCTTGAACTTGTTCTTTAAAAGCCTCATATATAGCTTAATCCCTTCTTTGATAGACTTTAATTTAATACAAACCTCCTAAGCGCTTAGTGTTGAATTGGTTAAGTAATGAGTTTGAAAAATAAGAGGAAAAAAGGTGAAATTGAAGCCCCAAAGTAATAGTTATTGGTGTAAAAATTGATATGTTGTGGTAGGGAGCGAAAAAGAAAAATTGTGCTAAATTGAATAATGATTAAATAGAAAATCCTCCCACCATATTATATGTGGATGAGCTTAATGAGATGGGGTAAAAAGAAAAGGTGTGAAAAGGTTGTAAAGGTGTGAATTGGTTGTTATAAATTAGTCTCAAGTGTATAAGGTGATGTATTAAAGTGCTTAGGCAAGATAGTCACTATTTTTGACCAAAATAGTTCCTACCCGTCCCTTAGCCTACATTACAACCTTTAAAAACCTATTTGATCCTATGCTTTATTATTCTGATATTAGTGAAGAACAACACTAAGGGGAAGCATATGGTTCATCATTTGTAACTTGTGAATTCTTTTGTGATAGTTAGCAATATCTGATCCTTATTCCCATTTTGTTATAAATTGCATTAGTGTTAGTAATTTTGGGTAACTCTCTTTGTGTGAGAGGCACATATTTGATAAGTGTGGGTTATTTATATGATGTTTTTTATTGAACAATATTGCATGAGATTTCCATGTGTTGAGTCAATTCTTGAGGCTAGGATGTTTTGAAGTAGGGATGCTTGACTTTTCACTTGTATACATAGCATGCTTAGCGTAGAAACGTGCAGTCTATGTAGTTATTTAAGTACTAGCTTGATTGTCTTTGTAGTAGTAGAAGTGTAGAATCACCTCAGCTTATGATTCTTAGAGTAAAGAGTTGTTTGAGGATAAACAAGGGTTTAAGTGTGAGGTAATGATCTGAGGTGGTTTTATACACTTTGGGATTGTTATCTTAGCTTATTTAGCCTTGTTTTAAGGAAGATTTGTGTACTTAATGTGTTTATTATGATATTATTAAGAATCTAAGTGTTTAAGGGTGTGTTTACAATGTTCAATGTGTATTCCAAACAAGTTTGTACTTAAATAGGTTACTTAGAGTTCAATCGAGGAAACTAGTGTTACTAGCTTGAGATAGGTGCTTGTCTAGTCTATCGCGATAGATTCTAATGTTTTAAATGAGTTCCAAATGGTTTAATAGTGTATTTATATGTGTAACAACTTTTATATAATGTTTAAAGTTCAATTGGACCAAGCAAAGGGTCAAAATAATAAATTAAAGATCAAAGTGAATGAAGCCTAGTCTTAGCTCGAGTTTCTAGTTCACCATATTTGATCTTGTGGTGTCTTAAGACATAAATTGTTGTGTTTAATACTATATGATTCTGGTTAATGTATTATGATGATATATGAAGGATATACAAGCTTCAAATCAAGTGGAGACAACTCAAAAAGGCTTGGAATAGATCAACGAAAGCATAATACACAACTTGACACAATTTTGATACCTGGAATGCCCAGGGCATGTGAAAGAACTTGGGATTGGAAAATGGGCGCATGCTACACACCAAGAGATTTAGAAGGGACACAAAATAGTTAACCCACATGAATTAGGTGCGATGCACCACTCCTTCAATGCGATAACCAACGTGGCGCATCACTGTCTCGCGGTAGCAAATTGCCTTCTGCTATAAATAGGATTTGCCACATTTTGAAAATTACTTTTGGATTATTCTTGGATGGGAGGAGGTGGCTGCACTTCCTTTTTAGGCTTTTTATTCTTAAATTTCTTCTTTTTAATTGCTTTGATTATGTATTCAAGTTTTTGGATCATGACTGTGTTGATTAGCAGCTAAAAGTTCCCTTTCCGGGTTTAAGGCCAAGATCATGACTACTTTTATTTTGAATTAAGTTTTTTGAATTTATTATCATTATGGTTGTTTATTTACCTTTTTTATAACTATTTTAAGGATTCATTTCCCTTAGAATATATTCATTGTCGACCTTGTGATCTCGGTAGGGGGAATAGGAAGATAGAACGTGGGGTAGATAGAACAAGGTTCTTACTCCTTTATATAATAAGGAATTTGAATTAGCATCAAGGATAGGGATATATCTAGAAGCCTTTTTTGGTTCATATATAGGATGATAACTTTACGCTCTTAATTGGATTATTACATCCCCGCTCAACGATGTCATATTAATGTCCAAGTTAGGTTGATGATTAAAGGTCGGGAGTCCATGATCATATGATCAACCATGCAAATTAATAACCAAGATAAGCAATCTAACGAATAAAGTTCAATGGTGTAGTATGATTGTTCGTAAGTTTTAACCCTAGGTCTCTATCCATTGATTATCCAAAGTCATTACTTTTTTAAATTAGTTACTTTACATTTAGTTTATAACTGTAAAACTCTCTTGGTTACTTTATCTCAATTTTGAACTAGAATTGAGTAGTGTTTTAGAACAAGTACTTATGGGATCGATATTTAGCTTTCTTGAAGGCCACTATATTACTAGGTAGACCACGTACACTTGCATGTATGCTTGGGCGCTGCAATTTCAGACCCTGGGGGGATTCTTTCTCGTGCTAAAGAGAGTTCTTTGTTATTTGAGAAGATTTGGGATTTCCAGTTTGAGGATAATAGACTTTGCATCCTTCATTTTTAGGTGTTGAGTAGTGAGTTCAAAAGGGCTATCATAGATTCTGAGGCTATTTTATGGTTTTATAGCTGCATTTATGTTTCTAGAGTTGATGACATAATTTAGTTAATTTATCATTAGGCTCACAGCTATTGATATCCTATTCATCCGAGAACAACCAAGATGTATAGATATTCTAGACAACATTATTGGTGGAGTAGAATGAAGAGAGATTTGGTGGACTTTATAGCCCTTTGCCTATTTTATCAACAGGTAAAAATTGAGTATCAACAACTAGGTGGTTTGATTCAGAGGTTGCCCATTTCTAAGTAGAAGTGGGAGCAGATTACTATAGATTTTATTATTGGTTTGCCTCGCACTTCCCGTGTTTTTATGCTATCTAGGTTATTATAGACCGGTTGACCAAGTTGGCATATTTCATTCCTATTCAGATGTCTTTCAATGCCGAGAGGTTGGCTCATATTTATGTTAGAATGGTAGTCTATTTGCATGGTGTGCCTATATCGATCATTTTATACCAGGGTTCCGTGTTAACTTCTAGATTTTGGAGATATTTTTAAGAGGAGTTGGGTACTCAGGTGGGTGTTAGTATGGCCTACCATACACATACCAATGGCAAAATAGAGCAGACTATTTAGGTTCTCAAAGATATTCTCCAAGCTTATGTTATGGATTTTGAAGGTCGGTAGGAAAAGCACTTACGCTTGGCAGAGTTTGCATATAATAAAATTTACAATTCTAGTATTGAGATGGCGTCTTTTGATGCTTTGTATGGTAGGTGATTCCATTCCTCAATTGGATGGTTCGAGACTTCTATGATTAAACCCGTGGTACTGATTTGCTTCAGGAGTCGTTAGATAGAGTTAGGATGATTTAAGACAAACTGAGAACAGCTCAGAGTAGAAAGAAAGTATACACAGACCATTAGATTCATTAACTAAGGTTTGGAGTTAGTTATCAGGTATTCCTCGGAATATCACCTATGAAGGGTGTGATGAGGTTCGGGAGGAACGGAAAACTCAGCCCCAGATATATTAAACCCTTTTGATTCTTTGAATAGTTGGTGTAGAGTTTTATGAGTTCGCCTTACCCCTAGATTTTGTTATTGTCCATCTGATTTTCCATGTCTTAATGTTATGGTGATACATTCCTGACCCATCACATATGCTTAGGTGGGATTCTCTCTAGTTAGATGAGCCATTGACCTTCATGGAGGATACTATGCTAGTTTTGGCTAGTGATGTCAAGCAGTTGAGCGCTAGGGAAGATTCCTGTGGTTTAGGTTTAGCAGAGACAACTTGGGTGATTGAGAATCATATGCAGACTCAGTATCCTCACTTGTTCGAGCCTTCAGGTAATCCTAATCTTTGACTTTCATGGACAAAAGTCCTTTTAGTAGTGGATATCGTAATGACCCCTCAGGTCATTTTCCATATTTTCTCTTATTTTAAATGTTAAAGTTTTCCTATAGTTGTCCCAAGTCATTTAGGACTTCTTGGGACTGACAATACGGTTACCAGGCAGTTTGTCTATTTTTTAGAGCCAATTTCCTATTTTGAAGTATTCGCTGGTTCAAATTGGTTATCGGGCAAAAACTTTCATCAAATGACCCTGTATGCTAATTTTTACCATACCAAAAGCTCAGGAATATCGATTTTAGACTTGGAGAACACTAGGTTTGGGTCCTGAGGAACCTGAGCTCATTTTGACCTATTGGTCAAAAAGTTAAGAAAATGGCAAAATATGTATAAGACATATTTTAGTAGAAATGAGTTTGGATGGAAATTTCGATTGTTCCATTGAGTATGAAATATCAAATTTGGTATCGTAGTAAAGTCTATTTACATATAGAGGATTCTAGATGAATCTCGAGGGGTCAGCTGTGGTGCACTCACTAACAGCTAGCCAAGAGTCACGATCGGGAGTCCCTTGGAAGGCCACCAAGGGGTCATAACTGGTTCCCATGTCGCGATAAACAAAGTTTTTGTGTTTTTTATTCCTAGGTGAATCATTTCTTCTCCTATGCTACCACTCAATTAGTAACCTCAAAATATGGTGATCATGAATGATAGGTTACGGTAGTGACTCTCGAGCCCTGGGAAGGGTATAAATATCCCTTTTTCATCTTATTTTTGCAAATTATTCATCAATTTTCTTGATACTTAAACGTTAAATATCGAGAAAGCTTACTATTAGAGCTTATGGGTGATTTGGTAGCTTGTTTAGCAATTATTACGTAATTTTCCATCAGATTTAAGGTAAGATTCCTCTATTTTCATGATTGATTTTCCCTTTTCTTCCCTAAAATCCATAAAACTTGGTGGCTTGACATTGGCACCAAAGTAGCTTGGATTTCACCCATTTTTTGGGTAATTACTCCTTGAACATAAGAGAAGTAGGCTTCGGAAATACGATTTTTATAAATGGGACCCACATGGGATTTTTGAGTATTTCTGGACCCAAAGCATAATTGTGCAATATAGATGTCATTATTATTGTGCTGATGTGTGGATTGTGATTTTGATAGCTTGGCATCTTGCGAAAGCTTCTCAAATATGAATATCGGTGATTTAGCGAAATCTACGAGCTTTCTTTGGTGTCTATGTAGGCTAGTTTTCCCCTTCATAGATTTATCAATGTCATAGTATGTATATGATATTATGTTAGATTTGGTATGGGTTTTAGGTTTGGTGATCAATTTGACAATCTTTGGGTTAGTTGGACCTTCTAGGCCATTCGAAAATAGTAATTTAGGTTCTTTATCTTAGTTTTTAGACCATTAGAATAATTTCCACCTTAGGTATAATTAAGGCTTGTTTCACATCTCAAAATAGATTTATCTACGTTATCCTAGTCTAAGGTAGAGTTTGTAGGATAATGGATGTCAGGGTTTAGCAGTGTGCTCCGTGCTCCGACTCTCCTTAGGCCATGACTTGAACTAGTATTGATAGACTTTTATATTCTTGTTACATGTCTTGTAATGTTTTTTGACGTCATATTGATGAGAATTAGTACTTAATCGTCTTAACGGTTGAGTATAGGGTGTTGATGCTAAATACTAAAAGACTGGATAGTTATGTTATTGAGTACTATTATAATGTTTATTATGATATGATACAATATATATATATAATATATATATATATATATACATATACGGGTTCAAGTCTAGATATTGATGATGATATGATGATATATGATTACTAGTTCAAGTTTGAATATTGCTATGATATTAATCATGATATTTATGGTATGACATCGACGATATTGATGCTTATGGTATTGGTTATGTAAGGATCAATAAACATCCCAATATGAAGTATGACATTAATTATATAAGTATCAATTAAGTTTGAAAGTGGGAATTAGTATAGTGCGGCATTGACATGGATGGGTTATGGTTGCATCATCAAAGTTGGTAAATAATGGTAGTGCCGAGTACACTTTACTTGGTTGTACTATCCAGGATTATTGGGTCCTGCATTAGGTTATTTACTTTTCCACACTTATTAGCTTATGGGGGCAATTTTGTTGTTATAATCTCACATGTTGATCCCTTATGTCATGTATGTCATTTTATCATTTCGGTTATTTTCTTATTTATGTACAATGATGTTAGAGTTACTTCAGGTTTGCCTCTATCTCAACTTAGCTATGTTATCTTGCATTTTATGGTATTTATAACATGATCTATTTCAGTCAGACCGATTATGTCTACTGAGTACTCATACTACACTTTTGTAGCTTTATGGTGCAGATCCGCGTACTAGTTGCTACTATTGATTCGAGGGTTGTGTTATGGTTGATTCCAAGGATAGGGTGAGCTCTTGGAGTCGAAGTTTCCCCATTTCCTTCTATCTTACTATCTCTAGTCTCTAGTTTTGAGATAGGATTGTATTGACTGTTTTAAGAGCTTGGGTTGTATTTATATAGTTGCTCTTGTACTGGATTTACCAAGTCATGGGATGGTTTTCTATGTTATGACTATCGTTTAGGCAATTCTATTACTCTTCTTATTTCTATCTTTAGTGTTCTATTTGAATCATTTTTGAACATTTCCACAAAGTTAACCATTGCGAATAGCTCCAGATTATGGTTTTCCTTACCTACTGGCAAGGTTTAGTAGGTTCCATCATGACTCGTAAGTCGATCAAGAAAAGTTGGCAACAATTTTTTTTACCTTAATAATTTAGAGATATTAACTTTATGGGTTTATGTCATGTGCTCACCAATCTTAAGAGCCTTCAGTCAGAAAGATTTAAATCTTTATTGGAAAATATGGATAGAGTCATTAAAAGATTATAATATGAGTGTTTTGTACCATTCAAGTAAGGCCAATGTGATGGTTGATGCTCCTAGTATGTTATCTATTTGGGGAGTGTTATTTATGTAGAGATGAGAAGAAAGAACTAGCTTTTGAGGTTCATAGATAGGCCTAACTCGGAGTTTGTTTGGTTGACTCACCAGAAGGTAGCATTTTGGTTTAGAATGGTTCGGAATCTTCATTTGTAGCTGAAGTTAAGTAAAAATAGTCCAGAGTTAGAAAGTTGAGGTATTATCCTGAGCAGGAGATGGTGTTCTTCACTATAAAGGCAGAATATGTTTTCTAGATATCGATGAATTGAGGTAACAAATGCTAGCGGAGGTTCATAGTTCTAGGTATTTTATACACCTAGGATCCACTAAGATGTACTATGATTTGTGAAAAGTCTGTTGGTTGAATGGTATAAAGAGGGATGTCATAAAATTTATGGCTAAGTGCTCAAATTGCCAATGGGTTAAGGTTGATCACCAAATACTTGATGTCATACTTCAGGACTTTAGTATCCCTACTTGGAAGTGATAGATAGTGAACATAGACTTTGTTACAGGGTTGCCTCGTACTCATCGATAGCATGATTCTAATTGGGTTATTGTGGATAGGGTGAAAAAGTAAGCCAATTTTATACTATTTACCACTTCAAATCTAGCTGAGGATTATTGCAAACTATACCTGAAGGATTTGGTAAGATTTTATGGAGTAAACTTGACTATTAATTTAGATAGAGGTACACAGATGACCTCCCTACATTGGAAGGTATTGCAGAAGGGGATTGGTACAAAATTTTATTTGGTACAACCTTTCATCATAGATTGATGGTTAGGTAGAGAGGAATATTTAGACGTTAGAGAACATGTTTAGAGCATACGAGATCAATTCTACGGGTAATTGGGATGATTATCTACTTTTGATTGATTTTGCATATAATAACAGTTATCCTTCTACTATTAAGATGACACGATGTGAGGCACTTTATGAAAGGAGGTGTATATCTCCTACTAGTTGGTTCGAAGTTGGTGAAGCCACATTGATAGGACCAGACTCAGTCGAAGAGGCTATGAACAATGCTCAGCTAATTACAGAGAGTTTTAGAACATCTCATAGTCATCATAAATCCTATATAGATGTAGGAGGAAGGAACTTGAGTTTGCCATTAGTGATTTTGTCTACTTGAAAGTTTTGCCTATGAAGGGGGTGAAAAAGTTCCGGAAGCAAGGAAAGCTTAGTCCTTGCTTAATTGGTCTTTATGAGATTGTAGGTTATTTTGGCAAGGTGGCCTTTGAGTAGGATTTTCTAGCGGATTTAGCAGCAGTGTATCCAGTCTTTACTACTTTTAACTTGGAATTTGGAGTTTTATTATGAAACACTTGGATTCTTTTGTAAAAATAGATGAAGAATTTGATATAATTTCTTATTCTTTTATAATGAGTAGCTAATTTCCCATACTTGGGGTTATGAATTATTGTGTTTTGATTGTGCGTGGGTAGTGATTAAATACCTTTCTATTAGATTGTGTGTTATGAATTCAACTAAATTTCAATGTATTAACTTATATATTGTGGTTGCAAACTTAGTCTATGCTTGGATTTTGTGTATTGCTGAAAAGGGGTACAAAACTCTGTGATTTAGCTAAGAAAATTTGACTAACACTAATTTAAATGGTAATGGTAGTAATAGATTACCCATCTTGAGGCTAATAGATTACCCATGTATAATTTGGTTGTAGATTGAAAATTCATTTCAAATATCTAAAATCATGCCTTATCATAATTAGCAATCAAATCTTAGGTGTATTTTCACTTACACATGTATGCCATCACTCTTAAAAAGGCGTAACCCCAAGTTTTTAATTTATTTGATTACAACTTTATTGCATTTTGTTTTGGAAAACTAATAGTTGATAGTGTTAATGTAACACTAAAAAATTTCAAAAAAAAAATCCCCCTTTTTACTTTCATGATTAATTTTAACATTGTGTGCATGACAAAAGTTGCTTGTGACATTTAAGTGTGAAACTATAACACTCATTCCCTGAGGATACAACCCCAACTCGTGTTGGATAAAAATATTTTAATGATGATCGCTTATACTTTCGTGGTTAATTTGAGCATATCAGACTTTAACTAACATCCCAAAGATGTGCTAGAAAATCCAAACACGCCTTCCTAACTAGCTTCTTAACCCTAATAAAAGATATAATTTTTATAGGTTTTTGCTTATGCACACAGAGTGTTCAATCGGAGTAGACACATAAATGGGAGAGTTAAGTAAAAAACAAATCAAGTCCAATCCCAAAGAAACTCTAACAAATACATAATATAAGTGTTAAATTGAATCAAACAAAATAGTAGCCATTCAATCCCAAACGAGAATAGTACTTGTAATGATGACATTAGAAGCCTCAATATCTTTCTTGAGCATTTATCCATATTTAACTAGAGTCGTGGATAGGCTATATTTAGAGGTATTAGTGTCAATCTTTCAATAAAACACTAATTTCATTTGTGGGTTCATTGGAACACCTCACAAATATGACAAAACAACAAATCATATACCTCAATTATCACCCTTATTTCTAAGATGGTACTATCAAATGAGTTAACTCAAACAACACCCTTATTTCTAAGATGACGCCATCACACAAGCTAACTCAAGTTATTGTTCGCAAATACCCCTCATCCAATACCTCCCTTTCAAGGATTAGGTAAATAAACAATACTTATGATCTAATCACAGTGTATTCAAGCATAACCCCAAGAGGAAGAATTAGCTACTCATAAATATAGAAAGTAAAGATATAACAAAATTTCCACCAAATTGTTTCATGAAAGATAAAGAGAATGTAAATCCAAACTTTAAATTCCAATAAATTTCAATAGAAATTACTAATCCTTCACTTAGGAATTACTCTAATGTATTCTTAGCACAAGAGTAGTATAATAGTGTTTTCCAAAAAATTGAGTATAGATGATGGGGGGATAGATGGATAAAATATGATATGAAAAACATTTTATGAAAGGGTTTAACCCCTTAAGATTGGGACTGAACATTATGAAATTACAATCTTGCCCCTAAACTTTTTTTGCCCTGTCGCAATCACCATCCCTTCACTGCAATCACAGTGGTACTTTCACAACTTCACTCCAGTTGACTTTTAAAACTCCATGATCATGACCTTCTGGCTGCGATCTCAGCATCTGAGGGTCGATTCTTGGGCTTGATTTCCAATAGTTGGTTCATTTTGCTTGTATTCATTCACTTCAACCTCTTCCTCAACTCATTTTCATCAAATATCCTGTAAGATCGAAAATACTGGGAATTAATGAATTTCAAGAAACAACTAGACTCATATCAACAATTATTTCATTGTAGTGTGCATGAATTTTGATATAAATGAGTAGCAAACTTGCTACTCACCAAGATCCCCAACTTAAATCTTTGTTTGTCCTTAAGAAACATTACTACTTACTCAATGAGAATACTTAACTTATGATCCCACTCTTATGATCAAATGATCACCACTATTCCAAACTTGATTAGTACTTAACAATTAACCAACAAGCATGGAAGGAACTATTCACGCAACTCCCCGCAAAACCAATAACCTTGTCAAAGAGGTAAAAGACTTGTAAGAAAAATCAAGCACCAAATACTAACTCTGTAGTAGTGACTCTCTATCAATAGTGACTCAACTAAACTCCTTCAACCCATTTTTTTATGAATACAACTTTACCAACCTCAAATAGCCTACATACATCCTCACGAAAGAAAGTGCCAACACACCATAGGTGTTATTATGCAACAAGGTACTAAAGTGCAAGCACTCACTCTCACAAGGAATTCCTTAATGCCAACAGGTATCATGCCATATGATTGCACTAATTTTCAATCGATACTAACTCAAAACCACATGGTTGGAGATCTCGAAGGACTTTTTCAAGCTTTTAATGTAGGCTCGAAAAAGAGTAGGACAAATATTTGGTAAAATGGTGACTATACTATCCTTGAAATTCACACTTTACACAGCTAGATCTAAATTTAGGTCATGGGCCACTTCATTTATTCTTGAACAATGCATGCCTACTTTTACCACATTATTTCACCCCTCTTTTGAAAGATTTTTTTTACATTACTTTCTTTTGTGAGATCTCATGCTTTTGTTTCATCCAATGATCCTTTTGTCTCTCTTTTAATTCAATGAATTGCTCCTAGGCATTAACTTAAAAGACCCTGGACCATGATCACCGTCTTCGAAAATCCACCACCCCTAACTTAGGCTTTTAGCCTTGAGTTGGGACTTTCAATTTCAAAGAGGGTAAGGTTCAAAAGAGGGACCATTTTTCAAAAATGTTTAGGGCTTATAATATGGTTGCTAAATAAAGTTTAAAAGGCTCAAAAGGGGCGACTAGGGATACTATTCTAACATGGGTAGGCTTTTTTAGGCTAAACTGGTTTTCCATGATTACAAAGAAAGCCCAAGATCATTCCACCAATTATGTTCAATTAAGATTAGCTTTGAGAAACCAGTGGGACGGTTCTAATGAAATAAGTAAGCATGAGAATAAATGAACTAAACTCACCACACATGGCATGGAAAGTTTTCAAGGAGGATCAATTCAATTTTCTACTAGAGGCAAAAGGAGTTATTTACAAAGCATTGCCTACTAAAGGATTTGGTGACAAAAAAAAGGGTAAAGGATTGTTACACAATTATTCACGTCCATGCCCTTGATTTTCACAAAAATATTTTGGACATAGGGCAATGCGTGTTTTGCATTTCACCATGCAATATGGCTATTATTAGCACTAAATCAAGATGTCATCTATCACTTGGCCTCTCACAATGGCATACATATGGCTACTCAAACTTCGGCAAAGGAATAATGGCAATCCCAAATCTATAATGTCATATATAGTTAGACTTCCCCTGCATCTATGGCTCAAAACTCTAATGCGATGATTTTCCCTTAAGAATATCGTCACTCAATCTATCATAGGGAAAAACTCATCAAAAATCATCATGAAAAGTAATAAAAATCTTAAAAAAACAAAATATATTAAATCATAAACTTTTTACAACTCATAAGCTTAGCAAGTACTCTAAACTGAATATGAACTCTAAAACACAGACACAAACTGGGGTAACACACGCGTATATACATATATACCCCTAACTGAAAAGCTTGCAGTGACATCACTACATATTATGAAAGCATTAAAAGTGTTAAAGGGGCTCTCTGAAACCACATCGAGGTTGATCTAAATTTTGATTGCACTAATGTGATCTCAATTTATAGGTTATGAATGCGATAACGTAATCGCAATCCATAGATTGGTATCATGGTATCTCCCTTGTTTTTTCCTTCCAACCTGCTCAGAACGCCTGCAAAGTTTCAAAATTATATGAATTAATCAAAAATCAAGGTCACAAACAATGGGTTGCCTCCTATCTAGAGCTTGATTTAACGTCACAGCTCGACACCCTTTTAACTATCATTAATGTCTCAATTTGAAAGATTTGAATCATCACCCAACTTTCAATCAATGTATCTTTGAGGTACTTGGGGTAACAGTAAGGGAACAATGATACTACTTTTATCTCACCATTTTAAAGACTTTAACATTTTACCCAACTTCACATCAAACTTCCAAATAGGCTCGTTGGGTATTAGTGAGAACATCATTAAACCATTAGAAAAATATCAGACTTTGAACTTTGTTCCCATCAAGTGAGGGGTGTCATTTTGCCCTTTCAAAATGACAAGCTCCAAAATCTATGAATTTTGTTCCTCATTTCCAATGTTCATCATTTTCTTGGGTGGTTCGAGTTCCATCATATCTACCAAGCATAATGTTGAAAAGTTATTGGAATGAGGTTGTCTTCCAAATTTTAGAGTTGCATTCTTCTTAAAATTTTCACCCTGAAATGAACTAGAGCCTTCACAAAGGATTTGCTTGGATTTTTTATACAACTCTAGTATCAGTTCCTCAATTTTAGCATCCTTCATTATTTTTCGTTCGGTTGGTTGGTAAATCACTAATAATTATTCAACATCAAGCTCAATATCATCTTTAATTGAAACCGTTTAACACAATCATGTATATCCCTTTGACTTTGGGCATCACATGATTCAATTCTTGCATTAAATTTGGTTTTTAGTTTTTGAGTGGCTATTTCAAATTTAATCCGTACTTGACATTGCTCAACATAAAATTTGAGGGCTTTGTCCACCAATAGTAACAGACTATCAATTTGACCCATATGGACTTCAAGTTGTTGAGTTTGATTCATTAGCCATGCTTGGCTTATGATTTCTTCCTTGTCAAATTTTTCTTCATTTTCACTTTCCTTTCCAACGAGGTGCATGTCATCCTCCATTGTACTCACCCAATCCAAAATAGTTAGAAGTATTGCTTCAATGCCTTTTTTCTATCTCATTGGTCTTCCTTTATCACATCATGAGACCTATCGAACTCATATGAAGAACTAGTATTTTCATTAGAATAAATAAGGGAAGGGCATTTGGATGAGCACTCTAATGCCTATCTCGACCACCACATAAAGAACAATCATACTCCAAATAGCATTGATATGGTGCACACACCACTTGTTAGGGAGCATATTTATAATTTTTCCAAAAGTGGGGTCCATCACAATAAGGACATGAATCATCAAGATAAGATTTCAAACCACCAAACTCACTTTCATTCCATAATGCCATAGTGAAAAGTAACAAAAATAAAATCTACCTAACACTAGAAATAAAAGGAAATTCACAAACAAATATTCACAGGTTTGAATCAAAGCAAGTAAGCTAAAATTCCAAACTAACTCAATATGCCGAATCGATCCCCAACAGCGGCGCCATTTTTTATAATGCTCAACTTACACCATTATTTTGTTGTAAGGCGGTCGTCATCAATATATGTCCAACAAGAGTTAGAGTTGAATCCATGAGGAAAAATGTGAATGGTGATTGTGAAAGTTTGTAATGAAAGTTTCTTTCTAAATACAAATATGGGGATACAAGTATTTAGGGTTTTTGAATGTTTTTGAAAATATAACAATTTTTGGGCTCCTAGAAGACTAAATCGAGGCTAAGAATAGTTAGAGTATAATTAGTTAGGAATAGATCTTGGGGTCATTCCATTCTAGGTACGAAATCATGCATAGGTGGTTGAGAATTTATCCAAATTTAACTAGAGTTATGGATAGGCTAGATGTAGAGGTATTAGTCTCAATCATTTAATAAAACACTAAATTTGATTCGTGGGTTATTGTGATCACCTCGCAAATGTGGCAAAACAATCAATCCAATATCTCAATTAGCACTCTTATTTCTAAGATGGTACTGTCAAATGAGTTAATTCAAACAACACTCTTATTTCTAAGATGATGCCATCCTACAAGATAAGTTATTATTCTCAAATACCCTTCACCCAATACCCTTCTTTCAAGGATGATATGGGATCCAAGGTAATTGGGGTTTACACTCACAATTCTTAGTTCAAACATAGAGTAAAAGAAAATCCACAACAAATAGCTAATTAGATATGTAAATAAACAACACCCATGCACTAATCATATTGTATTCAAGCATAACCCCAAGAGGAATAATTAGCCACTCATAAAGATAGAAAATAAAGTCATACCAATATTTTCACCAAATTAATCCATGAAAAATAAAGAGAATATAAATCCAAACTTTAAATTCCAATAAATCTTTAATGAAAATTGTTAATCCTTCATATAGGAATTACTCTAATGTCTTCTTAGCTCAAGAGTAGTACAGTAGTGTTTCCCTGAAAATGGAGGATAGATGATAGGTGGGTAGATGGATAAAAGATGATAAGAAGATCCTCTTGTAAAAGGGTTTAACCCCTTATGATTTATGACTCAACTCTGTGAAATTAAAATCTTGCCTCTAAACTTTTTAAACCCCATCGCGATCGCCATCCCTTGACTGTGATCGCAATGGCACTTTCGCGACTGCACTCCAGTTGAGTTGTAGATCTTTGTGATCGTGACCTTCAGCATTGTAGAATTCATAAATTTGGATATAAATAAGTAAAAAGATTTCCACTTATCACGTACCATCTCTCCCTGCAGTACCACTCCCTCGGTTTTTATCAAGGCCTGTTTGATGATTAACTCACCCACAGATTAGATTAATATTACTATTACCATTAACTCCACATGCTCTACTGATAGGAACCACAGCTTTAGCCTACTACAAGCCCTATAACCAAACCTATATTTTAGGACACTTTCTCTTAAAGTTAGACATAGCACTGTAAGTATGCAACATCACTCAAGAAAAGACCTTCAAGACAAAGAATAAGAAGCCACTTGGTTCTAGAAAAAAAGTGTTTTAGAATGAACCCTGACTGACCCCTTGTTGAAACTGACAAAGCTAACTAAATAGGAAAAGATGGATAGGCCTTATGACTATAACCGTTGGAATAAGAACCTCCAAAGTAACCTACACTCTAGGGATTCTTTGCTAACATATTTTCCTAAATAACTTGTTGGTCCCCTTCTACCATTTTCACATAATCAACCAAATCATTAAAGGCCTTTTTGGTAGAAGTCATATGAATAGACAAAACCTACAAGTTAGTGTTTAGACCATTCAAAAACTATCAAATCTGGGCATTTTCTATACCAACAAACTGAGTAGCATAACAAGACAAAGTATGAAACTTTGTCTTATAGGCTACAACAGATATATTTCCTTGATCAAGGGACATAAATCATCTTTTTTGAAGTCTGGAAGAGTACAGCGCACATACTTCTCCATATAAGCCCTCCACTCTTACTTTCCATCACCTTGCAGCTAGAAGGTAACAAACATAACTCCATGTTTCTCCATAATACGCATTTGATGCTGCATTTTGTAACAATCAAAAATGAACTCAACTACATCCTCCATCTTAGAGCCAAGAAAAGTAAAAGGTTTCATCTTATAGAATTTGGTCAACATGTCATGTTTAGTCTTTTTCCTGAAAAGACCTAACACTAGGTAATGGAAAATCATAGTCCTCAAGCCTCCATAATTTTAGGAGAAGTTATGGTAGTCATCTAAACACCTAACAATTGATGAGCAGACAAAGTAGTGGTAGCCCCAGTATGAGCCAACAATAGAAATAAAAGTACCTACCAAATCATCTTAGAAGAAATCAGTGGGAAAATTACACCACCAATTAGCCCAACATCCCCAGCTCTACTATATCCTCTTTTATAACCTCAACCTTTTCAAAATAATCATGAAGTGGGGAGGTGTCACTGACCTCTGTTGGGCCTCATTAGCTATTTCTAGGGCTTCACCCTAGATGAGTTTATCTCTCCCTCTTCCCCTTCCCATACCCATTCCTTGTCCTCGAGCACCTTATTCTATACCTGGAGTAGTTGGTACAGGGATTCTACTACTTCTCCATTAGTTTTAGTGTTCACCATCTATAGATAAAAGAATAAATAGGGTCAGATACCAATAGGAATAAAGTTATAGCCTGAAAGAGGAAAGAAAATAATAGTTTTTGAAAGTCTTATAGCCTCTCAAAGTACAAACGTCCCCACATAGTTCCACAAGACTTTACTAGAATTGTTTTGGTAGAGCATGATCAACAAACCTAGGGATCTAATACCAACTTTATCATGACCTAAACCCATCGTGAATGGCACCCATACTAACCCCGTATAGGAGAACCATCAACCATTTCCTTAGAAAAAATTAGGCAACTTACTATTTTCTATTAATTAAACCGAATTCTCGAGCATTCTAATAAAAATACTAAGTGTGGAATTAAACAACTGTCAAACAACCCTAGAATCTAAAAGTACTTATACCAAAACACTATAAATATTAATTAAATAAGTTCAACCTAAAAATAAAGAAAACATCCAAGTTCAAAACAATTAGATAGAAACAAAGTAAAGAACTCGTATCATCTTGAAAGATGTATCGTATCATTGAGTCCGAATGCGGTCTGCTCTACAACTAAGGTCTTGAAAAAGTCACCAGAAGACAATCTGCACTCAATGAAAAAACAACACATGTGGATTAGTACACAAGAAATAATACTGTAATAGTAGGATCATCAGCTAACCTAAAATGAGATATCTCAACAACCAACCATAACTTAGTAACATATGTACAACTATGAACACCTACTATGTAACTGTATCTCAAGTTTGTGTTACTTAATCTTTTTCAACAACAAGCATAGAATTTAATCAAGTAGTATTTACATTGAACAACACCTTAATTCAAGAACAAGACTAACAATAACAATCCAAGTCAACAAACCATGACTCAACAACAATACTGATAGTGTTACAAATACATAAGTAAACAGGCTTTAAAAGAGTTATGCACATCATTATTAATCTAACTCAAACCACTCAAGGATCCTTTCCAACAACTATTATGTCAATAATTATGAATCCTAGTTTATTCCAGAAACCAATTAGAAGAAGTAAACACATAGCCTGATTCATTCAAGGAACCAAATATAACAAGTAAACACATAATCCTTATTCATTTGAAGAACAACATAGTAAAGACAAGTAGATATGTAAGTCTAGTCCATATAAGGAATTAATATAATCAAGAAAATACATAGTCCTAATTCACTCTAGGAATCAACATACGTACCTATACTTTATTCATACATGCTAAGGGTCTTATGGTCGCCCATAAGCCATAACCTTTTGGGAATGAGCTTTTGTCTATATACTAAATCCCAAACATCAAGTACTTGCCAACCTTATACTAACCAATCTTGTAAGGATGTACAAATACTAATACCTTCCACAATAATCAATATGATATCACAACAATCACAACCAAGATAAAAATAGTAATCACCCTCAGAAAACCAAAAAGATTTTAATCTGAGTTCATTGCATATGATTAACATTGATATCAAATAATAATTCACTTTTCTTAAACATACAGTGTAACAAGCATTCGAAGAGATAGTTATCATGCACACATAAATAAGTTGGATTTCAACTACATTAAACCTTTGCCTACCTTAATCCATACCCAAAATGTTCTAACAAACTTGTCTTTCTTTTTTCATGCAATCTTGGTTTGATTGTTGTCTAAAAATATCAATAAAACATATAATAAACCAAATGATTTACAAAATTAATGATTACAAAATAATCTCAAAACCCAAGGACAACTTCATGATCATTCTCCCTATTCTAAGATTTTCTATGATCATTCCACCTTACTCCTATTAATTCCATAATTACAATGATGAATTATAGCTATGTAAGAGTAATTTATTAACTTATTAATAAAAACCCAAGGGTTTTATTTCCAATTCACATAATTGCTCTAGAAAAATCAATTAGGTCAAAATAAATCCTCCCCATTAAACTAAAAACTAGTGATTCTAAGGATTAATAATGGAAAAAAACTAGGTAATGAAAGTGTTTAACTTACCTTTACAAAGAGTTTTGATTAAAAAAATAGGTGGAATTCACCCTAAATTTCAACATCTATGCCCAAAATAAGAGTAGAATAAAAATAATGTCTTTATGGTATTTTTTACATTAACCAGTGCATATACTACTAATGCAGCTCTATCCCACTATAGTGACCTTGATATAGCGGGATCTGTCAGTTATGGTGGAACTAACCAAACTTGACTCGTGCTATAACAAAAAAGTTTTTGCTATATTAATGCAATTGTAGCAGCCTACCACCTGTAATAACAGGTTAGGAGATAGAAACATGTAGTTTCTTCTAGTTTTACCTTTTTCACAACACACCCTAAGATTTGACATCTATAACTAACCCTTTATATCAAGTTTGATATTAGGAGTTCTACTCACCCAAATTCACCTTTGAATGATCCTATAGACTCTTTATCATCTAGAATAACATAAAATTACTTCAAATTAAATATTCTTTTGCTAATTTATTCTCAGATTTTCCTACATCATACCATATTCGGATTTCATCCAAGACTACTCTAACTTGAAATTTCTAATTTTTGATTCACGGATAACCTTAACCCAGATTTTGACATAATAGTCCTACCCATACCAACAAAAATATTCATAATAGAAGATTAGAGACCTAGGACATGGATCCTAGAGCAAAAATGATTATAGGATAGTGTATGTAAAGTCTTTAGAGATTAACCAATCGAAGGTTTAAAGTATGGATCATGTGTTGCTTTCACAATCTATAATTTGAGGAAGACAAAATTGACATGATTATCCAAAAATGGTTCCATTGATCAAGGATTGTTCTAGTGTCCAAAAATTAGTATAAGGTAGAATTCCAGCATCCCTAGTAAGGATTCTATGATTGACTTATCAAATTAACGGAATGTGGATTATTATACTCTTTGTGGATTTTGTGGGCAAGCAATTTGACAATTTTAGGAAAAATTTTGTAGGTAATTATAATAACTTTTTTATAGGATTTTTTTATTAGGGAGTCACAATTTTTTATTGTTAGCATAAATTCTTTCTCTAGTTACGTAGTGTTGTAAAGTGTGAAGAACAACATCCAATTCTTTGCATCTTTAATTATAAGTCTGATTTATGACTTTAATTTATTTTTTTCTGATTTTTCCTACATATGAGTAGTTAAATTCTCTACTAAGGTTTTGAAATCAATGTAGATTTAACATTCATAAAGTTTTTGTGTTTTGCATTATTTTTGAATAATAAAGGTATCATATTTTTTCATATTTTCTTCATTGGTTGGTGGTTACAAATATTATCTAAACCATACCATTCAAGATTTTTTTGAAAAGGCGGCTAAGAATTTGGTAGAATTAATTTGCTAGAATTCAATGCATTAATTCTTATTTGACAGATTCTATTAAAGATAGGTCAAATTTAATTGACTCAATGAATCACTCTTATCTAGATATTGAGATAAATCTTTCAAATCTAGAGAAAGATAAATTCACATTGTAGTTATTAAGTGCACATTTGGAGAATCTAAATATCTATAATAGCATGGAAATGGAGAATGTTGAAGTCCATTAAGGGGGACACAACCTTGGTTCCTTAGTAAATGTAGTTTATAAATAAGTTTGTTACAACAAATTAGTTTTATAATCAAAACAAATATATTTTTACTTGCACGGGATATAAACTAGACTGTTAATCAAATAAACATCCAATTAGTATCTTTTATCACTTATTGCGTATGTGATTCGACCACAACATTATGTGGATTATAATACTTATTAAAATCACGAGACATCATATTTAGATATAACTTTGAGAACATCACTTACTAATTAATACAATAAATATTGCAACTAAGAATCTTATGAGGTCATAGATGACTATTTATATTATTTTCAAAGATATATGTCTTCTGCCATTAGCCTTAAGATGAATGCATTTAAAAATATTGTATATTAACCAAGCAAGAAAAATAAAGCATATATCAATCATAGCTATAAATCTACTCTTCAAGGCTGAACGTTGAGATTCAGCTCTACACAATCTTATTCCAATTCTAAATTCCTGCTTTTAAGTTCAATTCAAGATTCAGAGATGTATTCCTCTTTCATAACGAACTAAAACATGTTAAACGTAGAATGAAAAAATAAGCTCATAATATGAATCATAGAAACATCACTCCAAATTATGTATCAACATTCATACAATTACCATAACTCTGGAATAAGGGATGTTATCAGTTCATGCTAATAATAACAACCATGCAAATGTTATAATCATAAAATAGGAAATAATGATATAAAAAAGACTAATGACCCATAACTTCATCAATACTCCAATGTGTATTCTCCTTGTGTCAAAATTTACATCATTCAAAAATGTATTTAGGGATATTTATAAGATTGAAAAAAAACCCATGCTAACTATCTAAACCCACAAATAATTCTATAAAATCTAGAATTCAAATAATCTTAGGTGCACCAAATTGACCATCGTGCTCGACAAGGAATATGTTTCTTGAGCCATCGCAACCAATCACTTAGATCATTCTCATGATCTTTTCAATGTGATGATAAATTCATCATCAACCTTTTTGTTGACTTGGTCTCTATAGATCTCGTATTTTATCCTTTATTATTTCCCATACTTAGTCTAATTTCTCTTATGCCTTCTTCTTACCGATGGATGCTTCACTCTAACCAGTGCATCTAGTATGGACACGATAGGTACCACTCCTCTTTAGTTGCGGAATCAAACACTTAGGTAATTTTTCTCAACTTATTTTTGATATGGTGGGTATCGATCCCCTTTTCAGATAGGTTTCACATGTTTTCATCATGCATATGTAACTTTCATTGATTCTAGTGTATTTTCTTGACCTAGTTTCTTATAAAAGATGTATTTTCATCCCCAACATACTTACATTTATAAGTCAAACTCCTATTAGTAAAAAAAAAATCATAATCAACACAAATAGGGCATATTAAATGTTAAATATCACTAAAAAGATAGTAGAAATATGAGCAATTCAATGCCTTCAAATATAAATACACCTGATGTCAACAGTTTTGGTATCATAACCTGAATCATGGCCTTGGCTGTGATAAGAATCCCAAACCAATGAAGGACCGAGATGAACCCATTGCATTATTTCATAAGTATAGTCATAAATAAAGGTGCAAAAATGACCCATAAGATAAGAAGTTCAACATTTGAACAAAGTATTAGCTAAATCCTAAGAACAAAATTTAAAAGAAAAATTCAACACTGTTTACGAAGCCTCTATCTTTAAGAATAACTCCTAAGTTTGGACATGACTCTGACTATGCCATAAAAACCATACAATGATGGACTAAAAACAAAATAGAAATGAACAATTGTCTTTCAGATGATGGAGGATTCACCACTTATCACCAGTTGTCCAACAGAGAATATGAGTATCCAAAAGTTAAATAGAATAATGGAAAAATGCTTTTGAAATGACACCTGAATGATTTAGCTTCCAAAGATGGTTAGTATGGCGAGTACTGGCATGCAATGCAAGGAAAGGGATAAAACATAATTTATCAAATGTTTTTTTATAAACTAGTCATAAAAATTATTTTCATCATTCATAATAATAATAATAAAGTATGGGACATGCGACAAGGAACATATAGACATGACCCTTTATAATTTAATCTTGAACTATATAGATTTACACCATCGTCTATTAACCCATAGGCTATATGGGTCAAGAACTCCTCAACTAGTGAGCCTTATTCCATGTTAGCCGCATATACTGAGGATAACAAAAAGTCACCCATAGACTAGAGCCACCATACATATTGTCCTTATGTTAAGGACTATCCTCATGTTAAGATCACTTGGTCCTTCAGTTAAGGTAAGACATCCCTATGCCGACAAACATAGGTTTCAGGCATTGATCACGAGGACTTGCAACTTCAGGGTTAAGCTATATAATTCCCTTTAGAGCCCAATTAAAATACTTTTCACATAACATTATCATGGATTCATTGATTAAGCCATATTCATGTTGGTATCATCATACCAAGACTTGCAAGCCATTAATATCAAGGCAAGAAAATACTATCATAAAAAATTAATGACTCCTTAACCCCATCATTCAAAATCACAATCATATTCATCATTAAAGTGCATAAAAATCTCAAAGTAAGTCATAATGCTCAACACTTTTGAAAATTCAAAAGATGGGGTACCATCATTGTTCTTTATCTTAATTCAAAGCTTTTTCAAAGGACTTAAAAGTCATAACTTAAATCATTTATAATATTCAGTACTTCAAAAATCATGTAATGAAATGCATCCTTTCAATTATTATGTTCAAATCATCAAAAACCTTCACAAGTGGTTAGTAATACCATGTAAAAAGGGAAAAATTAATATTTAACTTGTGTAACGACAATTCGCAAACCCAACTCTAGAACATCATTAAAATAAGTAAAAATAATGTAAAATTTACACTTTAGATTACCAATTTAGGCTTGGAGTGTTCAACATATCTTTTTAACGGATGAAATTTGAGAAGAACTTGTATTTGAAGCCTTGGAAGGTTGAATTTTTAATAAGAACCTTATTTGTTGCTCTTGAAAAATTAGGAGGAGGGAACTCATGTATGTGGTTTATGGGATGAGGAAAAACACATTAGAATTAGTTATAGGATGATTTAGTACGTAACTAACTAGTTTGCCCTCGAAAAACTAAAGAGAAACATGAGTTTTAGCGTCTCTGGGAACATGGGTGTACCACTCCCTTAATGCAGAGCACTCTCTTATCATGGAGAACATAGGGTGCCACGTTCTTATCATGATCCCTCACTAGTTCACTCGTGAAAATTCTCATAACTTCTTGCTCGAATATCGAATTAAAGCAAAATAGGATTCATTGGAAAAAGACTCAATTATCTTTCATTTGGTGGGTCTTAAGCTCCAATACTCAATATACTATAAAATTTAAACATGTATAAAGTTGACCTTTGTAGGATCAATTACCAAAATTCAGTCGATAACAAAAGTTCTCAACCCAACTTTGCTCATTGTGTTTCCTATAAACATTCTTCACATTTTAAGCACTTTACGTACTGGGTAAAATGTCATGAAAATTATATTTATGTAGAAATATTTGGGTTTGGGTTTATACATGTCGGAAGATGGTTCGAATTCTAGCCCAAAAATCTGGGTAGTTACATTATCTCCCCCTTAGAATCATTCATCCTTAAATGATGGGTAGGAACTTATTGAATTTCTAAAAGTACATAATAAAGAATGTAACATCATATTAGGAATTCTTCCTTAACACAACATAGGCATCAAAAGAAAAGAGCTTCATGACATCACAATGTAAATCATGTAAGCACAAAACATGAGATAATGAGACTTGACATAGACATGATCTTTCGCATGAGTTCTATGAAACATAATCATAAAAACATAATGCATGAATTTTTTATTGGAATCCTCAGCCTAATTAAGATTGATAAAACACATGAAATAAGATTGTTATAGCATACAAGGATAGAAACATTCTCTACTTCCAATGATACGTCTAATAGCCCCTTAAATTTAGCAATGGCTTTTAACCATGCTTACAACTACAAATACCATACTTCACCATTTACAATCTTATAATTCCCTCGCGAAACACATAACTACATGAACCTAAATTTGAATGCATACTTATTTCATGTTAAAGCCTAACCCAGAGTAAAACGGTGTTAGCTTAAGCTATGGGACCCTATGATCTACATCCCTCAAAGAATATTACTTCATCTTATCACTATAACCAAACAACCTCAAGTCTAAATAAAGGAGTACTAGCCATATAACAAAATTATTTGTGTATCTGTCAATCACAACATTGAATCCTATCTTTACTACATCCAATTTGTGGATCTCCTCATCAATATCTAGCTACTAAATTACTTTGATAAAGATTTTCACCACATCCCCTCTTCCAAACTATTTCACTTAACAAAAGCTCATCTTATTCTTCCTGTTTCACTTATGACCTTAGCTTAAGTTGTCATAAAAAATTTCACAATAAAGGACATCTACTCTCTTATAGAAAATATTAGTATGCTTCCATAACCACTATTATTCTAAAATGAGAAAGGTAATTTTTGGGACTTGAATATAGGCGTTACGAATGGTAGTAACACTATTCAATTATAACTTATATTTGTTGCACTACTCAAGGTGGGGCTTGAGATGTATGATATGACCCAATAGGCAAGAAAGGCTTCATATAACAAATGCCTAGATAAAAAATAGAGGGTCAAAGCATGGACATAGGTTGCATAGAGAACTCGTAACTTAGGCATGGAACAATTTCAATACACATATATGGATAGAATATTCTATTAAATTAAAGTAGGAGGAATTTTCTAGGATAAGAATATTTTTACCAATACTATTTGCTAAAGCTCGCCACCATGAAAAATTCAAGATCTACCTTAGCTCATAATCTCCTGCTTAGCTCAAAGGTTAATATCCTAGACTTGTGGACTTATCTTCCCATTAAATCTATAAGCACAACACTCTGCCCTATGGGGGTATCTCTATGCACATGAACACCAAACTCCCCTCTGACAACTTTAGCATGAAAACACTAAATTTTTTCTAGAACATCCCCTTCAAGGATATTAATCTTAACTTTTGCTAGATTCTATAGCCATCACCCTATTGTTTAAACACTCATGGTCACACATATCTACATTCTCTAATACCTAACCATTCATTCTCCACTCATTTGTTTACTAACATTAAACCTCCAATCACATAACCTCACAATTTACAAAAGCTTTAAAATTGTATCAAAGGCTCACATCGTCTATCTATATTTCCCTTAATTTGGCTCTAAATAACACAATATAACCGCTCCCTATACTTCTCCATACTAAGGAATCCAAGAACATAAACTAGGTACACATGACACTTATAACTTAAGATCGAGTACACCTTATTTGTCATGAACCAATTTATGAGTCATGATGGCACCTACTCTATCCCTCCATTAGGTAAGCCAAATTGTAACCTAAAGCTAAAAACATTGGGTTAAATTGGTAGAAAATGCCAACAAAGTGAAAATAATAAGTGCAACGGATAAATAATACATGGTATTAGGAATAGATAAAAAAATAGTCAATACACAGATACCATCCCATGACCTGCTAGAGCCAGTACTAGAGCAACTATAAATACAACCCAAGTATCTAAAATAGTCAATACAATTTGTCTTGAAATGTTAACAACCCAAATTTTTTGCCTGTAAAAAATATTTGAGTTTTGATCTCACTGTCTAGGGTACGACTTTGGTAACAAGTCATGAGGACTCCATACAAGTCGTATAGTATAATGTGTAGCCAAACCAGTAAAGGTTTCCTATGTTTTGTCTTGATCATGATTGATACATAATGAGTCATAATGACTCATTACGAGTCGTGGTGTGCAAATCATTGGCAATCCATTATAATGCCCAAAGCTACTATTGTGATGATGATAGGACTATACAATTTATAAGGGGTGGTCATGAGTCGTAGTGTGTGAATTGTGATCAAACTAGTAAAGGTTGCCAAAGAGTTAGCCCAGACTATGATTCCAGGCTATAACTCATAACTAGTCTTCACGAGTCGTGATGTGCCCCGTAAGGACTACGCCTCTTTTTCTACAATTTTAAGTAAGGGCATTCTTGTTATTTACCTCTTTCCCTAATTAAAACCAACATCCATAAAACACCTTTAGGGTCCCATTATCTCCCCCAAAACACATCAAACACACTTCTCTTTTCTCTCAAAACCCCCAAGCAAGAACACCTAGGCTTTTCTAAGGATTGGTCACCTAGGCTTAAAGAGTAATTTCTTCTCCAAATTTCTTAGTATCTTAGGAATGTCCCTCTTTTCATAAATTTTTTTTGTCTAAAGGCATGTGTTTCATGATTATTAATGTGAATTTACATATGGACTTTTGATCGGTTAAGGGTTTTAGGAATGATGGTTACTTGAAATTAATTTTCATGACTATAATGCTTTTGGTTATTCTTGATTTATGTATTTTAAAACCCATTGGGGTGCATGGGTAAGGTAACTGGGGTGGGGGTAGAGGCATTCCCCTGAATTAATGATTTTTGTTTTGAATTGTTTTTCGAAAATTGTGATCCCTCAACTCAGTTTCATAATTAGCTTTGAAATATAAATTGTCACATGGCACATGGTTAGACTTACTCTCCTAAACATTGCATTACATAAATAGTTAAATGGATAAAAATGGCTTTGAGGGCCTTATAGCCATGTTTTTTATTTTAAATAAAAAACTTGAGGGTCGAGGCATTCCCCCTAATCAATTTAATAAACAAAGGGGGTTGAGGCATTCCCCTAGATTAATTTAATGAAAAAAGTGGGTCTGACATTCCTCGGGATGATGAAATTGAATTGGCATAATTATAAGCTTGCAAACATAATTGGTATGTAGATAACAATGATATGTGCCTTAATGGATGTTCCTTGGTTTATTAAATAAAAATGTGCAAATATTTTAATTGGGATTAAAAGGGTTTGTGTAGTTGGTCATGAATGTGGAGGTCTCAGAGGGGACTAATACTGAAGATCTGTATTTCCCGATATGGGGATTGTCTTGATGACCCTATGCACAAATCACACTTTATTTCTATCTTTATATATATGTTGTATGTATATAAGGTCAAGGAATTCCTTGGTCTTTCTTGATACTTCTGGTTCGTTCGGCTAATATACATTGAGGCTCTTTCGAGGGGGGCAACCAAACATATATAGGTTGTGAGTGACTTTTTATGATGGAGGAAGCTATAAAGTGTAGGATAATGTTTTAAATTTCATGCTAAACCTTGTTCCCTATATTAGTATGTTATACATATATATATATATGTATATGATTATGTGCATTTGATTTTGAAATGATTTAGGACTGATTTATCATGGAATTATTTTATCCCTTCCTCGAGTTACATACTAACGCTCACCTAGCTAACTAGCCCAGATGTTGTATCCCTACATGATGCATGGTTCGAAGGTAAATTTGTTTCCATGAACAATGATGGTAAGTGATTTTGGATTATCTGTGAGTTATCTTTGAAGAGGTGAGCATCCATTCTCTGAAAGACCCTCATCATGGTCTTTCTTTATTTTTGTCTTAGACTATTTCGGTGGGTTTTTGTCTATAGTTGGGAGTATGTCCCGACCTTGGTTGATATTTGATTTTTAGAGGCTTTTGTGGACATGGTGTGGGTGGTTTGGTATTGTGGATTCTTAAATCCTTTTTGGTTGATTTATCTATCTTATTATATGTTTTAAACTCAGTTCTAGCTTGTTATATATTTGAAATTCATTCGTTCCAAGTTGTATTATGTTATGGTTGGCTAGATTAATGGGGTATGGTCTCCGATCCTTGGAAGAATTGAGATACCCATCATTTCTTGGCCTTGCTTCGAGTTGTGAAAATCTTGATACCAAAGACTAGGTTCATACTCATTGGGTGTCCATAAAGCTGTAACAAGTTGAGTCTCTATTATGGGTGTGTAGTGCACCACACTTATAAGGGAGAGGCTATGAGGAATTTAGGAATATTTCCCCTTTCTTGGGATATATTTTTGGGATAGAGAGTCTAAGTTCTTCAAAACTCCTCTAATTCTATTTTTCGCTTTGCATATCATGCCACCTCAAAGATTTGATCCTCATAGAAGCTCCTCTATCCCACTTTAGGACAATATTAATGGAACTCGCTCTATTTATGAAGTTCAAACTCGATATAGGGTTCGAGATATTCATGGTGATTCATGCTACTGATCTCAAGGGTGTGAAGTTTGTTGTATATTAGTTAAAAGATGTAGCATATTAGAAGTGGTAGGAGGAGTGGGAGAAGTCGAGGGGTGATTATGCTGAGTTGGCTATGTGGTATAAGCTTAATGGTGCCTTCTTTTATTGTTTCTTTCCTTAGAAGTTAAGTAAAGCTAAGAAAGAGGAGCTTGTAAATATGATGCGGAGAGGATAAGAATGAAGGAGTGTGCTTTGCAATTTCACCAGTTGTCTCTCTATGCTCTAGAGTTTGTATCTAGCATGAGGTCTAGAATGAGGAAGTTTTCTTTCGTTTTGTCATGTGACTTAATATTGGAGTGCAAAGATGTTATGCTGAGCAATGATATGGACATCTATAGGTTGGTGGTTTATATGTATCAAGTTGAGAATGAGAAGAGAAAGAAAGAAGAAATAGGAGAAAGGCAGAATAATAAGATCATGTATTTAGAGTAAGGTGAAAGCCAGTAGCACAATGGTAAATATGATAGGTAGTGAGAAAAAAGATGACTCAGAGAAACTCGATTTCATATTCTATAGCTAGTGTATCATATCCTAAGCCATCTGGTAATTGTCACTTTTAGACTAACAGTGGGTTTAAGTCACACGGTGCCTAGTCTTAGGCTAGTGGAGCCCAGTTAGCCCCACTTCATCCTCCTTATTGATTCAATGGATAGGTGCACCATGGTTTTGTGATGAGGGGAGTAACTTGTCATTTTAATTTGGCCAGTCCAGTCATATTAAGAGGAACTATCCTTCAGCTAATGTTGCTACTGAAGCTAATAAGGTTCTAGTTTCTAATTTTTCAGCTCCTACACCAAAGGGTGCTACTTCTATTGCCGACACTAGTCAGAACCATCTTTATACTTTTGCCACCCGTCAGGAATCTGAGGCATCTCCTGATGTCCTTATTGGTATGTTGAAACTTTTCTCCCATGATGAACATTTTCTCTTGATTTGGGTTCTACATTTAGTTATGTGACATCTTACGTAGCTGTTTATGTTTATTTTCATCTTGAGAGCATTTCCAATCACTTATCTATGTCCACCCCAAAGGGTGATTCTATTATGGATAAAATATTCTACAGGGGTTGTCTGGTATCTATCTTTCATAGAAAAATATTTGTAAATTTGATAGAGTTGGAATGGTAGACTTTGATGTGATATTAGGGATGGATTAGATCTATTCGTGCTATGCTTCCTTAGATTGTAAGACCTCTAAGGTCAATTTCCAATTCTCAAATAAACACATGATTGAGTGGGAAGGAACTTCCTTAGTTCCTAATTGAATATTTATTGCATATCTTAGAGTTTGAAAGTTAATTTCCAAGGGGTGTCTATATCATTTAATTTGGGTTAATGATTCCAGTTCTGAAAGTACTTTCAAGCAATCTGTCCCGATGGTTAATGAATTTCTTGAAGTATTTCTTGATGATTTTTCTAGTAGTTCTCCTAATAGGAGATAGACTTTTGTATTGATCTTCTATCAGATACCCATCCTATCTCTATCCCTTCATATAGAATGGCTCTAATTGAGTTGAAGAAACTTAAGAAGAAATTAAAGGATCTTCTTGACAAGGGTTTTATCTTCCCCAGTGTCTTTATGGGGCGTTGATGTGCTTTTCGTGCGTAAGAAGGATGGGTATCTTTGGATGTTCATAGACTATTGACAGTTGAATAAGGTAACAATAAAGAATAGGTATCCTCTTCCTAGGATTGATGATCTCTTTGACCAGCTTCAAGGTACTAGGTGCTTCTATAAGATTGATCATCAGTTGAAGATTAAGAAGGAGAATATCCCTAAGACTGCTATTTGAACCTAATATGGTCTTTATGAGTTTGTACTATGTCATTCAGGATGATTAATTCTTTGGCTGAGCTTATGGATATTATGAATTGGGTATTCAGATAGTTCTTGGATTTGTTCATTGTTATGTTTATTGAAGATATCTTGGTGTACTCTAATATTGAGGATGATCATGCCAATCACCTTTAAGTAGTGTTGCAAACACTTAAAGATCGACAATTATATGCCAAGTTTCTAGAGTGTGAGTTTTGGTTGAATGTTGTGACCTTTATAAGATATGTTGTTTCCAATTAAAGGATCATGGTGGATCCATAAAAAGCTGAGGTTGTTAAGAAGTGGCCTCGACCCATGACTCCAACAAATATTTGGAGCTTCTTGGGTTTAGTTGGGTATTGTAGGAGGTTTGAGGAGAGTTTTCCTGGTTTTGCTACTCCATTGACTAAGTTTACTCAAAAGAAGGTGAAGTTTCTATGGTTCGATACTTGTGAGGGAAGCTTTGAGAAGTTGAAGGATAAGTTGACTTTCACGCTAATTTTGACCATGTCGAGGATATTGATAGTTTTGTAGTTTATAGTGATGCATCTCGAGTAGTAATAGGTGGTGTCTTGATACAATATGGTAAGATGATGGCTCATGATTCTCGACAATTTAAGGTTCATGAAAGGAATTATCCAACTTATGATCTAAAGTTGGCAGTTGTGGTGTTTGTATTTAAGATTTGGCATCACTACTTGTTTGTAGTCCATGTTGATATATATTCAGACCATAAGAGGTTGCAGTATGTGTACACCGAGAAGGAATTAAATCTCATGCAAATGAGATGGCTTGAGTTGCTCAAAGAGTATGATATGAGACTTTATTATCACCCACGTAAAGCTAATGTTGTTGTTGATGCTCTTATTAGGTTGTCTATGGGTAGGTTATCTCATGTGTTTGAGGAGAAACAAGGATTGGTGAAGGATGTACACTGTTTGGCTAATCTTTAAGTTTGACTTCTAGATTCTGAGGATCGAGGTATGAATTTCAATAGGTGGTGAAGTAATCTCTTGGTGTTGAATTGGGGGAGAAATAGGTTATGGATCCTATCTTAATGAAGATGAAGAATGATGTGGGCCAACAGAAGGTTATGGATTTTGAGATTGATGGTGATGGAAGTTGAGGTTTCCAGGCAGATTATGCGTCCTGATATGGATGGACTATGAGAAAGGATTTTGATTGAGGTTCATGAGTCGAGATATGTAGTTCATCCTGGTTTGACAAAAATGTATCATGATTTGAAGGAGATATATTGGTGGAACAATATAGTGAGAGATATATCCAATTATGTGGCTAAATGCAAGGTCTATCAGTAAGTGAAGGTTGAGCACTAGAGGCTCGGTGGTATGTCTCAAGAAATTGACATGCCTATGTAGAAGTGGGAGATAATCAACATGGATTTTATTACTGGTCTTTCATGGTCTTAAAATCAGCATGACTCAATTTGGGTTATTGTGGATAGGATTAATAAGTCTGCTCATTTTTCACCTGTGAGGACTACTTTCTCCGGAGAGGATTATTTTAAATTTTTTATTCAGAAGATCATCAAGTTGCATAGTGCTCCAATTTCCATCATTTCTTATCGAGGTACAAAGTTCTGTTCTCACTTTTGGTGTTTGGTTTAGAAAGGCTAAGGCATAAAGGTGAACCTTAGCACTGCACTCCACCCCCAGACGGATGGACAAAAAGAGAGAACCATTCAAAATTTAGAAGATATACTAAGGACATGTGTGATTGATTCTTGAGGAAGTTGCGAGGATCATTTACCTCTCATTGAGATTGTATATAATAACGGTTATCAGTCTAGTTTTTGGAGCTCCTTTTGAAGATCTTTATTGTAGAAGGTGTAGATCTCCTATTGGGTGGTTTGAGGTTGGTGAGACTAGATTATTCGGTCCGGGCTTGGTTTACCAAGCCATGGATAAGGTGAAATTGATTAGGGATCGGCTTAAAACTTCTCAGAAATGCCAAAAGTCCTATGCGTATATGAGGCAAAGAGAGTTGGGTTTTGAGGTTGGAGATTGGATGTTCTTGAAAGTATCTCCCATGATGGAAGTGATAAGGTTTGGGAAAAGTTAAAGCTTAGCCTCCGGTCTGTTGGGCTGAACTTTATTTTGAGGAGAGAGGGAAATGTTGCTTATAAATTGGATTTGCCTTTCAATTTGGGTTTCATTCACCCAATTTTCCATGTGTCGATGTTGAAGAAGTGCGTAGGTGATCCTTCTTTGATTTTTCCTATTAAGAGTGTTGGTATTTTGGAAACCTTGTCTTATGAGGAAGTCCCTTGTGGAGATTTTAGATAGACAAGTCCTTCATCTGAAGAGTAAGGATGTAGCTTTGGTGAAGGTTCTATGGAGGAACCAAAAGGTTGAAGAAGCTATTTGGGAGGCTAAAGAGGACATGAGGTCCAAGTATCCGTTCTTGTTCCTCGGGTTGGATAATCGTGCTTAAGGTAGGAATTTCCCTACTCTTTTGGTTTTCTAACTTTGTTAAGGGTTTTGTGATTGCATTCCTATCTTACATTTGTGCAAATGGATGCCTTGACTCCTCATTCGAAGACGAATTATCCTGGATGGGGGGCAGTAATGTAACACCACCAATTTTTTTCCTCTGAAATTTTCTGAGTTTGGAGCTCACTGCCAAGGGTACAACTTTAGTAATGAGTCATTATAACTCCATACAAGTTGTATAGTGTCACCCGTAGCAAAACCAATATAGGTTTCCTAAGTTTCTGTCCTTATCACAATTTGTACCAAATAAGTCTTAATGACTCATTATGATTCATGGTTTGTAAGCCATAGGCAATCCAGTATAAGTGCCCAAAGCTACTGCTAGGAAGATGATAGGACTCTAGGAGTAGTAAGGACTGGTCACAAGTATTAGGGTATAACACATGACCAATCCAGTGAATGGTGCGAAAGAGTCTGCCCAGACTACGAGCCAAGGATAATAATCGTACCCAATCGTCATTAGTCATGATGTGGCTCATAACAACTTAGCATTTTTTTTGTACTTTTAAGTAAGGTCATTCTTGTTATTTCCTTCTTTCCCAAATTAAAATCCACGCACATAAAATACCTTTAGGGTCCCATTATCACCCTAAAAACACATCAAACACACTTCTCTCTTCTTTCAAACTCCCCAGTAAGAACAGCTAGGCTTTTCTAAGGATTGGTCATCTATGGCTCAAAGAGTGATTTCTTCTCCAAATTTCTTGGTATCTCAGGGATGCACCTCTTCCCCTAAACTGTTTTTGTGTAAAGGAATGTGTTTCATGATTATTAATGTGAATTTAAATATGGATTTTTGTTGGGTTGAGGGTTTTAGGAATGATGGTTACTTGAATTAAATTTTCATGACTATATTCCTTTTGGTTATTCTTTATTTGTGTATTTTTAAAACTGCTAGGGTGCACAGGGAAGGTGAAAGAGATGGGGCTCAAGGCATTCCCTTGAATTAATGATTTTTGTTTGAAAATGGTTTTGTGAAATTGTGTTCCCTCAACTCAGCTGCATAATTGGCTTTGAAATATGAACAATCACATAGTTTGACCTACTCTCCTAAACTATTGCATTTCATAAATGGTTAAATGGATAAAAATGGCATTGAGGACCTTAAATTGGAAGCTCAGGGGTTGAGGCATTCCCTTAAATTGATTTAATAAACAAAGGGGGTCGAGGAATTCCCCAAAATTGATTTAGTAAACGAAGGAGATTGTGGAATTCTGATGTTTCCCAAAACTAACCTCCAAAATAAGTATTCTACGATTGATTCAAAAAATAGTAACCCAACTTGGTTAGGGTCGAACACACAGGGAAGATGCAGAGCAATTGCTTGACTTGATGAAATCCACGAGCAGTGTAGAAAAGTAAATTGGGGATTTTGAAAGTAATTAGTTAGTAACTGAATCTTGAGTGCTTTTGAGTTGTAAGCAATAGAAGACGAACACTAGGCTTGTGTTCCTCCTGGATTGTTAAATCCGTAAATTTGTCGTGATCAACCAAACTACTCTGATGTTTTACATGTAAAGTCTACAAGATATGTATTATCAACTGTACTATAAACGTGATGATAAATCTCACCCTTTACCGATTCAGTCTCAGGATGTCATCTTATTGATCCTTATTACGATCTCAGTTCATTATCACCTTTTGAGTTCAAGTAATTAGATGAGATGGCAGGAATTATAAGGTGGAGGTGAATCTCAAATCACTGCCTTGATCTTATTTTCCTAATCACAAACTCCCCTGTGAAGATGCTTACAAATACAGTCTATCTCAAACTTCTGCAGTAACTATGAGATTAATTCTTGTGAAGAAGATTAAGATACATGCATAAACCTTAGAATAGATGAATATCACACTTCCTCAATGTAGCTAAACTGCAAGGGTTCCCACAACCCTAGTCAATGAGATTATCCGGTCATGTTCAAGCAAGAATCCATGATTATCAATGAAGAAGACATGTAATTCATTTCACAAGAATAAGATGAATAAACTCCAAAGCTTTGAATTGAATAAAAACCAAAAATCTCAAGAATAATTTTAAGGTATGTGAAAAGTAATAAGAACAATGTAGAAGTACGTAACCTAATAAAGATAAATCCTAGGGTATTTATAGTATCTCAAAATAACATAGAAATCCTAATAAAAATAGGAAAGGTAAAGTTATGTCAGCACTTGGTACGACTCGGTCTTCAACTCATATGGACATCATACGATTCGTACTTGTGCCTCTAGTATCTATTCCAGTGTTCGATCTCCTAAGGCTTCAACTTTTTATTCATCACACGACTTATACTCACAAGTCATACATGATCATACGACTCAACTCCTTTACTCGTATCCACTTGGGACTTCTGTCTTCCGTGCTTTGAACACTGGTTTACTTATGGTTTCCCTATAAGAGTCGTACTCAGACTTTCGACTTGTATACTTCTGAGACATCAACTTTAGATGGTAGCTTTAGATTTTGTTATGCTTATGACTCCATGTTATGGCTCGTACCCTTGTTTACGACTCAGATGCTCCAGTCGTATCTTGTCCATACTTAGATTCACAATTTGGTATTGGGCTCTTTTGTGATTATGAGTCATCCTACGAGTCGTTGAGAGTGTTGAATACTCGTGTGGTAACTCGTATCTTTATCAGAATTGGTCTTTCTAGGTCTTTTTCTTCTATTTTTATCCTACAACTACTGTAGACTTGTTTTACCTGGAATAAACCCAAAAGTGCATCATACTACTAAAACAACCTAAGTACCCACATAAATTCATGGTTTTAAGTATCAAAAATGTCATGTTTCCACGACACATCAACACCTTCAACTTAGGATTTTGAATGTCCTCAAGAAACAATAATTAAGCTCTATAAATCAACACGATTCTTAAGCAAGAAGATCATAAGCTACCAATGGCAGTGATTTTGAATTCAATTTTCTCATACATAGTTTCCCTCGCTCTAATCTTACTTTTCAAAATCCAAACTATTTATAACAATTCATCATATGGCGAAACACAAGGGAATTCGATGATGGCATTACATTAGATACAAACAACCGGGCATCAACAAGCCACATCAATAAAATAGATTAGCAACCTAACAACACAATCCCCTCGCGCTCACAAAGAAGTATCATCAGTGTATACAGAGTACTATAGGCTTTCTCATATGCTCTCTTCCTAAGTTTTCTAATAGTTATAATAGGATAACTAAAGAACTTTATCCGGCATGTAACGTAGGTTAAGGGTTGGTATGGTATCTTTTTTGTCTTTATTTAGTAAGAATACCTCCTTGACACTATACTAACTTTTGGGGCCCATACTTACCCAATTTTTCACTTTATTTCTACCTTTATTTCTCCTTTTTTACTTTCAAAGCACATTCTAAAATAGGACAGGCATGGTTTTTTTGCTTCATTTTTTCTTGTCATTCTCTTTTGTGTTCAATTTTCTTCTCTTTTTGTTTTGTTTTCAATTTTCTTACCCCACCTACCCTCTTTCATTTATTTTTCTACACTTCTATGTTCATTCTAGTTCTTTCTGCGTACCCCTATAATAACCGCCCTAAACTTAGGTGATTTAATTGAGTTGAGCTATATAGTGTCCAAGGAGGATCAGGGCCAAAATAGGTTCATTAAAGAAATGGAAAGGTGAAATCAGCGTATTAAACAAGAAAATAGTCACTTAAGGCTAAAATATTTTGATCAAAGGGATTTATAACTTATTTTGGTTGGGAATATTTAGGATCAAGTGAAATTACAACAAAAAGGTTCTATGATCATCTCCTACTTAACTATCTTAGACCTAAGTAAAAGAAACTGGGTAAGTTCTATATTTCTCCATAGCGGGAACTCATAATACCTTGCTCACACACAGGGTTGCATTGCCAAGTACTACTTATTAAGTTATGAAACTGCTTACCCTGATTTTTCTATGGATGGATTTAGGAGTCTTTGTGCGAGCCGTATGCGGTGAGAGATAAGAGTCACAATAGTCTCACACATACACATATTACACAATTAACATAAATTTAGGAAGGGCCTCTACTTTTTAACATAATTTCAGTAAACACAAATACTTTTTAGAATTATTGTTATAAATCTACAATTTAAGTTTCCAAAATCACAAATTATTTTCAAAACCATAATTCATTACTCTTCAGAATAAAAATCTTTAAAAACCAATACAAAAATAAAAATATCAGTCTTCTGCCATAGGTGTCAATTTTCTCCCTATTTCATCACCTTGTGAGCGTCGAACCTGCAAGTCATAACAGACTTTTAGCTACTTGTATTTTTTAGATACTCCCAGAAATTTGGAATCAGTTATACACCCCACCCACCAACTAAAAATTCTTGCACTATCCCCAATGTAGAAAAATATAATGTAAACCTGCAACCTTGACATAGTATGCTTGGGTACGAGTTGTGTGTACGCCTCGTACCCAGGCTTATGGGTCTTTTATCATACTCAAATAGGACTGGAACCTTACATGGATTTTATAGTCGATTGACTTAATATGATGAGTGTTAACATAAGTGTACGACTCATTTTGAGAATCGTATCCACTCTAAAAATGTTTACCTGAATCTATTTAGTCTTGAATTTCCATATGACTTCTACTCATGAGTTGTACCATCTAGATATGACTCGTAAAGAGTCCGTATAAACCAACTTTTTTGAACTTTTCTGGGTATTTTCTACACTCTTTAGCCATGACACTGACCAAACATATTACCCAATAAGTAAATAAGTACAAAAACATGGGTTGCCTCCCACAAAACACTTGATTTAATGTCGCAGCATAATAGGGCTAAGTGGGATGCTTAGATTGCACCTAACTAGCCTCATGGATATCCTCCAATGCAGCAGATGATTCAACATCACGGCAACGTAGTTGCCTCGGTTACTCAGTCTTCACCAAGGTCAATTTAAAAAACCTCAAACACTTCTTCATAATATCCCATATAATACCTTAGTCTTTGCCCATTTACCTTAAATAGGACTTCACCATCCCTCTTTAGTTCTAAAGCACCATAGGGATATAACAGTGAACTGACCATACCATCTAGACCTCATGATGCAGCTTTATCTTTTCCTTGTAAGGTGCAGAACTTTAGCACGCTCGGAGTTAGAATTCATCCAACTCATTCGTACTCTTTATCTTTGACTTGTTTGCATCTTTCTACTCAAAATTTAGCTTCTTTAAATGCCAAAGTGTTTTGTGTTCAAGTTCATTAGGCAAATGACATGCCTTGCCATTCACTAACTGATATGGTATAGCACCAATCGGGATATTGAATGTCGTTTGGTATGCCCATAATGCATCATCTAACTTTCGTGACCAATCAGTCCTATTGGCATTTACCATCTTATCCAAGATGGACTTAATTTCTCCATTGGACACTTCTACTTACCCATTAGTCTACGGATGATAAGGTGTTTCCACCTTGTGTTTCACTTCATACTTCTCAAGTAGACTTTAGAAAAGACGATTACAAAAATTTGATCCGCCGTCACAATGATAGCACATGGGGTGTAAAATCAAGAAAAGATATGCTTTTTCAAGAATGTAGTGACACTACGTGCTTTATTATTGGGAAGCAGAATTGCTTCCACCCATTTAGAAACATAATCCACAGCCACAAGTATATACTTCATACTAAACAAATTCATAAATAGCCTCATGAATTCTATACCCCATACATCAAATAATTCTATTTCTAATATAGGAGTCATCGGAAGTTCCTGGCATCTAGAGATGTTACCTTGTCATTGATATTGATTGCAAGCAGAAGAAAAATCATGCACATCTTTGTATACCATTGGCCAATAATATCCACATTATAAAATTTTATGGGCAGTGCGGGTTCCTCTATGATGACCCCTAACTGGCAAAGAATGACAAGCCTCAAGTATACTCATCATATCCACCTCAGGTATGAATCTATGAATAATCCTATTTGGACAAACTTTGAATAAATAAGGATCATCCCAGAAAAATTTCCTTACCTTGTGGATAAACTTCTCTCTCTGCTGAAAGGAAAGATCTTTTGGTATTAGATCACTTGCTAGATAATTTGCATAGTCTGGAAACCATAGAATTATATCTTGGGAAGCTGCTAATATCCGCTCATCTGGAAAACAGTCATCAATATCAAGCTCATCTTCAACTTCTACATAGCTTCATCCTCTAGTCTAGACAAATGATCTGCAACTTGATTCTCAGTGCCTTTTTTGTCCTTGACCTTGAAATCAAATTCTTGCAGGAATAGAACCTACCTAATAAGTCTAGGCATCACATCCTTTTTTTCCATCAAGAACCGCAATGGTATATGATTAGTGTGCACAATCATCTTAGTCCCAATCAAATAAGACCTAAACTTCTCAAAGGGAAAAACTACTACCAACAACTTTTTTCTATCATGGTTTAGTTCTTTTGATATGGATTTAGTGCTTTGCTAGAATAGTAGATAGGATGAAGGATATTTTCTTTCCATTGACCTAGTACAGCTCCTAAAGCCAAACCACTAACGTCACATATAATTTCAAATAGAAAGGACCAGTCTGGGGATACAATGATAGAAGCAGTTATTAACTTCTCTTTTAGACATTCAAAATCATTCAAGAATGCTTCACTAAACTCAAATTTCACTTTTTTCTCAAGAAGCCTACAAAAAGGGTTGGCAATGCTTGAGAAATCCTAGATGAAATGCCTATAAAACCCAGTATGTGCCAAAAAGCTATGAACACCCTTCACAGAAATTGGTGGAAGTAATTTCTCAATCAATTCAATCTTCGCTCTATCTACCTCAATACTAATTTTTGAAATTTTGTGCCCAAGAACTATACCTTCTTTGACCATAAAATGGAACTTTTCCTAATTAAGGACTATGTTGCATTCTTCACACTTTCTAATAGCATTCCCAAGTGAACTAAGTAGTCATCAAAATAATCACCAAAGACTGAAAAATGATCCATAAATACTTTGATGGTGTCTTCTACCATGTCAGATAAAATTGACATCATAAATCTCTAAAATGTGGTTGGAGCATTACATAACCTAGATGGTAGATGTCTAAATGCGAAGGTCCCATAAGTACATGTAAAGTTGGTCTTCTCGTGATCTTCAGGTGCAATTGTAATTTGGTTATAACTTGAATACCCATCAAGAAAATAGTACCATCCTCTACCCACTAACTTGTCTAATATTTGGGCCATGAAGGGCATAGAAAAATAGTCCTTCTGAGTCCATGCATTCAAATTTGTGTAATCCATGCATACTCTCTATTTTATGACTTTTCTCATTGGCATTAGCTTATTTTTTCCATTAGGAACAACAGTAATACCACCCTTTTTGTAACACATTATACTAGACTGACCCACTTACTATCAGCAATAGGATATAGTACACCAGCTTCCAACCAGTTGACTATCTCTTTCCTTACCACCTTCTACATAAAAGGATTGAGCCGGTGTTGATGTTGTATACTTGGAATACAATCCGTCTCAAGTTGTATTTTATGAGTACACAAATCAAGAAAAATACCAATAATATCAGCAATGAACCAACCTATGGGCCTCTAGAATCTGTATAATACTAATAGCAAAGCTTCTACTTTTGTTTCACTCAATTAAGCTGAAATAATTTCTAGAAAAGTGTTGTCGGCTCCCAAAAATGCATATCACAAATAAAAAGGGAGAGCCTTCAACTCTAAGATAGGTGGATCCTCAATATATGGATGAACAGGTGGAGTAGTTCTATTCTTCAGATCCAAATTAAGTTCTTTTGGTGCATAAGTATATGACCCACTCCCATATAGTGCACATATAATCTCATCATACTCATTAATACTATCACTATCAAATTTCATGATCACAACAGCAAAAGCTTCAACACCCAATGTCTCATCAATAGGAATAGTATTAGCAGCAACATCCCAAACAGTAACTAAGTCAATATCATTGAATGAATCAATCAATTTATCATAGACATCAATCATAGATATCATTCTTAACTCATCTGGCTACTTCATAGATTTGAATACATTGAATATCACTTGTTGATCATTGAGTCTCAACATCATATATCCTCTCTCTAAATTAATAAACATCCTTCCTGTAGCCAAGAATGGTCTTCCAAAAATAATTAATACTTGAAAGTTCACTTCACAGTCTAATATCACAATATAAATAGGAAAAATGAAAGAATCCACCCTCAATAATATGTCATACAGAATACCAACTAGCTTCTTCACTGTCCTATTCGCCATTACTAGTCTCATGGTAGTTAGTTTTGGGGCTACCAACCCCAACTATTTAAATACTGCAAAGGGCATGAGTTTGATGCTAGCCCCTAAATCACATAATGCTCGAGTGAAATTGAAAGATACAATAGTGAAAGTAATGGTAAACGCACCAAGATCCTCTTTTATCTCTACCAATGATCTAGTAACTCTAGCACTATAATGATGAATATTGTCGACTGGCTCATAACTCACTAATGTTTTCTTGGTAATTAAATATTTCATGAATTTAGCATATCCTGGCATTTTCTCCAATGCCTCTACAAGTGGTATGTTGACTGACAACTCATTTAACATAGATAAAAAAATTTTATACTTACCCTTTTCTTATTTTTTTTCAGCCTTTGAGGAAAGGGAGGAAAAGGTCTTATAATAGGCTTCAACATAAGCTCCTCAACCTGATCTTTTTCTTTGTCCTTTTTACTACTACTCTTTACGTCAATAGGATTATCATCATTTTTGTGCTCATCTATAGTGGGTACAGGTGGGTCTATGGTGGTTTCACCACTCCGATTGGTAATGGCAAGGAAATAAGCATCATTCTTTAGATTTTGAACTGTATTACTATGGAGAGTGTAAGGTTGTCTCTGATTTACTATGGATGACATCTGGCCAAATTATTGCTCCAACTATTTGATTATTGTTGCATGTGATTCAACTTTCTAATTAAGACCTGATAAATCTTCCTTAATCTTCTTATGACATCGTTCATGACATACTTGTCCTTTGACTAATTTTTACAAAAGTACCTCCATTCTGGATTCTAATTCATGACCCCTAGGTGGAACATACTTATCACTCTTCTCGTTGTAGTCATCTTTCCAATGCCAATCACCATCTCTCTCTACTTCTATCTCTATATCTATTATTATAATAGTTTTAACCTTAATTCCCTTCCCCTTGGGCTCAAGAATATACCAACCTACAATCAATATACTTTGTTTCCTCTTCTAATTCAATCTCAAAAGTTTTCAAAGTAGATGACTGAGCCTCAACTAAATTTACTTTCTTAACACCCATTACTGCAAATTGTTTAATAAGATGCCTAATATCTGTCTGAATTTCAACAACCTCTTGTGCAACCAAGTCATTGTTCACTCCATAATCACCAGCTGCTCCAATAGCATATATACCTTCAAAATATTCAACATCTCTCGTATGCCACCTCTATTGGTCATTGAAATATCATCTAGCATATTTTGTGTAAAATTCTACCGAAGTCGCATAAATGGACCTCCTAAAATAGTATCTACCATTTCTCTCAAGCTAATATTTGATATGTAAAAGATCTCCAGTAAATTTGACCCTCTGATTATGTGATTAGGTATTATTCTCAGCTTCTATTTGAATTTAACCATGCCTCATACATGGATTCTGTAGGTAATGTCTGAAGTTATAAATTTCATATTTGAACTATAACATCCTTGTGTAAGGGAAAATCTATTAAGAAACTATTTTCGTAACTCATTCCAATAAGTTATTGAACCTCTCAGAAGTTTCCCCAACCATAGTGATGCTGCTCCAGTAACCAAAAATGGGAACAACCTCAACCTCAAAGATTATTGGTCTACCCATAGAATGGTATAAGATATGTAAATCCTAGTAAATTTAGTAGGAATCATATTTATATCATCAGTTGTTGCTCCTACAAACACACTTTTTAAGTTTAACAGCTAGATAATAGCACTAGTAATGTCAAACTTCATATTAGGGGTAGAGTTGGAGGAATGATCACTCCTGTCTTAGTTAGTTCAACATATCCCAAATCCTTGTCATCTTCCTCATATGGTTTCAGAGGATGATATGTAGGGAACACTTGAACTCTTCCTCTCAAAACTCTATTACCCACTTTTCTCGGCCTTACTAGTTCTCTATTCTGAGCTCTCCAAGCCTCTTCAGCTAACCTAGCCTCTTCAACTTCTCATCATTCTTGCTCTAAAATTTTTGCATCTGTATATATATACAACATTCTAACGATCAAGTAGATCAAGTGGTATTGCCGCATTTGGATCAATAGATGAAGGGTCTTGACCCCTAGCAGGAACACCATCACAAACTTGTTTTGCCATCCTTTGTGGTGTTTGAAGAATTCTTTCTATGTCTAGATCAAAAGAAAGTAAGGAATTACCTTTTATCGTAGTGTTTGAAATAAACCGGCGTATTCTAAATCAAAAATAGAAAATAAAACCCGTGAACCTCACCAAATTCAATTAACAAATTACATTGTCTTCCCCAGCAATGGCGCTAGAATTTGATTTTGCAAAAAACTAACCTCAAAAATATGTATGCTATGGTTGATTCCAAATATAGTAACCCAACTAGGATTGGGTCGGACCCACGAGGAAGATACTGAATAGTTTCTTGACTTGATGTAATCCACGAGCAGTGCAAAAAAGTAAATGAGGGAGTTTGAAAGTAATCAGTAAGTAGTAACTGAATCTTGAGTGCTTTTGAGTTGCAAACAATATAAAACAAAAACTAGGATTGTGTTCCCCCTGGATTCTTAAGTCCATAAATTTTTTGTGATAAACCAAACTATTTTGATGTTTTGTATATAAAGTCTACAAGATATGTATTATTAACCGTCTTATGAACATGATGATAAATCTCACCTTTTACTGGTTTAGTCTCAGGGTGCCGCCTTATTCATCCTTGTTACGACCTCAATTCACCATCACTTTTTAATTTTGAGTAATTAGATAATATGGTAGGAATTATAAGTTGGAAGTGAATATAAAATTACTATCATAATCTTCTTTTCCTAACCCCAAACTCCCTTGTGAACATGTTTTCGAATATAGGCTATCTCAAACTTCTGCAGCAGTTATGAGATTAATTATTGTAAAGAAGATAAAGAAACATGCATAAACCCTAGAATAGATGAATATCACACTTACTCTACATAGCTAATCTACTAGGGTTCTAACAACCCTAGTCAAGGAGATTAGTCGCTCATGTTCAAGCAACAATCCATGATTATTAATGAAGAAGACATGTAATTAATTACACAAGAATAAGATGAATAAACTCCAAAGCCATGAATTTAATAAAAACCCAAAATCTCAAGAATAATTGTAAAGTATGTGAAAAGTAATACGAACAATATAAAATTACGTAACCTAATAAAAGATAAATACTAGGATATTTATAGTATATCAATATAACATAGAAATCCAAAAAATATAGAAAAGGTAAAGCTTGGTATGCTCGGCCTTCAACTCGTATTGACATCATAAGAGTCATACTTGTGCCTCTCATATCCATTCCAGTTTTTGATCTCCAATGGCTTAAACTTTAAGTTCATAATATGAATTCTGCTCATAAGTCATACATGATTATGCGACTCGTATCTTTTACTCATATCTACTTGGGACTTCTATCTTTCGAAGCTTTAACACTGGTCTGCTTATGAGACTTCAATATTAGACTGAATTTTTAGAATATATTATGATTACGACTCCATGGTATAGCTTGTACCCTAGCTTACGAATCAGATGCTCCAGTCGTATCCTATCTATACTTAGATTCTCAGTTTGTCTTTGGGTTTTGTTGTGCTAAAAAGTCATCCTATGAGTTGTATCGAGTGTTGATGACTTATGTGGTAACTCTTGTCTTGATCAGAATTGGTCTTTCTAGGTATTTTTCTTCTATTCTTATCCCAAGACTACTGTAGACCTATTTTACCTACATTAAACCCAAAAAGTGTATCAAATCTACTAAAAGCCTCTAAGTACCCACATAAATTCATGGTATTAAGCATCGTAAGTTTCGTGTTTCTACAACACATGACATTCTCCCAGGATGATGAAATTGGATTGACATAATTATAAGTTTGCAAGATTAATTAGTATGACGATACCAATGGTATGTACCTTAATTAATGGTCTTTAGTTTAATGAATAGGAATGTGAAAATGTTTTAATTGGTCTTAAATAGAGTTGTGTAGCTGACCGTGAAGGTGAAGGTCCCTTGGGGACCAATACTAGATGCTAGCGTTTGCCGGCGTTGGGGTTGGTCTTGATGACCGTGTGCATAGATCACTACTCTTTATTGATATCTCTATGTGTATCTTTGATGGATATATGGTCGGGACATTCCCTTATCTTCCTTAATACCCTTGATTCGTACGGCTAAACGCACTAGGGCCTTTCCAGTAGGGTGAGTCAGACCCATATTGCCCATGGGTACCTTTTTATGATGGCTAAAGCTACACAGTCCAGGCTAATGTTTTATCTTTATTCTAATCCTTTTTACCTATACCAACATAATATACAAAAGTATATGATTGTGTGCATATGGCTTTGGAATATTTTTGACTGATTAATCATGGAATTATTTTATCCCTTTCCTTAGTTAAATGATAGCACTCAACCCGCTAACAATCCTCAAACATTGTATCCCTACGCGATGCAGGGTCCGAAGAAAGTTTATTTTTCTTGTACGATGGTAGGTGATTTCAGGATTATACATGATTTAGCTTTGAAGTTGTGAGCATCCATTCTCCGTAAGACCCTTACTTCATGGTCTCTTTTATTTACTTATCTCTTAGACTATTTTAGTGGGTAATTTGCTAGGTCAGGGGCATTTCCCGACCTTGGTTGATGTTTGATTTCTTAGAGGCTTTTGTGGACAGGGTGTGGATGGATTTGGTATTGTGTATTCTTAGATCCTATTTAGTTGATTTATCTATCTTCTTATATGTTCAGAGCTCAGTTCAATCTTTTTATATGTTTGGATTTCATCCATTGCTAGTTGCATCCTATTCTAGTTGGCTTGGTTAATAGGGTTGGTCTCTGGTCCTTAGTGAACTTGAGATATCCATCATGACTAGGCCCTAGTTCGAGTTGTGATAGAAACTAAAGACTAGATATAAGAAAGAAGGAAATGGGTGACTCTCACTCTAAAAGCTCACCCTATATCCAAAAATCAACACAGCATGAATGTCGATCAAGGGCAACAACTAGTACTCTGCTCAACATCAAAAAGGTATAGAAGTGTAGTATGAGTACCAAAACTCTGGTTACTCACTGGCATCATTGGCCCACTAAGCTAAATCAGATATAAGTTTGATAAAATGCAAGATAATTCAACTAAGTCATGATACAGTGGTGAACTTGATAACTAGTCATACATAGTTGAACATAGACATGTAAGTAAACAAGAATACCAATATAATATAACATAAAGCATTAACACATGCATCATATTGATGAGTGGTAAATTTACCACTCACTTGCATTCAAAATTCGTGCACACTACTACGATTTGAATGCATGAATGAGACCAATTTGTGATTAAATGCACTAATTTCCATATTTTGTAGGCTTACAGATTATTAGAAAGAAAGATATGGATTTGAGATAAAAAAAATATTTCAAAAAAAGAGAAGTGCACTGGAAAACCTAGAGAAGAATTTAGTCTCAATTACCCCAATCGCGGTCTGAGAGCCACGATCGCAGCCAGTCAACATTTGTCAAAGGTCCATGATCGTGGTACTCTTAGTGCGGTCATAACAGTCGCGATTGGGGGAAAACTAAAGTGATCATGGTAAGGTGGTTTTATGCCAGCAGCAATACTGTCTTTTTGCTTAGTCGACCCTAAATCCCTTATATTGCTAAAACCTTTTCCCATTTGGCATATCACACTTAGAACAATTAAATTTTTGCAATATTGTGACCCTACTAATTAGGGAAACTTGTGTGTTTGAATTTTCAATTGGATTTTGGTGAAATTTAGGTGTAAATTGAAGAATCTTTTCATTATCCATTATTATGGATGCTTTGAATAAACCTTATGGTATATTTCTTTCTCTTTACTTTATTATCATCTAAACTTTTCTTGTCTTGGTATTATGTTGAACTAAGGTGCAATTATGTATGGGTTGTGATGTATTTGTGTAAATTCTAGTTTGTTGATGGTGGGTTTCCCTATTCCTTATTTTAATTAGTTGGGGTTGGTGGGTAAATATCCCAAATATCCAAAATGCATTTGTGGGTGAAAACCCCAAACTCTTGAAAACTCATATCATCCTTGAAAGGGGGATGTGGGTGAACTTTTAGAACCCATATGATACTTGAAAAAGGGATATAGGTGACAAATCAATAGTATACAATAATGGATGTAGTTCGCTCTCTTTTCTGTATCATAGAAATAAGGGTGAATAGAGGGTTAGCTATGTCTTGGGAATCTTTCTAGAAATAGGAATGCCCAATTGAAGTATTAGGTGGTGTTAAGTGACACATTAGTTAGGTACTCAAAAGGGTCAATAATTTATATTCTTGAGTTTTTGTTGACAAGCTAGCCTCAAGGACCTTCAACCTAGCTTACCATATCATTAATTACTAAAATTTGCACAAAATCATTATGTTCCCATGCAAGACTTGCCCTTAGGTAGACATAATATGAAGATCCTTCTCATATAGAATTTTCAATCAGAAGTGTTGCCTTAGTTTGTTGATTTGATTAAACTTTGATTAATCCTTCTTCTAAATCAAACCCCCATTTTAAAACTTGTACTTATCTTTGTTTACATTAGTGTATCTTTTTAATAACTATTAACACCCATACAACTAGAAATCTAATTTTTATTCTCAAGGATTAAACCTCAACCTAATTAGAGCTATTGACAATGATCGTCCTTTACCCATTTAAATGGTATAGCCAAGAGTTATAAAAATGGCTCCATTGTCGGGGAGTGAAATTTAGCTTTCACTTGTGTGGTGTTGATTTTTACTTAGGGTATACCCATAGAGGTGTGTATTTATTTAGATTGTTGTTTTGTTTCCTTTTAGGTGATCTCCATAATGTTCACAGAACTATGAGTGACAATGTAAGTATTGTTGGGTGCTTCGATGGTCCTCTTAATAATAAGGAGCAACTCAATGACATTGGGTGTACAAATTCCATCTATATCCCACCTACTAATGGGAATAGGGTAATCTATGTTACGAGTGTCATGTTGCATATGCCTCAAATTAAGGGACTTTTTGGGGGGCAAGCTTATAAGTACCCCAACTGGCGTTTGAAGAACTTCATAGATGTGTGTGCACCCTTTGATATTGCACACATAACCCAACAGTCCATTCAATTATGCCTCTTCCCATTCTCTCTAATGGGAGAGGCGATATTGTGGATTTGATCTCTCTCGGCTGGGTCAATCACTTCATTGGATGAACTTTCCGTTGCCTTCTTTGAACGGTATTTCCCACAATCCAAGATGCTCTAATTGCGTAATGAAATCATCAACTTTAGGAAATTGATTAGAGAACCCCTGTAGGACGTATGGGAAATATTTAACGAAAAATTCATGCAATGTCCCAACCACGAAGTCCCAAAAAAGATGCTTCTCCAAATCTTCTACCTAGCTCTTGATCCTCTCAACAAAATCGTGCTAGAAAATGTGGTGAGGGGGCTCTCTTGTGAAGTTGACTTACTAAACAGCTACAAATTAGAGTTCTTACTACCTCTAAATTGGAGAAAGTAACCAAACAAAACTGAAGGTGGTACACCCGTGATGCCGAGGTAGCAAAAGGATCTCCTACTACCTTCTTTGTTGACAAGGAACAAAAGAATAAAGATGAAGAGAGAGAAGAAAAAATGGCAAAAATGATGACTAAATTGGCATTGCTAACGAAACATGTGATGAGTGCACCCACAAAATAGGTGAATGTCATGGAATCCAAGGCCTATGAAGATGAAGAGACCAAGAGGCTTGATGAATATATTTGTTATTTGGACAATTATTCAGGGGGGTTTCGCCCCGCCTATGAAAGGCAAAGTGGGACTTTGATAATCTATCTCCTCCTTGATATTAAGATGTATTGTATGGAAAGGATTTCATATCACATGGAAGTACTTGCACAATCTTAATATCATGTTCGTCTCATAATCATATTGGCAACACATACTAATAGCATGGAAGTTCATGTGGATTGAATGGTTATCATGCATCTTGTTCATAAGTAGGATTTGCAAGTAAACCTAGCATAATCTCATAAGAATAGTTCATGAGTATTCCAACAACATTTACAAGGCACATTAACAACATAGAATTCATTGGAACGTAAGGGCATATCATGAATCCTTCACTTAATCTCATAAGAATAGTTCATGAGTATTCCAACAACATTTACAAGGCACATTAACAACATAGAAGTCATTGGAACGTAAGGGCATATCATGAATCCTTCACTTAGTTACAATTTAGGTATATTGCATGATTTCTAGTTCCTTAGGCATTTTATCAAACACCTTACATGCATATCTTAAGAATAGGTGAATTAATCAAATTATACATCATGAACAACCAAATTTACATGTTTCCAACATATGATATCATGAATTCACAAAAACATAAATATAGATTCCATCTTGGGAATCACCCACTATCAACAACATGATCATCAACACCCAACAATATAGAAATTATACTTTGTAATGAAAAAGAGGAAAAACAATCAAGCATCAATATGGGTATGATCATATCACCACAATCAACCAAGCTTTTGTATTTTAAAGATGGATTCTTGAACTCTATGAATGAATTGAATCCATAGATGAACACTATGCATACCTTAGAAGGAAGATTCTTGATGATTGATGGAGGAATTTCCTTGAAATCGGATCTTCAAACTTAATTATGCAACCCTAGTTGTTTTTATCCTTTAGTGCTCTTGGATG
>NC_061121.1:150995360-151105348 GCF_002878395.1 Capsicum annuum | reverse complement strand
ATACTGAAACTGATAACATAAGCGACTGTATCTGACAGTCCTGTATATACTAAAATCTGAAGAACGCTCTGAGTTCTTTTACTGAGACTATTACTAAAATTGATAACATAGATGCCTGTATCTGACAGTCCTGTACATACTGAAATCTGAAGAATGCCCTAAGTTATTTTACTGAGACTGTTACTAAAATTATGGGAGGTAGTGTTTAACTGACATGCCCTATGTATGCCGTTATGGCTAAAGTGGGGTTCAATCTCTGCCCCGACTGAAGGGGTGTCAATATCGTGCCACTAGTAAGGACATTGGTAAGTGACCCTTATCTGGCGGGTACTTAATAAGAACGGTGGGAACCCTAAACTGATGGGTTAAGCCACCTCGTCAACCCTAAGCTGATGGGTTAAGATGTCTCAACCTATGCTGGCTACGTAGTTCTGGAACACAAGGATTGCTACTAAGAATCACATCCTGAACTGGCGTGTGAGTTCCCATCCTTGGGTTCACTCGGTGCTAACCTCTACTCCCATCTGGAGGGACCGAACATGAATAACTGATTGTACATGACGTAATCTTACTTAATTTTGTTGACTGGTGAAATGTTACTAATAGCTGACAACTGACTAAGATCATGAGGTTTTCCTGAGTCACATGACTGACTGAAGTCTATGGAATCATAGCTTGAGTTTAGATATCATGAAACATGACATGGATATAGGCACACAGCTATAGTTTTTGGGTACAAGTACCCCTAGGACTCGATGGAAGAAAACTGACACACATGACTGACTTGATCATAAGAGTAGAGCCCATAATATATATTATCATAAGTAGGGATCTCATACTAAGCATGGTTATCAACAATGTATTGTATGGAAGGGATTTCATATTACATGGAAGTACTTGCGCAATCTTAATATCATGTTCGTCGCATAATCATATTGGCAACACATAGCTTGCATTACCTAAAACTTGATGGATTCAAAAACTCTTATCTTGCATTACCTTAAGTGACTGATATGAACATTCTTAATGCATCATAAGCTATCCTATCACTAGGATATTCATTATAAGTCATGTACTCAAGTATGAATCACAGGATTAGAAACATGCGGGGTATTACATCACTAAGAGTGGAAAGACCCTTGGTCATTTGAAGGAAGTTGAGTGAGATATGTGGGTGAATAATATCCCAAGATTGAACAAATGAATATGAAGAAAAAGCCTATGGTTGAGTCAAAAAAAGAACTCCAAACTCTCTAGGATAGGGTGAGAAACAATAGATAGTGATCGATTAAAAGGTGGATGAAGTTTATGAGTCGCAAAGTGATGAATTTCCCAACATGCAAATTATCACTCTATTTTCACAAAGGATTAATAATAAATTGAAGAGTGATAAGCTAAATAAATTCATGGCTAAGCTTAGCAACCTATCTATCAATATCCCATTACTTAAGGCTACCCCAGAGATTCTGGGGTATTCTAAGCTTATAAAAAAATTGATGTCAAAGAAGAATATTGTTGAAGGTGACACCATTGAAGTCACCCATGGGTGTAGCACTACCATAAGAAGTGCAAGAGCGGGAAAAAAAGAAAGACCCCGGGGCCTTTACAATTCCATGCACCATTGAGACACATAAGTTTGAAAAAGCTTTATGTAACCTTGGTGCGAGTATTAATCTTATGCACATTGCAATATATCATAGTCTTGGATTGAGTACCCCCACTCCAACATCTATGATGTTTTTAATGGCAGACCAGTCTATCAAGAAACTGGTTGGTTTTTTCTTTGATGTGTTGGTGAAAGAGTATAGATGTATTATTCCGATGGATTTTGTGTTGCTCGATTGCAAGATGGACCAAGAGGTTCCAATTATACATGTTCAACCTTTTCTTGCTATCAGAAAAGCCTTTGTCAAGTTAGAGCTTGGGGCAATAAGGTTTAGAGTTCAGGATGGTAAGTATCTTTTTGGGTATACCAAACGATAAAACAACCCATGGAGCTTCAAGTGGTATCGGTTATTGATTTCAAAGATGAGAAAGTAAATGATGGATCCTTTGAGCATCCAACTTGAAAAAGATGAAGGACGTCATTCCACGATGAAAACTAACGTGCTATGTGGGATGAAACCCATAAATTCCATGAAAGTGACTCGTATTCTTTGTTTTAAATTTAGTAGCATAGATTTTAATTTTTTAATTAATTAATCCATGCATTTGTGGCACTTTAGAGTGTTTTTGATTGAGTTGAGAAGGGGAATGTGTGAATTTTTTCCATGTTGAACTGAATAGAGGAAAGTGCGTAAAAATAGAGTAATAAGCTGAAAAGGGGAAAATAGAGGTGCAAAAATGCCCTGAGTTACCGCAATTGCAAGACCTGTGCCCCTGAGATTGAGGTCACTGCGTTATCATGATCACGGAACCCGAACCATCATTGCGGTAAAGTCTATTTAAATTGACCATTGGTCTACCATTTTCTCACACTCCTCTAAATTCTCTCTCAAATTTTACCACTCTTGGTCATATATTTGACATATATAATTATCCTTGCATCCATCCTGCATGATTCCTCCGGTAAGTACTTTGAATGCGTACTTTATTTGTTAAAAATAGGACATAGAATGCATGAAATATGGAAGACATAAAACTATGCCTTTTATTGCTAAATCTTTGATTGAATCAAATTTGTGTGGTGATTAGAAGCTAGAAATGGTGTGCACACATGTGGGGAAGTCTTGAGTACCCACATTATGTTCAAAATTGATAGAAATATAGTGTTCAAACCAAGTGCTAAATCAAACACCCAAATGAAGCATAACTAGTTTCTTTCACATTCTAAGGGCATGATCGAATTCTTAGGAACCTTGTTCAATGTTTTTAGTGATAACTTACTATTTTGGAACATAATTTGGCCCTAAAATTGAAATTTTGAATTATTGAAAAGTTGGCCTGGCATAGTCTCAAATACCGTAATTGCGGTCACTGGATAGCAATTGCGGCTAGTGACCTGCGATCACCATAGTTGAGGCTGAATTTCAGCCCGGGCCAAAAATCTTGCACTAACAATTCTTTTCCAAACACTACATAACCATCCTATGAGCTTTATTAGATGACATAGTCTAGTTTATGCATGAAAATATTGATGAAAAATATTGTTGTGTTGTCCTCATGTTTTTCGGGTTTACATCATGGAAAATTATGACCAAGCTCGGTTCATGACGCTTGAGTGTCGCAACTAATACTATAATGATCTTCTAAAGACAAAGCTGTATTTGAAGAGGGGTATATGTTTGGAGAAGGTTTCAGAAAAGCTTCTAGTATTTCATGATAGGCTCATAGCCACCGGGTGGAGATTTTTTACCCGGATCCTTGCTAGTCAAATAAGTAATGTGTACGGGAGTCATCTCTATGAATATATTCACTATTGAGTCCCGAGTTTGGTTGACCATCATTTGTAGCTAGGTCTCCCCTAACACCTACATAACAGCAATTCTAAATTTGTGTGCTAGGATGGTTGCTTGCATATAAGATGGCATTCTTTTCAATGTTGGTTGACTTGTCATCTCAGGCATGAAGTTCTTCAGGAACCATAGTGGTATGCATCTCTTATTTCCTTCTTTTATTACTAAGCTATTCAGGAGAACTGGGGTAGTGGAGTACCCTGGAGACACTTTGTTATGCCTAGGAACCCCCATTTATCCTCTCAAAATTTGGTGTGAGGGAGCACCGGGCAAGAGAATAAATAGAAAGATAGACTTGGGAAAGTCGACATATGAGGATCCTGATTCTTGTAGGCCATCCATAACCGGGCCTCTTAAGGATATCAGTATTGATTTGAGGGCCATTAGGGATCTTGTGTTAGGATTACACCAAGGGCGGGGAGAGCCTTCCACCACCTGCCATTTATATATGTTCCGATCTGATTATGAGAAGTATCTAGAGAACAAGAGGATGCAGGGAGAGATACCATTGCTAGGCATGAGAGTTCCTGATCATCTTTGGTAGAGTCTCACATAAAGATCCAAATATCGCATTAAAAAATAGTAAAAAGGGATAAGAAGAGGGATAAATTCTTTAACAAGATGTGGAAAGGACTAAAGGTCATCAAACACCGAGACAAATTACCTTTTTCTAAAGTAGAGAGCGATAATGAGGCCCTAGATGAGGATCCAATCCTGAGGATGTATGAGATGATGCAGAGTGAGGGAAATAACAAATCTTCATGTGGTTTTAGGGAGCACCTTTTTCTCTTTTTATACTTTATTGTTTATGTAGTGAGATCACTGCAAGTTTCTTAGTTGGGGGTGCCTATCTCTATATTCACTTTATTTGGACCTGTATTATTTAGATACTTCTTGATGTTTTGATAATATTTTGGATGATTTTTTATTTTTTGTTGGGTTGTAATATTTGGGCACTCTGATGGTGCCCATATTTTCATGGATTAGTCATTTTGTTTCATTTTTAGATTTTTATTTTATCTTTATTTTTCTAATGGTGATATCGGAGGAGCCTTTTCCTATGATAGATTGAGTGACGACATTCTTAAGGGAAATCGTTATGATTGGGTTTGAGCCATAGATGCAGGGGAAATATGAGTACCCATAGCATCGAAACTATAAATACAGCGGATGTCTGCGTACCCGTAGAATTTTATATTTGGGATTGCACATATGTCTATAGTAAAGTTTGAGTAGCCATATGGTTTTCCCATATGAAAGCCAAAATGTGAGCGTCGGCTTGGTTTTGTTCCATAATAGCAAATTGTACATGGTACAAATTCAAAGCACACACCCCCTCCATCCAAATTTTTTTGAAAATCAAGGGCACAGACATGAGCGACCTTATAACAATACTTTATCTCTTTTTGTGACTCCAAAATCTTGGCTTGTACAAAGTGGTAGATACTTCATTTTGTCTGTAGTGTGAAGGGAAATTGAGCCCCTTTGAGTAGTTTGTATGTCGTCGTACACGATGATCATATTCGTCCAAATCACATGCATACTTGTACTATCTGAAACTTTCCCCGTTAGTCTCTTAAGGATAATTTTGATTATTCTTTGTTGGTGAAAAGATCCTAGGATATTTTTGTGAACATAGGAACCCACTTTAGCCTAAATAGCCTACCCATGCTTAGGATAGTACCCTTAGTCACCCAATTCATGAATTTAAGCCTTTCTTTCGCAACCACGTTGAAAATGTTGATCCATTCAAAGTTTTTCCCTCTCTTTAACCCTAGCCTCCTTTAACATGAAAAATAAAAATTGAGGCTAAATGCCTAAGTGGGTGGTGATAATTTGAAAGAGATGAGTTTGGGCCGTGGTAGTGTTAGTGGAGGACTATGAGCTAAGAATTAAAAAAAAGTGTAAAAGAAAGAATGATGAAAACAAGAAGGAGGCATAGATTGCAAAAGAAACAAGCAAATCAAAGATGCCTTTAAAAAGTTGGGTAAATCTAGGTAGCTAAAATAGGCATGAGTAAAGTGTGAAAACAAAAGAAGTGGCCCATGGTCAAAAGTTTGATGGAATAGTTTGGACGTTCAAGGACGATGTAACCATTTTGTTCCTAAATGATATCCTACCCTTCCCAGACTACGTTACAAGATCAAAAAACACTTCAAGATCTCCAAGTGTATTCATTATAGTGGTGATTTCAAATAAGGGAAAACCTATGACATGGTATTTTTTAGCATCGAGAGTCTTTTTCAGATGGAGAGTTTCGTACTTAATCCCCTTGTTGCATATTAGATAATTTGGTGGGGGGCGTATCCTTCTTGTGAGAAGGAATGTGAACAACTTGAGGTGGGTGATATTGTCATCTCCCAAATAATGAGGTACAAAGAAGTATAGTGGAGTTGAGGTCAATAGAGAGTCACTTTTAGAGTGTTAGTGATTGTTTCATTTTTTCTCTTTGAAGACCTTTGAATATTTGGGATTGTATTTCATGATGAAGGATGTCGTGAGAATAGCTTTGTTCATGTTTAAAGAGCTATTCATGGTAGTAATCAAGTTTGAATTCATTGTGATCATTGGATTGTATAAATGGGCTTAAATTTTCATTGTCTCATTGAGTGAGAAGTAATGTTTCTTGAGGACAAACAAAGGTTTAAGTTGGGGGTGTTGATGAGTGGTGAATTTACCTCTCATTTGCATTAAACATTCATGCACACTACTATGATTTGAACATATGAATGAGACAAATTTGTGATTAAATGCACTAATTTCAACATTTTGTAGGCTTACGGGTGATAAGAAAGAAAGATGTGGATTTGAGCCAAAAAGGATATAAAAAATAAAAGAGAAGTACAACTGGAAGACCTAGGGGCAGAATTTGGACTCAATTACTGCGATTGCGGTTTGATAGTCGCGATCGTGGTCAATCAAGATTGATAGGTCCACAATTATGATATTCTTAGTACGGTCGTGGCTGTCGCAGTCACGGAAAGTACAGCAATCGCATCTTGGCAATTTTATGCCCAGGGCAATTCTGTCTTTTTTCTCAGCTAACCCCAAATCCCTATTGCTAAAACCCTTTCCCATTTGGCATATCATACTTTGAACAATTGAATTTTGGCAATATTGTAATCCAACTAATTGAGGAAACTTGTGTGTATGAATTTTCAATGTGATTTTGGAGAAATTGTGATGTAAATTGAAGAATCTTTTCATTCTCTATTATTATGGTTGTTTTGAATGAACCTTGGGGTATATTTATTTCTATTTACTTCATGAGTATCAAATCATTCATTGTCTTGGGATTATGTTGAACTAAGGTGCAATTATATGTGGTTTATGATGTATTTGTGTAAACTCTAGTTTGTTGATGATGGGTTTCACTATTGCTTGTTTGAATTAGTTATGGTTCGTGGGTAAAAATCCCAAACATCCAAAATAGGTTTGTGGGTGAAAACACTAAACTCTTAAAAGCTTACATCATCCTTGAAAGGGAGATATGGGTGAACTTTTGGAACCCATATCATCCTTGAAAAAGGGATATAGTGGACAATAATGGATATAGGTCGCTATATTTTCTCTATCTTAAAAATAAGCGTGAATAAAAGGTTAGTTATGTCTTGGGCATTTTCTTAGAAATAGGGATGGACAATTGAGGTATTTGGTGGTTTTAAGTGACACACTTGTTAGGTGCTCGAAAGGCTGAATTAGTGATATTCTTGAGCTTTTGTTGACAAGATAGCTTCAAGGACCTTCAACCTAGCCTACCATATCATTAATAACTAGAATTTTCACCAAATAATCATGTTCCCATGCATAACTTGCCCTTAGGTAGACATAATCCTAAGATCCTTCTCATATTGATTTTTCCATCACAAGTGTTGTCTTAGTTTGTTGATTCGATTAAACTTTGATTAATCCTTGTTCCAAATCAACCCCCCCATTTTAAATCTTGTACTTTGCTTTGTTTACATTACGGGTATCTTTTTAGTAACTATTAACACTCTTAGGACTAGAAATCTAATTTTTCTCTTCATGGATTCGACCTCAACATAAGTTGAGCTATTCATGACAACTGTCCTCTACCAATTTAAATGGTATAGGTGAGTGTTATCACATATTTAAAAAATTGGCCCCCACAATCCAATTTGAACGGAAAAGTAAAAAATCCATCGTAAGCCCCCATACCCCTGGAAGGTACAAACAAGATAGTATAACCTACCACCATCATTTATCAACTCTCGCGATGGAACTAGAATTCTTCCATGCATGCCTCACCATATCCATCGATTACCCATTAGCCATCATTTATCAGCTAACCACTAATTATCAACTAATCATTATTTATAAATTAATCATCATTTATCAACTAAGCATGATATCACTATAATTCATTTGTATCATGCCACATTATGACCATTTCCTCATTTCCAAACTTAGTTAGAATCGTTATTGTCAACTGCACTCCTCGATATCATCATATCATGATAAGTATATCATTATACTATAATGTGTATATCTGGACCCGAACCAGTAAGTATAATCAACAATATCATCATAAACATCATCATCTATGTTATTCTCTATATCATCACCAACATCATCAATTATCATTATCAATATCATAGCCATCCTCTGGACTTACACCAGGCTTAATAATCGATATCATTATTATTATTCGAACTTAAATTGGTATTTGCGTAGTTCATAGAATAATCAATATCCAAACTTATACTGGTACCATATCATCAGTACCATGGCTAATAGCATAATCATTAGAGTATCCAATAGCATAGCTAGTTAGCATGATCACCAATCATAATCGAAGCATGATATCTAGCATAATCACTGATATAGTTAATAAGCATGATCTTTAGTATAAACAATAGAATGATCGCTAATAAAACCACTAACTTGGTCAATGGAATACTCAATTACCGTATTAATGGCCTAATCAATGGTTTAATCAATATCATAATCAAGGGCTTATTCAATAGCATATTCAATATGTTATTCATAGCGTATTAATAAGAATTAGTCCCTATTGCAACCCATCATAACCATCATGTACTAAGAAATCTCAATATCCCCTCAATAAACATTTCCTATATGTACACAAATGTATAAAAGGTCTTCCACAACTAACAAAATTAGTTGCATAAGGTGAGTCAAAGAGCCCATTTCTAAATCCCAAAAATCCTTTACCAAGCAACATCTACTCGGACTAGTCTAAGGTATCTTAATTCACTATTAGATGTTGGATAATCTATAACTAGCCCTAGGATGGAAATTCCTCCTAATAGAGGGAAACTAAGTGTATTCCACCTAAGGTAATGACACTAGGGTAAGTTCTATCCTAAATTTAAGTGACCAAAGCAATATCCTCATTGGTTGAGTAACTAAAGCATTCCCATCCTAAACAAGAGCCAACAAGGTCAACTTCACCTAAGGTATGGTTAACTAAGATAATTTTTCCCAAAAGCGATATCCAAAATAGCTTAAACGGTCCAAGTAACCCCAATATTATAATATATCATAATAATACATAAAACTCATCCCAAATCCAACACAATATCATAAACATACTATGAATTAGGTCAATCTAACAACGGGTAAAACCTAGCCACCCCCGATGCTGGAGAAAGCTCAAAAGATATGTTAAATCACCATTTTCCCCTTTCGAGAAGCTTTTGCGAGATGCCAAGCATTCAAAGTCACATTCTACTCATCAATACGAGAATAACAATACCCATATTGCACCATTGTGCTACGGATAAAATATTATACCAAAATCCTATGTGGGTGCCACTTACTGAAATACATTTTCACAACCAACCCAATATTTTCTCATGCTCAAGAAGGCATTACCCCATAAATGGGTGAAATCAGAGGTAATATGGGGCTAAAATCAAGCCTCCAAGGTTTAGGGACTATTAAACAAGAAATGAGAAAAATCTACCATGAAATGGGTGAAATCTTATCAATAATCGAAAGATAATCACGTAAACAAGTGTTAGCCAAGTTCCCAAATCATCCACAAGCTTCAATTTCAAGCTATCTCGCAATATAGAGTTTTAGCTCTCTTAGAAATGGATGAATAATGTCAAAAATATGCTAAAAAGGGACTATTTATACACATCCCAAGTGCTCAGGTGTCTCTATCGCAACAATCACTTTTGAGACAATCGTTATTGTGACTCTGATATCGTGATCAAAATTTAGCAAAGCTAAATCGTATCTCGCTATTGCAATTTACAACCATTTGCAATTGTTATCTACCAAGGCGTGAATCATATATAATTATCGGAATTTACTATAATTGCGATAGCGATCACACTAGCAACCCTGATGCACTAAATTTTTCCTATATCCGGAATGGACTTCCACTGAGTGCTCAGGATTCATTCAGAACCCCATATGCGCAAAAAAACTATGCTACCATATCGATTTTGATGCTTTGAACTCAATGGCACAGTCAAAGTTTCCATCTAAGGTCCTTTTGACATAATATAGGTCCCATACCTAATTTCTATTTTTTTAACTTTCTAACCAATCGGTTAAAATAAGTCTGAGTTCCACGGGACCTAAACCAAGAGTCCACCCAGCCTAAAATTAAAATTTCGTAGCCACGAGAATAGTTAAAATTTGCATGTGAGGTTGTTTCACTAATGCTTTTTCCCGGTGTACATTTGGAACTAGAGAAGACTTCAAAATAGGGTATTGACTCAAAAAAACAAATGACCCTATCATAAATGACTTGGGAGAACTATAGGAAATCTTTAATGGAAAAAATAAGTGGAAATATGGAAAATGACCCTCCACAATAAACACTGCTAAAGGAACTTTCAATTGGGAAAGTTAATGATTAGGATGTACCCTAAGCCTCGAACAGATGATCATACTGGGTCTGCATCTTGTTCTCGATCTCATAAGTATCCTCCTCCACTAGGCGGTGCCTCCACTAAACCATAACTATAAGAATCTCCCTAGTGTGCAACTGCCTGACATCACTAGACAAAATGAGTATAGGCTCCTCCACGAAGGTTAATTGCTTATCCAACTGAACTGAGTCCTATATAAGCACATGAGATGGATCAAGAATATATCATCGCAACATAGACACATTGAAAACTTGATGGATAGCAGCTAAATATAGAGATAAAACTAACTCATAAGCCACTCACCAACTTTGCAAAGAATCTAGAAAGGTCCAATATATTTAGGGCTGAGCTTGACCTTCCTCCCGAACCTTTTCACACCCTTCAAGGGAGAGCCACGTAAGAATAACCAATCACCAAATCAAAATTTCAAGGCGCGAAGCCTATGGTTTGCATAACCCTTCTACGTACTCTAATCTACTCTCAACTTTTCTTAAATCACCCTGACTTTGTCCAATGATTCCTAAATTAAATCAGTACTGCAGGGCCGAGTCTCAGAAGTGTCAAACTATCAAATCAGAGAATGGCATCACCTACCATACAGGGCCTTAAACAAACTATCTCATGCACATAGATATTAAGAAATCTCTTGGCACTAAAATACATATAAATAGGATGGAAATGTGTCAACTTGGTCAACCAATCCATAATTATCAAAATACCATCGGAAGTACAAGGCAATCCACTAATAAAATCCATGGTAATTCGCTCCCACTTCAACTTGAGAATAGGCAATCTCTAAATCAATCCACCCGGTCACTAATGCTTGGCTTTCACCTGCTGACAAAAAAGTCAACAAGATACAAATTCCTCCACACCTCTCAATATTCCACTCCACCAATAATGTTGTCTCAAATCTTTATACATCATAGCTACACCTAGATTAATAGAATATTAAGAGCTATGAGCCTTGTGCAAAATCAACTAAATCAAGTCATTAATCCTCAAAACACAAATATATCTATAAAACCTCAAAATGCCCTTGGAATCTATGGTGGTCTTCTAGGATTTACTACTAAACACCTGATCGTAAAGGAAGCAAAGCTTATTATCCTAAAACCAACGATCTCAAATTTGCTCAAAAAGTGAAGACCTCGCCTCAAATCTAGGAAGAATCCTTCTATGGTATGAAACATCAATGTGAACTATCAAGTTGGATTAGGACTGAATGTCTTGTGCCAAAGGCCTCTAAGAAACTTAAATACAATCCAAACAAACCACACTCAACTCCTTCTAGCTCAAGGCATCTGCTACTATATTTGCCTTGCCTAAATGATATAAGTTAGAGATATCATAATCCTTAAGCAACTTCATCCATCTAGGATGTCTAGTATTAAGCTCTCTCTAGGTCATAAAATATTGAAAAGTATAATGATCGATGAAATATCATAATGCACACCATAGAGATAATGCCTGCAAATCTTAAGTGCGAAAACTATCGCCACCAACTCCAAATAATGAGTGGGGTAGTTGCACTTATGTACCTTAAGTTGCCTTGAAGCATAAGAAATAAGACGACCCTGCTATACCAACACACAACCCAAGCCAACACTGGAAGCATCATAATACACATTAAATCCCTCATCCTCTACAGAAAGATCTAGAATAGGAGTTGAAGTGAGAAAATCCTTAACATTTTCAAAACTTGACTCACACTCCTTGGACCATCTGAAAGGAACCTTCTTTTGAGTCAATTTGGTCATAGGTGTAGAAATAGTAGCAAAACCCTCGACAAATTGTCTATATTAATCGGCCAAATGAATAAAGCTACAAACCTAGGTCGGCAATATAGGCCTAGCCCAATCATGAATAGCCTCAATCTTTGTCTGGTCTACCATAATCCCATGCTCAAACACCACATGCCCAAGGAATGTCACCGACTCAAGCCAAAACTCACACTTAGAGAATTTGGCAAAAAGCACTTGATCTATCATGGTCTAGAGCACAATTCTCAAATATTGCACGTGATCCTCTCTACTCCTCAAATACACAATGATGTCATCGATGAATACAATCATGAAAGAATTCAATTATGATCTAAACACTCAGTTCATTAAATCCATAAAGGCATATGGGGCATTGCCAACCCAAAAGACATCACTAGGAACTCATAATGACTATAATGGTTCCTAAAAGCTGTCTTCAAGAAATCCTCATCCTGAATCCTCAACTGCTGGAAATCAGATCTCAAATCAATCTTAGAAATCACCATTGCACTCTGAAGCTGGTCGAATAAGTCTTCAATGTGAGGCATAGGATTATGGTTCTTTACTGTCACCTTATTAAGCTGCCTATAATTTATAAACATATGCATGGAGCCATTCTTCTTCTTCACAAACAACACAGGATCTCCCCAGGGAGACACACTTGGTACAAAGAAACCCTTACCACAAAGATCCTAAAGATGAGAATTCAGCTTCTTAAGCTCGGCAGAAGCCATAAGGTAAGGTGCCATAGAAATAGGTTAGGTGTCAAGATCAAGATTAATTTCAAACTTAATCTCACAGGTAGGGGGACGACCAGGAGGATCAGTAGGTAAGATATCAGGAAACTCACAATCTAAGGTACCGAGGCAAGTGACGAACTTTTCACACTAACATCACAAATATAAGTGAGGTAAGAATCACAACCCCTCGAAATAAGTCTCCTAGCACACATATAAGAGAGAATCACCATTGTCTCATGGCTAATAGCTCCCTGATACACGACTAGGGGTATACTGGGTATAGCCAAGGTAATGGTCTTGGGAAAATAGTCCATGACCATATGATAGTGGGATAATCAATCCATACCTAGAATCACATAAAAATCCACCATATCTAACATAATAAGATCAGTATGAGTATCAACATCCTTAATAGTCATAATATAGGATCTAAACACTCAATCCACTACTAAAAATTCACCCATGGGAGTAGGTACACTCAAGGGAATAGATAATAAATCCCAAGATAACTCTAACTGTGGACCATTATAAGTAGACAGATAATAATATATAGATCTTGAATCAAATAAAGCAAAGGTCAATTGACGGCATACAAAAATCATATCTGTAATAATAATATCCAAAGACTCAACCTCGGGCCTAGTAAGTACCTCATATAACTGACCACATTCGGCACCTGGCTGGGGTCATAATTGATATCTTTTCCTACCTACCAAAGACCCAGCTCAAGTACCCTAGGGACCACTCCTACGACCTTGATAACCACTTTTAGCTGAGGGATGAACTACTTTAATAAGATAAACACCCCAAGTTAAAGAAAAAATCACCCTACAACTAGGGCACTCTTGTGAATAGTGACCATGATCTCCAGATCTATAGCATATACAAAATATGAACTAGAACTAAAAGATTTAGCTGACCCAGAATAGCCATCACGCCTAGAGTAACCAAAAGATAAAACCTTCAAAGACTAACCGTCACCTTGACCAGGGCGATCACTGGCATTAGAGTGACCTCCATCAGTAATCTGAAGTATTGGCTGAATAGGTTTACTAGGATAACTCTGAGTCTTATATTGTGGATATGGAGGATATCTACCAGAAGAACTACTACCTCTAAATTAGGAACTACTATAGCTCTCACTAAAATCACCATTATACCTAGGCCTCTTAATGTTTCTCCCTCAGAACTGACGATGCATCTTTTCTATCACCTAAGCACCACTAGAAACCTCAGCAAAAGGCCTACTCACAACAACGAAATTTTGAGTAGACATATAAAGAGAAAGTCTCAATCCTCACATAAAGAAATGAACCCTCATATATTCATTACCCAGAATAGAATTGGCATGCATAGACAACTTATAAAAATGAGCCTCATACTCCACAAAAGTCATGTAACCCTGCTTAAATCTAGAGAACTGATCCCTCAAACAATCCCTAAGGCTGGGAGGCATGTACTTCTCTAAGAATATCTCAAAGAACTGAGTTTATGTCAAAGGAAAAGATCCAGCTGGCCTAGAATCAAGATAAACTCTCCACCAATGTCTAGTAGCCAAGTCCAACTGATATATGGTATAATCCATAACATGAGTCTCAACAAGGCCCAAATTATGAAGCTGATGCTCGCTAGAAATCAAAAACATCCTCCCCCAAAGATCTAGAAAACCTAGGTGGAGCCAATCTCAAGAATCTACCCAACATATTTTGCTCTTCGGTAGAAATAGAAGGTTGGGAAAACACTAGTTGAGTAACTATAAACTGAGCAATCATTGGGGTAGAAGGGATCACCACTCTAGGAGCTATAAATAGAGGTTACAACCCTACCTCAGTACCATTTTGATCTTAGACTATGCACCATCAGATGGCGAAGCACCAACAAACCCTAAAAGTTGAACCAAAACATCTCTGAGAACTAAAGAAGAAATAAATCCAGATGTAGCCTGGGCTGGTCCTAGCCCATCGCTGATTGAGTCAGAAGAATCTTTGGCTCTGGAGAGGGAATAGGTCCTGGTGAAGTATCCCTATCCTGGACCCTAGTTGGGAACACATCTTGTAGCAATCCACAACCTTTGGGTCATCCACGAACAGGGGTAGGATCCCTAGACTCGGTCTTAGGACCCTTATCTCATGAAGTGGTAGCATCTGTTCTAGCTATTTGCAAAGGAGTGAAGTCAAATAAATATTATATAAACAAACTCATACTCTAAAGAATGTCCCATATCCTACTGATAAGAAATGAACATCATCATTTTGATCCACAGAACTTTACTAGACACTTACTCTGGTACCAAAAATATTGGTGAAACCTAGGCTCCAATACTAATTTGTAATGACCCGATTTATGAGTTATGATGACACCTACTCTATCCCACCATTAGGTAAGCCAAACCATAACTCAGTGCTAAACAAAATAGGTTCACTTGGTAAAAAATGCCTACAAGGTGAGAAACAACAAGTGAGACTTATAAATAAAATAGGGTTTTAGGAATAGATAAAAGATAGTCAACACATAGATGCCATCCCACGACCTGATAGAGCCAGTATAAGAGCAACTATAAATACAGCCTAAGTATTTAAAATAGTCAATAAAATCTATTTTGAGACTAAAGACTAGACATAAGTAAGATATAAGGAAATGGGTGACTCTGACTCTAAAAGCTCACTCTATCTCTAAAAATAAACACAACACGAACATCAATCAATGACAGAAATTGTACTCAGGTCTGCAACAAAAAGGTACAAAAGTGTAGTATGAGTACCAAAACAATGAGTACTCAGTAGGCATCATCAATCGATTGAGATAAAATATGATATAAATATGATAAAATGCAATATAATGTAACTAAGTCATGATAGAAAGGCGATCCTGAGAACTAATCTAACATCGTTGTGCATAGATAAGTAAGTAAACCAAAAAAACAATACGACATAACATCAATCATCAACACATAGTGCAGAAATGTAAATAAACCATCGCAAGTCCCCATACGACTAGAAATTACAAGTAAGATATTAGAAATCACCATCATCATTTATAAACTCTCATGATGCAACTAGAATTCTTACATGCCATGCTACACCATATCCATCATTTACCTATTAGGCATCATTCATCAGCTAACCATTAATTATTAACTAATCATTATTTATCAACTAATATTATTTATCAACTAATGACTATTTATCAAAAAATCATGGTATCACTAGAATTCACTCATATCATGTCATGTCATAACCATTTCTTTATTTATAGACTTAGCTAGAATCACTATTGTCAATCTCATACCCCGATATCATCATATCATAATAAGTATAGCATCATAGTATAATATGTATATCCAAACTCAAACCAGTTAGTATAATCAAAAAATATCATCATAAATATCATCATCGATATCATGCTCTCTATCATCACCAACCTCATCAATTATCATCATCAATATCATAGTCATCCTCCAGACTTGCACCGGTATAATAATTGATATCATCATCATTATCGGAACTTGAACTGATATTTGCATAGTTCATAGAAAAATCAATATCTAGACATATACTGGTGTTGAAATATGGGGTTTAAACCACATTATATGGAACCAGGTCCCTTAAAGTTAGTCATAGGCAATAACATAATAAAGTTATTAAAAATTTAAAACTTTGTAGGAATTTAAAATACAAGTATTTAATGTGAATATCTCCTTGCTCAAGGGAGGAAAAACCAAAGTTTGCCCTCACAAGTAGTTCAACAATCAACTATAATCAACCTCTTGATTACAAACTACAAAGAATCTAACTCTAGGCACCATTAGTTTGCAATAACTCTATTATAGACCTACCTTGGCAACTCTGCCAAGAGCACACCTCAATACTAATTAACTTTAACCAATATTGAACTCATGTAACTCTACCTAAGTAAGAAAACAAGGAAAACATTACTCTTATAACCTAAGTAACTCAATTATAAACCAAGACTCAACACAAGAACACACACACTCTCTCAGCATAAAAAGAGTGGAACTTGACCAATGTTGCAAAAATTAGTTTTTGCCTTTTTCATTCATTGAATATTAAGGATTGTGAAAACTTACCAATTGAGAAACATTCTTTTCTTTTTATAGTGGAATAATGATTAGGGTATAAATATGATTTGGCCAAGTGTCTTGAAAGGTACACATCTCACCTATGCAGTTTATTATACTAGAACGACAAAACTATGCAGTCCTTGTGACAGTTGTATATTTCTATGAAGACCGAGGGACCTGGTCCCTTGTTGTCAGCCAATCATCATCAAAATAAGATATAACAATTTCCCCTATTTTGATGATGAAAAGACATAGAACTTGGGGTATCAAATTTATTCACCTTGTTCAGTTAGAGTGATTGCCACAACTATCTTTGAATATTCCCCCTATCATTATATACGATGTTTTACCCTATCAATATGCCATTATGTTTGAGCAAAGTTCTTCCCTCTATCACTATGCTATTCCATTAGGCTTACCTAACATTAAACACATATGCACCAGGTACCTGATCCCTTACACATCATGAAACACATAGACCTAGTTCCTACCATATAAATTTAGTGTTCCCCCTTTTGGCATCATTTGAATATGATAACAGTAAACCAAGATTAAAACTAGAACAAGTTTGTTAAATCATGGTCATTGGGGCAACACTAACATGAAGAACAACCTTAAAAATTAAGGAAGAGTCAAATAAAACATACAAACTGAGATTTATTCATATGTAAAAGGTAAGTATCATTACAGTGCATAATTTAAATATTCCATAAAAAAGCCACAGGAATCAAGAAAGATTAATAGGTAAAGAACTTGAAAAGATGTTTTGGAAAAGTAGAACCATGTTATTATTCTATGTAGCATTACAGTGTAACAATTCCTTGGTTAGACGCCTTATCTCTGTATTCAAGCTAAGAATATCATCAGTCAAAGTTGAAATTCTCTTCTTTAGTTTAACATTCTCAATTCTAAGTGCTTTAGAGAAACTTGGATCCTTTTTGGAAAAATGTTGAATTGTCACTTGTAATTTGTTGATCTCTTAATCCTTAGCAACTATGTTGAAGTTGAACTCCTCTATTATCTTGTTGATCTCACCTTGAAAGATGTCACGTGATATTAATTTCAGACACTCAGTTTAGACCAGAGTTTTCATACCAAATAGTTGTAGCACAGTTCTAGTAGTTCCATTCTCACAAATAATGCAAAAATAATCAAACACTTTGTTTAACCAATATCCATAAGGCATGGCATATTTTCTATTTTTCTCATGAACAGCCTTATGTATGTGCTCCATCATTAAGGCAGGTAAACAAATGAAATCAAAATTGCTAGTACACCTCATCATATACAAATTAGCAAGTGAAGCAATGTTCTTCTTTTCTGATCTAGGCAGAAACACTTTGTTAATAAAATCAAAGATAATTGGACTTTTGAGTGATTTTCTATTCACTATAGCCACAGATTTTTCTTTAACTTTTAATGCATTTTCCATTAACTCTATTAGTGGTTGTTTCTTTGAGATAGTCCTCATACCACAGATAAAACCTACAAAATTCTTCCAAGTAATACAATATTAAGATTTATCTTTTTCCCTTAAATAATAATAGTCATCTTCAGTTTGTCTTCAGAAAAATTTAATGTGGAATAGAATTCCTTGACTACCTTATCAAAACCTGTGGGAATAGGTCATTCCATAAGACGGAGTCATCCTTGATATTTAACAATCTTAACTAATTTGATCATACCAGGTTTTGTTAACACACTTGGGTCAAAGATTCTCCTAGATAGTACCTTTTGATTTTTCAAGAACCTATTTCTCACTTCTATAGTTACAACCTTTCTTTCCTTTTCCAGTTTTTCCTTAAAAGCATTGATGGGCTCTTCCTCAATAATTTTTCACTTCTTAGAACTAACTCTTTCAGAAGTTTGTTGGTTCTCTTCCATCCTTCTAGACTTCTCTTCAGGATTTTTTGTTATCTAACTAACATTTTGTTTCTTAGGACAAAATATACTCTTTCTTGGTATATTCAATAGTAAGATGAGATTTTGGCAACCCAGGTATCATCCATCAATAGACTACCAGAAATATTATGAGGTTTCAGGGATAAATCTTCACCAACGAGTTGAGTGAAGAAGGAATTTGTCTTTTTAAAAGTAGAATAAGAAAAGTGTTTTTCAAGAGGATTTGAGAGAGAATTTTTATCTATGCTAACTTAGACTCCTTTAAAAGACACAAGAATGGGGAATTTGTATCTATTTGGAAATTCTTTTCATAGGAGGGATGTTTTTTACTAGATTATTCCTTTTGGTAAGAAGAGTGGGTACAACAAGATTTAAAGGAACAAATAAGAACAAGAAAGGGTTTTTTTTAGAATGAGATATGACCAATTTAAATTTTTGGGTGACTCATCCTTTTGTTAGAATAGGATAATTTTCTAACACGGAGAGAGAATGGACACAACCCTTTTTACACCCAATAATACACATTCACGATAATATCTTGAGAGATGGGACCAGGTCCCTCTCCTTTTTAAGTGAATCCTCAACTTTGTGCATATCACATTTGCCCTAATCAGATACTGAGTTAGACCAACAAGTATATACTTTACCAAGGCTACCTGTATCCTAATCATAACTATTTTTAGAGAGAACAATTGATTAATCTACTATGTCACGTTATTTTTACCAACCCCATCCTCATCCTATTTTTCATAAATTGTTCCTTGTGAAAATCCTTAGTAAATATGTCAACTATTTGATCTTCAGTCTTCCAAAAATTTATGCAAATAGCTTCCTTGTCTACATTGTATCTCAGAAAGTGATTTCTCACATCAATGTGCTTAGTCCTCTTATGCTACACTGGATTCTTGGCAATGTTGAGAGCACTAGTGTTGTCACATATCATAGGGATAGTGTCTGGGACAATCCTAAAGTACTTTAGTTGTTGTTTGATCCATAATAATTAAGCACAACAAGAAGTTATAGATACATACTCAGGTTTAGTCGTAGATAAAGCAACTAAATTCTACTTCATAGAACCCCAGGAGATTAACAAAGAACCCAAAAATGAGCCATTCTTGGGTACTTTTACTATCTACCAAATATCCAGCATAATCAACATTAGCATACCCTACTAGATAAAAACTATCTCTAGAAGGATAATACAGGACTAGGTCCCCTGTACCTTTAGGTACCTAAGAATTCTTTTCGCAGCTTTCAAATGAGACTCTTTAGGATAGGCCTGAAATCTTGCACATATTTCCATACTAAACACAATATTTGGCCTACTTGTAGTGAGATATAGTAAGGGTCCAATAATCCCATTACACATGGTCTCATTAATTGAGGGACCAAATTCATCATTATCCATCTTGAAGCTGGTTCCAATTGGAGTCTCAAAAGGCTTGGCATCTCCGATGTTGTATTTCTTCAGTAACTCCTTAATGTACTTCTCTTGATAGATCATAGTCCCTTAAGATATTTTCTTGATCTACAAGCCTAGGAAGAAACTCAATTCTCCCATCATGCTTATTTTAAATTCAGTCCCTATTAGATTTGCAAACTCTTCACACAGGGATTCAAAATTAGCTCCATAAATAATAACTTCAGCTTATATCTGAACAATCAATAAGTTGCTACCTCTGGACTTTAAAAAGAAAGTATTGTACATTTTTCCTCTTTTAAATGCATTTTCTAGAAGAATACTTGAAAGTCTCTCATACCAAGACCTAGGAGCTTGCTTTAACCCTTAAAGATCTTTGTCTAATTTTAGTACATGATGAGAAAAATCTGCATCTTTAAAACCTGGAGGTTTTTTGACATAGACTTTTTCATTCAAATTTACATTTAGAAATGCACTTTTGACATTCATTTGGAATAGTTTAAACCCAATATAGGCAACAAAGAATAAAAATACTGATAGCTACTATCCTTGCTACAGGAGCAAATGTCACATCATAATTAATTCCTGCCTCTTAGTTATACCCTTGAATCACCAGCCTTGCTTTATTTTGGTTGATAGTTCTTTGTTCATCCTGCTTGTTTATATACACCCACTTAGTCCCAATAATTATTTTATCAATAGGTCTAGGGACCAGGTGCCAGACTTTACTTCTCTCAAATTGCTGAAGCTCCTTCTAGATTACATTGATCAAGTCAATATCTTTTAGAGCTTTTTTCATATTTTTAGGCTCAATTTAGGACAGGAATGCTAAGAATTCCATGGAATTTTTGGCTTGAGATCTTGTTGGGACTCTAAATTCTAAAAGTTGTAGTCAAATTCTCAAGTGGATGGGAAGATCTGTGCCTCCAATTTGACCTTCAGAGATTAGTTCCACTATGACATGGTCCCTAAGGAATTTGACTAAATCCTTTATGTTGTTCTTCAATTGAGCTGGATTATGTGACAAAGATCTATGATCACCATCACTTTCTTCAATATCATATACATTATTTACCTCTTGACCATTATCTTGAGCAATATCATCTCTTTGATCAAGAATGAGTTCTTCAATTTCTGATTCTTCACTATAACCTGGATTCATTAGCTTTCCTGACTCATCAAAGACCATATGCACACTTTCTTCAACACACAGATTTCTTTTGTTGGAAACTTTGTATGATTTGCTTATTGAGGAATAGCCCACAAAAATTTTTTCATCACTTTTGGAGTCAAATTTTCCTAGATCATTTTTCCCATTGTTTAGAACAAAGTATTTACACCCCAAAGGTCTGAAATAGTCAAGTTCAGGCTTTCTATTGAACACATGCTCCTATGGGGTCTTGTTCATGAGTGATCTAATCAAGCACCTATTTGTCACATAGCAAGTTGTGTTTGCAGCTTTAGTCCAAAAGTTCTTTGGAAGCCTACTATCAATTAGCATGGTCCTGGAAATCTCTATGAAGGTTCTGTTCTGACTTTCAAATACTCTATTTTTCTGAGGAGTCCTTGGAACAGAGAAGTTATGACTGATTCCATTTTTAGAATAGAATCCTACAACTTAGGATTTCTCAAATCCAGTTCTGTGATCAGATCTAAATTAAGTAATCTTAGAATTCAGCTTCATTTGGATTTACTTGGCAAAGGTAACCAAAACCTTATAGTGTTTCATCCTTTTCTCTCAAGAACATTGTCCAGGTGAACCTTGAGTAGTCATCCACTATCACAAACACATACTTCTTTTCTCCTCTACTTCAGACTTTAACAGGTCCACATAAATCTATATACAGAATCTCTAAGGGTCTAGAAGTGCTCACCTACTTCTTTAGCTTAAAGAAAGACCTGGTTTGCTTATCCTTAACACAGATATTACAAACCTTATTGTTAGGTTAATTCAGATTTGGCATGCCACAAACTAGGTCCCTTGAAATCAACTTGTTCAGCAAAGAGCAACTTATATGTCCTAGTCTTTTGTGCCATAAATAATCATCTTCACTTTGAATACTTAAGCAAGTTAGTTCCCCATTAGCCACAGACTTCAAATCAGCCATATACATATTTTTTGTTCTCTTGGCTTTGAGGATAACTTTCCAAGATTTCAAGCTTGACACAGTACATCCATCAGATGAAAATTTGACCTCATTACCTTTCTCACAAATTTGAGAAATAGTTAGATGACTGTACATGAGGCCTTTCACATAGTACACATTTTCTATTACTTGATAAGATAATTTTCCAATATTTACCATGAATATAACTCTTTTTACCTTTTCCAAAAAAGACACCTCATCCTTGAGAGTAATAAAACAATCAGTCCTCATTGTCATATCCTTTTAACATCCACTACCCATGAACTAGTTCTATCTACATTCCTCTTCTTATACCTACAAACATAGTCATTTATTAGATTTGGGAACTGTCTTGAGTTTGAGTTCCCAATAGGATGCCTAAGTTGTCACTACCATAAATTGGGCTTATGGCAAAGAACTTTTTGGTGACGGTTGCAAATTCATCCCCAAAAATATTCTATTGCAACGCTTTTAATTGTTGCCAAACATAATAGTTCTATTAGCACTATGATCATTTTTATTAAAAATAAACCATTGAAATAGGTGTATATATAGCAATGCTTTTTTGAACCTTCTCCAGAGAAGCATCTATAGCAACACTCAATGGGAAAAAATCATCTATTGCATCACTTATTATTAATTTCCTCCATAGTATTTCATTTAATACCACCAAAACAAAACATTTTTCTCTCTCTTTCTTTCTCATAAAAGTATCAAAACTCTTTGTATGTTTTTCTCTTTCTTTTTCTTTCTCCTAAAAAAGCCCTTTTCTCAGGTAAAACAAAAATTGTTACTCATATATTTGATTTTTGAAGCGTTTGTGTAGAAATTGTTACTCAAGAAGGAAATTATATTAGCTGTGATAGAGAAATTAAATTTTGAAGGTGAAATTGGAAATTAGGGAATAAAGAAATAGAAGCTTGTTGGGATACTACTGAAGCTGGTGATTAAGCTTGTTAAATGATTGGTGTGCATCTAATTCATTTTTTTAATTTTCTTGTCATTTGCTATTCACCAATTTGAAGAAAAAAAGATATAAGGTGGGAGTAATATAGTAGAAACATGTCTTGTATCTCCCTACCTTGAATTGAGATGAGAGCTTTCATCTTGAAGTGAAAATTTTAGAGGGTATCAGTGTTCCGATAAATTTACCTTAAGAGTTGGCAGTAAATTTAGTCTTGTCAACTTTTATAGAGTCTTTTAAAATTGCCAGAGATATATCTATTATTTTGTATAATGTTGTCCTGGGAATGAGGATTCATATAGTTAACCCAACTTGTTTAGGATTGATGCATAGTAGTTAATAGAAATTTCTATATGTGTTTTTCTATATAAATGGTGATCAATACTTGGGTTTTTCCTTTGTCTCTTCCAAAAACTCGTGATGCTTGCTAGAACCAGACATTACTTCAGAGAACATGAATACGGTGCTTTACTCACCCTTCCCTAAAAGCTCCTGGCTCTTTTTCTTCGGTGTGTTGCATAGCAGCGAAGCTAAGGTCTTATGTTTTCCCCAAGTATGTGCCAAAATGAATGCTTTGATGGTTGAAAAGGGAATTTTTGGTCATCCATTACTGATCTGTTGGTTAAATAGAAATAAATATTGCAGGTTGAGGGAAATAGAGACAAAAATAGAGGGGCTTAGAAGAGATATAGTATTTTGCTTCAAGTAAAACTAATTAATTTTTCGATTGTTGGATATGATGAAGAAACCTCATTTATCAAATATAATCTCGACTTTTAGATCTCCCATAGGACACATGGAAAATTACTTGAAGGACTTTCTTGAATTGTCGCCATATGCGAAAAAAAAGTCTTGAGAAGTTTACTTCTATTGTAAGACAAATACTTTTCCCCTTTTACCCATTTTTTTTAAAATGAAAACAATAGTATACTTTCTTATCAACCATACAGTTTCTTCTGATTTTGTTTCTTCCCGGCGTTGTATTCTTATCTTTATGATTATAATGTGCATGAGCTTCTTTTAATTGCCTTTTTACGAATGAACAGGATCCTTAGGATAAACCTTCAAAAATACATGATTTAAATGAAAGAATACTGGACTTGTCATTTTTCTTCACAGATTATGAGGAAAATAATGTTAACTTGAAAACCAATTAGACAAAAGATGGTAAACTGGACAGCACCGAGTAATGCTGCTCGTATTAGTTGGGCCTCTTTAACTGCATTAATCCTTAATTGACAATGTCTTTAAGGTAATTGTAATGTAAAAACCATTTTACTATAATATAGACTCACAAAAAAGTTTTTCCTCATTGAATGAGTTCATATTCTTTTTCACTTGAATTGTAGTAAAATAACACTATGATATTATAATTGGTTGAATTTAATATAATGTTGTTTGATTTCATAAACTCCCATTTATAAACATATGCATATTCTTTATGTCTTTAGGAAAAGTTGTTTCCTTCATTATCAAATCACCACATTAAACGCGTGGTAAGTATCGGAGTACCACTACACATTAGGCATAGTAGTTAACTAGGCTTGTTTGGGATTAGCTCAATCTCTCTTTTCTATTTTCTCTAATTTCCGATAGACATTAGAAGAGTACCCAGTTTTGGAAAATTTATAATGTGTTGAAAGCTATTATTGTCCTTAAATTAGGATATCGAGCTTGATATTTCTGTATTTTGTACATACAATTCTCCAACCTGGGATCTAATTGTCATGTTGCAGTGTCTCTCTCTTTTGACTTTTAAAATTGTTCCTTCTTCTATCTGAAAGCCTAGTAGCTTACATCCTTTTGTAAAAGTGCGCCTACTCAAAAACTGAGTGAAAGCATAGAGCATGCTAGCATCAAATCATTATTCATTGTTATGGATTTTTTCATGTTCTCAAATTTGTGATCAAGTATGTATCAAAGGTGAAATTTGTTTGTTATGTGATCCTATATTCATACTGACATCTTATTCTCTGTTTATAAATCTTTTTAAAATTAGAAGTAATAGTTTTAAGTTATCTTCTTTTTGGTGTTTATTGGCTTGTTTCAGTTAGCATATTTTCTACATACAAACCAAATTAATGAATGTATTATTTTTAGTGGTTTTATGGTAATACCTGCATGATACGCTTGGTGTTTTTTTTCTTATATTGCTTGGCGATTTACATTATTTCCTTAGGAAGGAAAGGAGTTGATTGACAAAAAGAAGAAAGGTTTTCTTAATGTTTTGAGCAATAAAGAATTAAGAATGCACACATTTTTATGTAATAACATAGACTTATTGTCTACTAAATACAGTGTATTAAAATCATATATAAATTTCAACAATGCCTTGCTCCAACCTAGGATCTAGTTATCATGTTGCAGTGTCTCTTTTTTTTGACTTTTTAAAATTATTCCTTCTTTTATCTGAAAGCATAGCAGCTATCATTCTTTTGAAAAAGTGTGCCTACTCCCATTGTGTTCTTAGATGGAATTCCTCTTTATAGTTTTTAGCCATCTAGATCAATATCCTATATTGTTTTTCTTTTTTTGGGTTTTTTGAAGAAAAAAATTTATCTAGGCTTGTTTCGACAGAGAAAGGTAATATATGTTTTTTTGGATTTTTAAAATGTTTTTCTACCCGATATTTAGTATAAAATCCAGATCGATATATTGATCTTCAAGATAATCAGAATCTTGTAGAAGATATAAATAGCAAAGAAAAAAGTTTTTTTTGGTTTTATGAAAGGGGAGGAGGAGATTGGAGAGATTGATGAAAGTTACATGCTTGAGAGGTTTTTTATAATTATGTGACTAAGGAATACTAGAAGTGAAGTTATCCAGCTTAACTATAGACTTATAAGATAATGCTAATCTAAACTCCACTATTCTCATCATCACTAGCAACACCAGGTACGTCGACTCCACAATTCTCATCATCACAAAGAGTGGATTAAATGGGATAATATGATAGAAAGTCAATGCCTTAAGGCAAGTTTTTGCCTTTGGATGCACCACATACTTGTCTCACTGGCTTTGTTGAGTTGCAGTAGACAATATAACTGCCATGCTAGTAGTATTTCTTGTGCTAGCAGTGGTTTCTTGAAAAGATCATGGCTTTTGAATATACCACATTCGGGGAATTCTTCAGTGCTGAACTCCATTATAACGGGAGCTACAAACTCCATAATGTTGTGACATATTATCTTTGTTGTTGTTTATGTTGCCAATGTTGTACTTTTGATAATGTTGTAATTTTGTTTTGCTAGTATTTTTTTCATCATATCTTGGTTACTTAATTAGGTCCTTTAATATTGTTTTTTCCCTTTTGGTATTAAACTTTAAGAGGTCATTACAAGTAGAGATATTTTGTTTTAAGTAAGACTATACAGATGTGGGGTTACCAAGTCTCTTTTGAAACAAAAAGCAAGTGATTCTGGACCTTCTTCAAATATTATTGATGAAGTGGTACAGAAGAGATTAGATGAACTGGCAAAGAGGAAACAACAAAGAATGTAGAAAAAACTCAATGCTCAAAGAGATGTCATTGAACGAGACGTTACAATGAACATCATTGCACAACTGTAGTGTTTAAATCTAGGATTAACACTTGATCTTAATATGCTAAGATTCAATGTTCATTCATCAGGAGAAGAGGCTACTATTCAACCAATAAATCATCTATCTATTTGTAGTAACAATCAAGGTCAGTCTCCATTTTTTTTCTTCTCGTCCCTTTTTCTTCTTTTTTATTGGCTGCATCTATTGATGTGATAGCTCCTTTTGAGAGCACTTTCATTGGTATATTGGCCGGTTTTGTTGGAGAAATTAATTTAATATTAAGGGAACAAATATATGGGTTTTTATTAATAAATGGACTAAATTTTTCTATTTTAGTGAATAATTTATTAACATGTACGCAAAATGTTCCTACTTATGCATGGTGGAGAAAATGTTTTAGGATTTCTTATTAAGGATGTTGTACAGTGGAATACCCTAGTTGGTGCAATAGTGAAGATTGAAAGAGCAAATAGAATGTTTTTTATTTTTAGAAAGATATATAAGTGGTGTATTTCCTAATGATATGACTTATGTGAGTGCCCTAAACTGTTGCAGTAGCCCGCACTTTCTATTTCTTAGGAAGTCCATTCATGCAAAAGTGATTCATAGAAAGTTTGAATCTGATGTTTATGTCGGTAGTGCTATACTTGACTTTTATGTTATGTGTGATAAATTGGATGATGATTCTTCACTAGTATGACAGAATAAACTTGAAAGCCTTCAGATCTACTTTATAATAGCCAAACTCCGTTAGATACTGCTTACTTTGCCTTTAATCAAACCTTACCAGTTACCATCAAACTTTCCATCTGTCTTAGGCTTTTTCCTCGGAATTACAATCAATTTTAGCTTATTTTCTTTGATAAAATATCAGAGAAGAATATGGTTTCTTGGAATACTTTGATGTTGGGTTACTCCAGTAACATAGCTAGGTAACATCTATGTTTAACACTTTTCATAATTAGTTAAATTTGGTCAAGTTAAACTAACATCCATGTTTAACACTTTCCATTCATTTTTATTTATTTTTACATGAAATGGATGTGCTCTATTTACTTATTCCCGAAGTGATGACTGTTTGCTTAATCTAAAGATCTCAAAGTAGAGTTCCTACTATAACATTTAGTTTGAGTCCTTTACCTGCAAGTTAAGTTGTAGTTTCCAAAATATTGTCTATTTTCCAGTATTAAGTACATAAGATAGACTAGAGAATGAATTAGCATTTTATTCCAGCAATAGAACAAAAGCCAACAATTTAAGAAAAACTAATCTTATGCTATAAAGCGTGAATCTATCTGATTCTTTTGAGTTGTTTGATAGTTATTTATTCTTTTTTTTGTAGGCGTATAAAATGAAGAAAGAAATGAAGAAAGTTATGAAGACATTAACCTTACTTAAGAAGATTTTGAGATTTTTGATAGGTGCTCTATTATCAATATTTTTGATATTGAATTTCTTGAAACTTATCGCGACTCAAACTTGATACTATGTAAAAAATATAATATAAATATTTAGGTACTTAATTATTATGTGATTATTAATGAATTTTTTATTTTGTGATGTGTATATAATTATTTATTAATAATTTATTATGTATGCAATTTATTACAACATGTGGAAACAACCATTATAATAGATCAACAAATCGTTGTGATAGTATTAGAAATTGTTGCAATAGATAGTCAAAAATCATTGAAAAAGGCCACCAAAACCTTTGCAATAGGCTATAAAAATAGTTGCAATATATGAGAAAAAAATCATCGCAATAGAATTATAAAACCATCGCAATAGCTTCCATTGCAACCATTTATCATCGTTACAGTATAGTCTATTGCAATGGTTATGAACCGACGTTATAGGTTAAAAGAGGTGTCCCAATAAGATTAAAAAAAATTGTTGCTATAGGTTGGTCCATGGCGACTATTTCTGCCAATCGTTGCATCAACCATTGCGATAACTCTATTGCAACACTACATGTAGGACGGTTGTTTAACCATAGCAGTAGATGTATGGTGATGGTTATTATACATATTGCAATGGTTTTTGAACCGTCATCATATGGATATTATACATATTGCAATGGTTTTTGAACCATCATCATATAGTTTTTGAACCATCATCATATCGAAATATTTGAACCGTCTGAGCTAACTGAGAATTATCTGAATATAATCTCTGAAAAAAATACTAAACTCAAGAGTTTGATTAATCAATACTGAAAATATGAATCATAATCTACCAGTCTAACAAGTCTCTACTACTAATGCTAAAGAGTCACTGGACAAACCCCAAGCTAACTCAAACTATCTGAAAATAGTGAATTATCTATACTAAAAAGATGAAAAACTAAAAGACTAGGTCCCCAAACTATAAGGACTCACCAACTGTCGGGAAGCAGATAGAGATGCTCAAAATCACTCACACTGCTAAAACTGAGCACTTGAACCTACATTATTAGACAATGTAGCACATAGACATATATATATGGATCAGTACTTTGAGAATGTACTGAGTATATAGGGCTGAATGCATAAGCTGGAATATCTGAAAATTGTAGAACATAATCAAGAATGGCAAAACATATTGTATAAATCCAGTGAGTCATAACATTTAGTTTCTAGAAGCTGTACAGGTATTCTTTCTTTAAATAATACTGTCTAAGTGTAGAAATGACTCACTTTTGTATCTGTAAACTGAAATCTGAAATCCCATAGCTAAAGCCATATGTAAAGCAATAACTAGATAAAACTATGAGCCTTTACACTTATTTTATAAAAGCTATTCTTTTAAAAATATTCTGTTCTATAAGGTTTTACTAGTAAGGAAATACTTTTTAAGAAAAAAATAAACTATTTCTTTAATATTAGGTTGTAGGGGATTCGTTTAAAAGCTTTCTGTAAGGGAGGATCTTCTAACCGACATAAACCATGTGAGCTATCATGGAGCCCAACCTCTAGTTCTTTTATGGGAAAACCTCACATTGGGAAGAGGTGTCATACTCTTTCCAAGGAGTATAAACAAATCTAAGTGATACCAATTGTATATACCATCCATATAGAAATGGGAATAATCTGATAATATGATTCTATGTTGGCTTGTAGTTTTATGACATGAGAACATACCCAACTCGGTGCTAAATACTACTCCCTTTAATTTGTATGCTCATTCTATTGAAAATCCACTTTAAAATCAAGTATAATGGTTAATTACGAAAACCAACTGTATATTTGTTAAGTTAAACTGTAGTCTGAAATAGAAAAGTTGATTTCATATCTAAGCTGAGATCAAAAGATCAAATCTTTATCAAAAATCTAAAAATACTCTAGTCATAGGGTGCTCATAGCATAATCAATCTTGAAATAGCAATATTCAACTAGGGCTTAATACTCATGCATCAAATTCATGTCAAAATATAATAATATTCATGTTTGATAATGAAGGTATAGATAATTCAACTCAAAATCTCAAAATTTCTGCAATACGTATGAAAATACGAAAGTAAACATGAAATGCATCATCTAACTCACTTCAAAGCTCAAAATCCTTCAATTAGCAATATTAGGTATGAACCCTAATTTGAAATTCATGAATAATAATACAAAATCATGTAAATTTGTAATTAAAACTAGTTTGGGCATAAGGATGAAAGAGGATCCTTGTTCATAAACTCCACATACCTTAATTGATGGAATTGCTAAGAAAGCTTGAACTTGAATCCCTATTTGTTCCCTTGAAGATGAATTCTTAAATCTCTTGAATTGGAAATCCTTAATTTTGAGCCATCTTGGAAAAAGAATGGAGGAAATTTGATTTCTTGGAGGTTAAGTTTTGAGGTTCTAGGATTTTCTTAAGAGAGAATAGATGAAGAGTGAGCATAGAATGCTTAGAATGGGTTTAATTCTGTGTTATTCACAACTTGGGGGCTTGGTATTTGACTAAATCGCCCTTTTAAAATTTAACTCAAAAACTAGAAAAATCTTGATTTGCTAGAAAAAGGGACGAGCCATATTTTTTTCCATCAAAGCAATGCGGCGGCTATCGCGTTGGGCTACTGGAAAAGGGGTGAGTCCCATTTTGGCCATCATCGCGATGCGCTGAAATTTCGTCTCCTCATTGGAAAAAGGACGAGTGGGAACTAAACTTTCACCTCAATCCAAAGTAATCGTGGTGCTCCACTAGATTTGACAATTGTGAAATCGTCCTTCACCGCGATGCAGTGCCTGTCAAAATGACATACTGTTTTACTAAAAATGCCATAACTTCTCAACCGAGTATTAGATTAAGGTAAAATTGGTATCATTAGAAAGATGAACCAATTATCTACAGAATGGTGGGTCTAGAACTTAAAAATTTTATATGTATGAAGAGTTATTCATTTTCAAAGCTAACCCTTGACATTCAAGGAGCTAAACTGATCTAGGAAAAAGTACGGGGTATTACAATATCTCCTCCTTGGGAACATTTGTCCTTGAATGTGGCTAGTTAAACTGGAATACTGAGGAACTGAGGCTATATGGTGACATGCACAACTGAACAAATAGCATGACTAATTCTAAAAATGCTGAGATACTAAATTACTCTGCGAGTGCATGATTTACATGAAAACAACTATATGGCTGTATTTGAGACTAGAAAAAGAATTGAATTAAGAAAGATTGTTACCTTCAGCTAAATCTGAGTTCTTGGGGAAAAGGTGAGAATACTTGGTATCCATGTCTTCTTCTGCTTCCCCAAGTAGCACCCTCAACGGACTGATTTTGCCACATAAATTTGATTTAGGGAACTTCTTCGCTCCTTAGTCTATGAATCTGATGATCAATAATCTCTACTAAAACTTCTTTATGTTAGAGGCTATTCTGAATATCTGTACTTTCTAGAGGGATAATAATAGCTGAATCATCCATGCACTTCTTTAATAAGGACACATGGAACACTGGATGAACTGACGACAAGTCTGCGGGTAGCTCAAGCTCATACGCTACCTTTCCAACATGATTCAAAATCCTATAGGGGACTACATATCAGGGACTAAGCTTCCCCTTTTTGCCAAATCTCTTTACCCACGTCATGGGTGAAACCTTCAGGACACAATAGATGAAAAACCCTTAACAAAATATCTATAATAGCCGGCTAAACCCAAGAACTTCTAATGTCTGATGGACAAATAGGTCAAGGCCAATTCCTTACTACTTTTGACTTTTGGGGATCAACCCTAATACCATTACTGGAAATAATATGACCGAGGAAAGCTACTGATCTTAGCCAAAATTCATATTTGCTGAACTTGGCGAACAATTGGTGATCTTTAAGAGTTTGCAACACAATCCTAAGGTAGTCTGCATGATCATCCTCACTACGAGAATAGATAAGAATATTGTCTAAAAGACTATGACAAACTTATCCAAATACTATTTGAACACTCTGTTCATCAACTCCATGAAGTCCGCGAGGCATTGGTAAGACCAAATGACATGACTAGAAACTTGAAATGACCATAACGGGTTTTGAAAGCTGCCTTTGGAATGTCAGATTCCCTTACACTAAGCTGATGATAGCTGGATGTAAGGTCTATCTTGGAGAAATAACTTGCACCTTGGAGCTAATCAAATAAGTCATTAATCCTGGGAACAGGATATTTGTTTTTTACTGTTACTTTATTCAGCTGACGATAGTCAATACACATTCGAAAAGAACCATCTTTCTTTCGCACGAATCAGACGGGAATGCCTCATGGAGAAATACTGGGCCTTATGAAACCTTTCTCTAAAAGGTCCTTAAGCTGCTATTTTAACTCTTTAAGCTTGGTTGGAGCCATACGATATGGATAATGGAGATAGGTTGAGTATCTAAAAGAAGGTCAATACCGAATTCTATTCCCTATCGGGAGGTACCCCTGGCATATCTTCAAGAAAAACATTAGAAAACTCATTGACTACACTGACTAACTGAACTGTTGGGGTCTCTGACTTAGGGTCTTTGACCCTAACTAGATGATAGATACACCTCTTTGAGATCAACCTTCTAGCTTTAAGATAGCATATAAAATGACTCTTACGAGACATTGAATTTCCTTCCAACTCAAAGACTCCTTCCAACTCAAAGACTTACTCATCTAGAAATCGAAACTTTACCACTCGGGTGAGACAATCTATGGATGCATAACAAGAATGGAGCCAATCCATACCAAGAATAAGGTCAAAGTCGATCATATCTAACTCTATTAAATCTGCTAATATGATTTTATGAAGAACAGTGATAGGACATTTTCTATAGATTTGTTTGGAAATAACTGACTCACCAACTGAGGTAGAAACTAAGAAGGTCTCAAGGATCTTTTCAGGGCCTATTTCAAAATTCACTGCGACTAATGGGTTCACATAAGAGAAACCCAAACCAGGGTCTAAGAACATATAAACATCAAGATGAAAGATGCGACTTATATCAGTGACAACATCTGCGACTTATAGCATACTTAGACAAATCGTTAAACTTAATGTATTACTCTTTCACTTTCATCGAGCCCTGCCTCAGGCTCACAAACTCTTCTACTTTAGCTTTTTTCATTTCATGTGGAAAAAACCTTTTTAGAAATATATCTTGAAATACCTGGTAACTCATAGGAGCTATATTCTCACCTCTACCATTCTTCCACATAAACACCTAATCATACGCTACATCTTTGAATCTATAGGATACAACTCTACACTCTCCTCCTCAGAAATATGCATAATCTGGGTGATTTTTTTCACCTCATCTAAATAAAGTTATGGGTCATCACCTACTTTTGACCCAAAAAACTCTGGAGGATTCATTCTCATAAAGTCTTTGATTCTGGCTGTTGCTAAATCCCCATTCTGCTAAAGTGGGACTACCTCCTAATAGTTTCCCTGAACATTAGTAGTCACGGCTTGGGCCAACACCTGAAAGGTAGCCTGAAATTTAGCATGGAATACATTCTCATTCAGAGGGTGGGCAGGCTGGGGTGGGTGGTTATCATTTCTGAGGGTGTTAGCTCAACGAAGAGGCATATTCAACTTCCATGTAAGAATATGAGTTAAAAAGATAAAGATACTATAAGCATTATAGATTATGAAAGAAAGAGATGATTTCCTAAAACATCCCGTAGCCTCTTGCTAAAAAAAGTGGCACACTTTACACCCATGATCAAGACTCTACGAAACACGGCTTGTCTGACTCCCTAGGACTCTTATAACCTTAGGCTCTGATACCAAGTTTGTAAATCACCGAAAATGGGTCTTGAGATCTCACATGGTGCTAAAGAATACAAGTAGCCTTAAACAAACCCTGCTACCTTCTACTGAGTTTGAATCTTATAATAAGGAAATATAGATATAACATCAAAACTAGAATGCAGAAATCTGTCTAAGCTAACTAAGAATATCTGAATATAATCTTTGAAAAAAAACTAGACTCAAGAGTTTGATCAATCAATACTGAAATATGAATCATAACCTTGCAGTCTGACAAACCTCGACTACTAATGCTAAAGAGTCACTGGGACAAACCCAAGCTGACTCAAACTATCTGAAAATACTGAATTATCTATACTTAAAAGATGAAAAATTGAAAGACTAGGTCCCCGAACTATAAGGACTTACCAACTGTCGGGAAGTAGATGGAGATGCTCGAAATCACTCACGCCGCTGAAACTGAATACTTGAACCTACATCATTAGACAATGTAGCACATAGAAATATATATGGATCAGTACTTTGAGAATGCACTGAGTATATGCGGGTGAATGCATAAGTAAAATAATACCTCAACATCATTACAATTTATAAAATAATACATGCTAAATGTAAATGACTCACATAAGCTGGAATATCTAAAAACTGTAAATCATAATCAAGAATGGAAAAACATGTTGCATAAATCTATTGAGTCATAATATTTAGTTTCTAGAAGTTGTAATGGTATTCCGTCTTTAAATCATATTGTCTAAGTGTAGAAAAGATTCACTTCTGTATCTGAAGACAAAAATCTAAAATCTCATAGCTAAAGCCATATGTAAAGCAATATCTGATTAAAACTGTGAGCCTTTACACTTATTTTCTAAAATTTGTTCTATTAAAGTTATTTTGTTCTGTAAGGTTTTATTAGTAGGGAAATATTTTTTAAGAAAAAATAAAACTATTCTGAAAGTCTTTACTATTAGGCTATAGGGAATTATTTTAAAATCTTTTTGTTATGGAGCTTCTTCTAACTGACATAAGCCATGTGAGCTATCATGGAGTCTAACATCTAGTTTCCTTATGGGAAGGGAGAGGTGTCATACTCTTGCCAAGGAGTATAACCTAATCTAAGTGATCACATTTGTATCTGTCATCCATATAGAAATGGGAATAATCTAACAATCTAATCCTACGTTGGCTCGTAGTTCTGGGGCATGAGAACATACCTAACTCGGTGCTAACTACTACTCCCTTTAATTCGTATGCACATTCTGTTGGAAATCCATTTTAAAATCTAGTATAATGGTTAATTACGAAAACCAACTGTATATTTTTTAAGTTAAACTGTAGTCTGAAACTAAAAAGTGAATTTCATATCTAAGCTGAGATCAAAAGATCAAATCTTTATCGAAAATCTAAAAATAATTTATTCATAAGATGCTCATAGTATAATCAACATTTAAATAGCAATATTCAACTAGGGCTTAATACCCATGCATCAAATTCATGTCAAAATATAATAATATTAATGCTTGATAATGAATGTATTGATAATTCAACTCAAAATCTGGAAGTTTCTGCAATACGCATGAAAATATAAAAGTAAACATGAAATTCATCATCTAACTCACTTCAAAGCTCAAAATCCTTCAATTAGCAATATTGGGTATGAACCCTAATTTGAAATTCATGAATAATCATACAAAATCATGTAAATTTGTAATTAAAACTAGTTTTGGCCACAAGGATGAAAGAGAATGCTTGTTCATAAACCCCACATACCTTAATTGATGCAATTACTAAGAAAGCTTGAACTTGAATCCCTATTTGTGCCCTTGAAGATGAATTCTTGAATCTCTTGAATTAGGAATCCTTAATTTTGAGCTATCTTGAAAAAATAATGGAGGAAATTTGATTTCTTGGAGGATACGTTTTGAGGTTCTAAGGTTTACTTGAGAGAGAATTGATGAAAAGTGAGCATAGAATGCTTAGAATAGGTTTAATTATGTGTTATTCATGACTTGGGGGCTTGGGAATTGACAAAATTGTCCTTTTAAAATTTAAATCAGAAATTAGAAAATCCTGATTTGGCCACCCACCGTGATGCACTACTATCGTTGTGGCTCACTGGAAAAAGGATGAGCCCAGTTTTGTCAATCGATGTGATGTGGGGCTATCACGTTGCGCTACTAAAAAAAGGGTGAGTCCTATTTTAGTCATCATCGCGACGCTCTGAAATTGTGTCTCCTCACTGAAAAAGGACGAGTGGGAACTGGACTTTCACCACGATGCGATGTAATCGTGGTGCTCCACTAAATCTTGACCATTATGAAATCGTGCTTCACCGTGATGTGGTGCCTGTTAAAATGTCATACTGTTTTACTAAAAATGCCCTAACTTTTCAATAGAGTATCGGATTAAGGAAAAATTGGTATTGTTGGAAAGTTGAACCAATTATCTACACATTGGTGGGTCTAGAACTTGAAAATTCTACATGTATCAAGAGTTATTCATTTTCAAAGCTAACCCTTAACATTTTAGGAGCAAAACTGAGCTAGGAAAAAGTATGGGGTATTACATATCATGACTCGTGAATCGGGTCATGACAGAATCGCATTTATGAAAATTGCATTTTTGAAACCAACCCAATGTTTCCTCATGCTCAAGGAGTCATTAAACCCAAAAATAGGTGAAGTCTGAGATAATTTGGGGCTAAAATCAAGCCTCCAAGGTTTAGAGATTTTTGAACACAAAATGAGAAAAACCTACCATGAGAAGGGTGAAATTTTACCACAAATTGGAAGATAATCGTGAAACAAGTGTTAGCCAAGCTCCCAAATCACCCACAAGATTCAATTTCAATTTATCTCACTATCTTGGGTTTTAGATCTCTTAGAAATGGATGGATAATGTCAAAAATAGGCTAAAAGGGACTATTTATACCCATCCTAGGTGCTTGAGTGTCGCTATTGCAATTGAGTAGCGGTTATTGCGACAAACATTTTTGAGACAATCGTTATTGCAACTTTGATATCAAGATCGCGATCTGGCAAAGGTAAATCGTGTCTCACGATCACAATTTACGAACTTTTTTATCGAAGTCTTCCAAGGAATAAATCACATATGGAGATCGCGATTTACTACTATTGCAATCGCGATTACTCCAGTAAGCCTGATGCACCAAATTTTTGCTAAGTTCGGAATGAACTTCTACCAGGTACTTGGAATTCATTCAAAACCTTGTATGTGTAAAAAAAAGACTATGCTACCATACCAATTTCAATGCTCTGGACTTAATGGCGCAGTCAAAATTTCCTTTTGAGATCGTTTTGACAAAAAGTGGATCCCACACTCAATTTTCATTTTCTTAACTTTTCAAACAATAGGTCAAAATGAGCCCGAGTGCCTCGATACCCAAACCAAGAATCCACATAGACTAAAATCAATACTCTAAAGATGGTGTAATAGTCAGAATTTGCATTTGAGATCGTTTGACTGAAGTTTTTATCCGGTCTCTATTTGGAACTAGCAAAGACTTCAAAATAGGAAATTGGCTCTAAAAAATAAACAACTGCCCAGTAACCGAACTGTCAGTTCCAGCAAGTCGCAAATGACTTGGGGCAGCTATAGGAAAGCTCGAATGGCAAAAATAAGCAGAAATATGAAAAATGACATGAAGGGTCATTACATTATTATTATAACTTAAAGTTCTTATCCATCTAATGATTTAGCCATAATTTTTCTACTTCACCACTAGACCTTATGTGTATATCACAATTTCTCACTCCAATATTTCAGAAGTTTTAACCTAAGCTCTTTCACACATCAAATCAAGCCTACTAATTTACTCCCACAAATCTCACATCATTATCCTCGATTAACATTCTTATTTCCATAATCAATATCTAAAGTTCAAACTTAGTGTCTAGAATCAATAATCTACCACCGATATTTAATAAAATATCCCATATAATATATTAGTCCATCAAATATAGAAATCAACCTAAATTCCTTATTTCACTTAAGTACGGTCTATATTTACATCTTCTCCACAACATTACTACTACACCTTAAAATTTACTACCTATCTTCTCACCAACTAAATTGGCTTATATCTACTAGATAAAAAAAAATCAAGAGACCCTCAGTGTAGTAAATACACATAGTAATAATAGTCAATTTTAATCTTATAACATAACCCATTTTGTTCTATAGAATATTCACCTCCTCGGATCATATCCACTTACTGATGCATATATCCCAACTATCTTTAGAATTCTATATACATCACTAAGTTCCCCTTTCTAAGATCACCCCAAGTGAATGCTTAAGTTATAATTAGACAAGATATTCTTCCATTCACAACCTATGATTAATTTTACTGCTACAATAACTAGTCATCATGCCTTTCCTATTTCAATTAAATGCTCAAATATTTTAACTAACCACTCTTTTCCTATCGACCACCATAAGTTTGCTAATTTTGGTACACCTTAACCAAAACTATAAGGGCATAACACCCCCAACACTCACTTAAAGGTTACCCCAAATAAAACTAACCTTTTTCACTGAAAATTTACCCTCACTTTGACTTCAAAATTTAGGATTTCATATCACTAACCTTGGGATCATCTTACTATTTATAGGTCATGACAACCCAATTTATACTATCTGTAGGATAGAAATATTATCACAATATTTAGATACATATTGTTCCCCTTAGGAGAGATATCTGTAATAATTTTTTTGAAGGGACTGAATGCACATCTTACCTTGGGCTAAAAAGCACGATTCATGAAGATAGAGGTATACACTTTGAATCAATACACTTTGATGCACTAATAGACTCCTTCCAAATCCTTGTATTATTTCATAACCTTTTAATGACTTAGTTAGAAAGGATCATGTCATTAGAAATCTAAGCCTTTGCACTTATATCACCTCGATAATGACACATAGCTAAAAAAATTAGAGCAAGCAAGGAATTGAGATAACTTTCATATGGAAAAAACTATTGTACGATCTAGAGTATTAAAGAATGAGAAATATTTACTAAATGTATGGTAGCCTCCTGATTATAAGTGTGGTACACAACACACCCATAAGAAAGACTCTACTAGACATGGCTTCATAGAAATCTTTAGACCCTGAACCATGCTCTAATATGAAGTTTTTCATGACCTAAACTGTTTCCCTGGCCATGACGGGCATCCAAAACTAATGAAGGCCTAAGATGATCCCTTATCATTATATCATAAGCATAGTTATAAATAAAGTTGCGAAAATGACACATAAGATAAGAAGTTAAATATTTGAAAAGAAGTAGTAGCTAAATCCTAAGGATAAAATTCAAAACAAAAATCCAACACCATCTACAAAGACGCTAATTATAAGAATAAATCCTAGTCAAGAAATGGCTCTGACTATGCAATAAAAACCATAAAATGATGGACAGAAAATATAAGAGAAATGAACAATTGCCTTTTGGATGATGGAGGGTTCACCACAATCACCAGCTTTCTAAAAGAGAATATGAGCATCCTAAAGTTGCACAGAACAATGTAAAAATGCCTCCAAACCTATATCATGAAATAATGTAGCATTCAGAGACAGTCCATACGCTGAGTACTGGCATGCAACCCAGAGAAAGGGACAAACTATTATTTTATCAAATTTTTATTTCTAAAACAGCTCATATAGCTTATTTTCATTATTCATAATAATAAACAAAAATAAAGTACAGGATAGAGAACAAGGAACATAAGGACATGGTCCTTTAAAATTTAATCCTAAACAATGTAGCATTTCACTGTCATCTAGTAACCCACAGGATATATGGTTCCAAAATTCCCCAACTGATGGGCCTCAGTCCATGTTGGCGACACGTATTGAGGTTAGGTAAAAGTCATAAATAGACTAGACCCACCATACATATTGCCCTTATGTTAAGGACCCTATCAGGTCGTCCAATTAAGGTACGACATTCCTATATCATCAAACAAAGGTTTTGAGCATTAGTCACGAGGGCTTATGCCTTCATAGTAAAGGTTTCTAATTCTCTTTAGAGCCCAAGTAAAATACTTTTCACATAACATTATCACAAGTCGTTCATTAAGGCATATTTATGTTGGTATCGTCATACCAAGACTTGCAAGGCATTCATATCATGTCAAGAAAACATAATCATAAGACAATAATAACTCCTTAACCCCATCATTCAAAATCGCAATCATATTAATGATTAAAGTTCATAAATATCAAAGCATGTCACAATGCTCAACAATTTTGACAATTGAAAAGATGGGGTATCATCTCTAGTCATCATCTTAATTCAACACATTTTCAAAGGACTTAAAAGTCATAACTTAAATCATTCATAATTTTAAATACTTCAAAATTCAAGTAATGAAATGCATCTTTTCAACACTTATGTTCAAATCATCAAAAACCTTCACAAGTGGTTAAAAATAACATGTAAAAAGAGAAAAAATTAATATTTAATACGTGTTATGAAAATTCTCAAATACAACATTAGAACATCAATAAAATAGATAAGAAGATGCAAATTTCACACTTTAGAATAATAATTTAAGTAGGAATTGTTCAACATGTCTTTTTGACAAAAGGAATTTGAGAAAAACTTTAAATTGAAGTCTTAGAAGATTGGATTTTGGAAAAGAATCGTATTTGGTGTTCTTGAGAATTTTGGAGGAGAGAAATCGTGTATTTGTGTTATGGTAGGAGGAAAAACATATTATTATTAGTTATAGGATGTTTAGTACGTAATTAACTAGTTTATCCTTGAAAAAATAAAGAGAAACATGAGCTTTAGTGTCTCTGGGAACATGGGTATGCTATGCCCTTAATGTGGTGCCCAAAGGGTATGACACCCTCTTATCGTGAAGCACACAGGTCACTCCATCTCCGTGTCATTCCATATCCTTATCACGGACCCTCATTAGTTTGCTCGCACAAATGCTCATAACTTCTCACTTATCTATCAGATTAAGGAAAAATTAGATTTGTTGGAAAGATGACTAAATCATATTTTATTTGATAGGTCTTGATCTCTAAAACTCAATATATTCTAAAATTTAAACATATATAAAGTTGACCCTTGTAGGATCGAATATCAAAATTCAGTCGACAACAAAAGTTCTTAACTCAACTTTGCTGTAAGTGTTTTCTATGAACATTCTTCACATCTAAAGCACTTTACACACTAGGTAAATAACAATTACACTTATACTTACTTAAAAATCTTTAGGTTTGGGTTGATAGATGTAAGAATGATGGTTCGAATTCAAGCTCAAAAAGGTGGGGTTTTACATGTGAAATATTTGCATCTCATTGAATTCAATAGTTATGTTTGCTTACTTGCTTATTTCAAATTTCATAGTCCTTTTAGTTAATCAAAATCACTTTGAAAATTCACTTGAATAAATAATTAGCATTACTTTAAGTTAGTACGTTGTTGTTCATAATTATTTATTGAACATTTATTTTAAATCCAAGATATCCATAGGCCATTTTATTAATTAAAAGTTGAAGATTGGCCCGTTACCAAAAGCTCATAACCTGATCAGTATCAAATAAACAAAAATAAATATTCTCTCCGTTTAAAAAAGAATGACCTACTTTGACTTGACACAAAATTTAAGAAAATAAAGAAGACTTTTGAATCTTGTAGCCTTAAATTAAAGTAGTATCGAATGTACCAAAATGTCCTTTAATCTTGTGGTCATAAACATGCCATGTGGAAAGTTGAAATTAAAGTATTATCAAAAAAGGAAAGGAATCATTCTTTTTTAAACTAATTAAAAAAAAGTAGGTCATTCTTTCTTAAACGGAGGGAGTAGTATAAATAACATAAATATCAATCTTTTAGAAGTAATTATACACTCTCACATTTTTTAATTATTTTACTCTCTCTCCCTATTAATATACATAATATAGTCGATATATACATAGCATTCTATGTATATGTTGAAATTTTTGTAATATATTTAAGGAATTGGGATTTTTTGTAATATTAGAAAAATAAGTTGTGTATTTGTGTAATTTTTAGAAATAAATATCCAGTCAAAAATAGAAATAAAATGAGAAATATAGAATCTAAGATAAACATTAAGAGGTTGTTTGGTATATAGTGATAAAAAAAATTAATGCTTGCATTAGCTCTTATGTACTATTAATATCTTGTTTGGTATTTTTTTTAACCTATGTATAACAAATCCAAGTATTAGTTATACACTTTATTGTGTATTATGCTATGCACAACTTATGCCACCACTTTTCTATATATTAGTAATACATAACCTTCAACACATGCGTTATCTAATTAAATGACAAATTTATCCTTCAACTTTTTCCTAATTCCTATTCCATTCTTTTCTCAAAAGTATCTCATTTCACTGGAAATTTGGTGCAGCTTCAATGTTCATTCTGGCAATTTTTCGACGGTTTCGTAGTCAAAATTTTTTATTTAAACAAAGTGATAATTAAGTTTCTTTCTACAATAGCTACAGTTGCTCCCAATTACACACTTTCATTGTGGCCATATGCAGAAATTGCTAGAGAAGAAATCTTAGCATATGGGATATTGCTTGTAGATAAGTGAAGAAAAGTTTTTGTTTCTGACAGAAGATTGGAAATAGAGTATAAAATGTTAATTAAAGAGTATTTTAGTAAATAAATATTATTTGATAAAAATTATATTTTATATTTTTTTAATACATCAAATCAAACAATGTGTAATAAATATCGTATGCATAACTAATACCAGCATAACTAAGACAAGAACTACTAATGCAAGCATTATTAACACACTATTTTACATTATTCTTGTACACTCTACCAAATGACCCCTAAAAGGGAAAAGAGTAGCTATACCCATCGTCTCTTCATTTCTAGTGATTCATGGTGTAGCACAGCTTAATGAAAGTGGACATTAATTAGCCTCTTCTGTGCTCTTCGGAATGAAGATCTGTAAGGGAGATGAGTTATGGATGACTTCAATGTTCCACAAACACTATGAAATCATTCCTCATAAAGACTTCTTCTTCTCCGATCTAAACTTACAGATTAAGATAAGTATTAATCTCCCTAAATCGCCAAATTTATATATCTAAAAATTAATAAATATATCTATCTTTAATTTCTTGATAGATCGATATCAATGAAGAGCTAATACCACTGCCTAAGAAAATCAAGTCCAAGATTTCACTATCAGCCTTATCCCCAAGGTGTTATCTACATGTGTGCCCCAAAAATTAATGACTCACTTGTTTATCGTGTCCCTTCTGATTTGCATTCTTGTATTGATATAACCAATCATTTTGTACAATGAACCAAGCAAATGTGCCAAGTACTTTTACTTCTCAAATCCTCAAAAATTGTCTTTGTTTCTTTTGAATTATGACGCCATATTAGCCATCCTTGTTGTGGTGGATGCCCTGCATTGTTAATATTCCACTAATTTATAATTGATCATCTATTTCTGTGTTGTATAGTATCCTTGTCTTCATTGTTGTTATTATCTATCCTTGTCAATAGTTATTCATTGTGTATGTCTCTCCTTATTATCAAAAGTTTTATTTGGAAACTTTTTAACTCTAAGGTTTGGTACTTGACCTTTATCAATATTTAAAATTAGTTTGCTTCTTTTGAAATTTGATGAATAGTTAGATAATTTATTCTATTTGTACCTGCAAAAGAAAACACATGATTAGCAAGAAAATGTACAAGGCCATTGCCTTCTCCGTATGTGTACTCCACTATCACAGTTATCCCCTTCACTAAGGACTTAATCTTTCTCATTTCTACATAAACACACCAAGGATCCTCCAAAATACCATTCAATATCCTCTTCAATGTCAAAGAATCAATTTCCAGAATAAAGAAAAAATTATTATAAAACAAGAAAGAATAAAGAATAAGAGTAGAGAGAATAAAGAGAGTGGTTCTTATTTCTTCTCTTAAGGGATAAGAGATCATCAGATTGTAAATATAATGAACAAAGCCCCTCTATTTATAGGGGAAATTTACTCCTAGTCTGAGTAAAAGACGGATACTTCAAATCCTAATATATATCAAAGTAGATCTTGATAGATCTTGATAGACATTCACTATAATGTAAATACATTTATAACACTCCCCCTTGAATGTCTAATTGGTAGATAATGTGCCTCGTTAAAACCTTATTAGAAAAAACCCAGTAGGAAAAAAAATCTAGTTAAGGAAAACGAGTACACATCTCTAATAATACTCATTTCGGCTACCTCATTAAAAACCTTACAGGGAAAACCAGTGGGACAAAACCTCGTAAGGGAAAAAGAGTACAGCGCATATTAACTCCCCCTAATGAGAACATCCTTGAACATTTGCATCCCGATCTTGTGCAGCATCTTCTTAAAAGTTGCAATTAGAGAAGATTTGGTGAATAAATCAATCAGATTGTCAGTTGAACAAATCTGTTGCATATTAATATCATCATTCTTTGGTGGCTCATGTATGTAGAAAAGCTTTGGTAAAATATGCTTCATTCTATCTCCATTTATGAATCCTCCCTTAAGATGTGCTATGTATGCTGAATTATCTCTGTATAAAATTGTGGGTAGATTGTCATATTTCACACTATATTTATCTCGAATTACATGTATCATGGACCTCAACCATACACATTCTTGGCTTACTTCATGAACAGCCATTATCTCAGCATGATTCGATGAAGTGGCTACTATAGACTGCTTTGTATATCTCCAAGATATGGCAGTGCCACCACATATGAACACATAGACTATTTGAGACCGAGCTTTATACGGGTAAGATAAGTACCCAACATCAGCATGACCAATAATATCAGGACTACAATCTTTAGAATAAAATAAACTCATGTATCTTATCACATTTCGATGTCTCCTAGTAGGAGTAGAAATATACCTTGCTAACAAATTAAGCGAAAGGCTACATTGGGTCTTGTAGTTTTTTACAAGATATATGAGTGCACCAATTTTACTAAGATATGATACTTCATAACCAATCCAAATTTGTATATTTCTCATTTCAGCAAATAATCTTATTGCTTTTGAAAACTCTCCAAGAGTTTCAATAATTTTTAACCAATAAGCTTATATAATATAAGGATTATCAATAAGTTTCCTAGAAACTTTTATATTTTGAATCCTTAAAGAAGTTTTCATACAAATTTTGTGAAGTGACAATATTCAACATTTTATGTGTGACATCTTCAAGTGTTTGGACTGCAAATCAAATAAGTTTTCACTTACCAAGATGCATCCTTTCATATCACTTGATAAATATTTCTACATCAGCATGCTTAAATAAACGTAGAATTCAGATCCTCATAATCTTTCACAATATTGCACCAATATTGTGTCAAAGATATTGATGATATATCATTTCGTATTGGTTCACAATGTGACATAACATTTTGAGATCTCATCACTTTATTATTTTCAGGTACATAAACCTCTCATAAAGTTTCATGAAGCGTTATGTCATAGGCTCTTCAAGCGTATATTACCTTCTTATTATGATTATTTGCTCCTTATTCTATACAAGTACTATTTCATTTGGAACCGATTGGTCTATCACACTTCATGCATGCATAGACTTTGTCTTTTAGAGACATAAAATAGGAGCACTTGCAGCTTAAATATGAGATGCGCTCGACATTTGAATTGAATTATCTTTTGAATGAGGATCTGATGATAATTCCTAACATACTTCATAGCTGCTTATAATCTCCCCCTTATGTTAGGAAAGCTAACATACATCCTTTATCTTCTTTGATGGATCCATCTTTGTGTATCATGGTACATTTATTAATCGTATACCACACATCAAAACTATTAGATGGAATAGTTGGTTCATGACCTTGAACCAATTGAGGGGAAGAAATAATCATAATTTATTAGTCTAATGCATACAAATGCTATTGCAATATATCATATTTCAGACCAATACATTAAGTTTTGTTTTCATTAACAATGGTTTAGATATTTATCGAAGACACTCAATGCTAAACGATCATCATCAAGATGAATTATCTTGTTTACACAATCTGAAAATTATGCTCAATTTATATTGAACAAGTAACTTTATGAATTTTAAACGTAGGTTGACCATGAATGTACATGTGATCATCTTATTGATGCATCTTTTCAACATATCACATGATAGGTGACTGGGCCCTTATTCACCTTTTATAATTTTCAGATTTGAAGGGATCCAATCCCAATATTAGTTGGTCCAACCAACTTATCATGAGAACAAACGACATAAACAATTCTAGAAGAATCTTCTAGTTCTTCAATACATGCATGTCTTCGAGATATCACAATCGTTCATATCAATTTATGAACTTTTATTATAGTAAACTCCAAGTTTACCATGACATGTACTTTTTCTATAGTAAATTTGAGATTTACTATTACATGAATAAATTTTAATTTTACTACTTCAGAAGTAGATTTCAAAATTATTCAACCTCTTTCAGAGGTGAGTAGTGATACAATCACAATCAAGTGCACGTTTGCATTAATAAGTTTCTCATTTCCTAGGAATAGAATATAATCGTGCCTTAAGCCTATCAAATTATGATAGCTTTTAACCTCTTTCAAGATTTTGCTACTTTAGAAGCAAATCGAGGCATGCATATAATGTAGAGAATTTTTCTCTAGCATATCTTATAATCATATAAGTGTGTGAAAATATCATTACTTTTGATGATCATTATTATATTCGTGCATTCAATCACTTGTCTTGTTTCAGACATATTATGCAATGCTACCACATACACCTCAAGAATGAAGTAAGTTGTCATATTTCAGACTTATCATATATTGCTACCATATTCACTTCATGGAATGGAGCATATTCAATGGGTCGAATTTCATGACTTTTCACCCAATACCCATTATTTTGCTTTAGCCATCACAATATCATCAATATGGTGTATTGAGATTTAAACTCAATATTTATCCATATAAAGGCATCTTAGGCATAAATCAATGGGACTTGAACCCAAATATTATCATCCCTTTTGATAATATTGTTCTTGAGGAATGAATTTAAAACATAAATGGTTCCAAATCAATTATTTTTCCTAAAATCCAATAATGATTATATCATTAATAGAAAAATACAAATAACATAAGGAATTACTAACCTTGACCTTTAGATTTATAATCTCACCTTATTTGGCAGAGTCTCGTGCTGACAACGTGTTATGAAACAAGAAAGAATAAAGAATAAGAGTAGAGAAAATAGAGAGAGTGGTTCTTATTTCTTCTTGAGGGATGAGAGATCAGATTATAAATACAATGAACAAAACCCCTCTATTTATAGGGGAAATTTACTCCTAGTTTGAATAAAAGATGGATGCTTCAAATCCTAATAGATATCAAAGTAGATCTTGATAGATCTTGATAGAGATTCACTATAATGAAAATACATTTATAACAAAAATAACTAACACAATATTCTAACCCAAATCTCAAAGCTAGTACTTATGAAATCAAATTAGTAGTGTACCCCAACCTTCTAATATCAACATAAATCAAATTACAACCGTCATTACTAATGAAAAGTGCTCTTGAACTTGGTTCTGGATTACCTTTAGAAGCTCCATAAGAATTACACTTGAAGTAGCCCAAGTCCTGCATTTTCTAGTACACCACCTTACAGTCAGTTCTTGCAATATAATCTTCTAAGACTTTTACCAAATCTAGCCAAATAAAGGCAACCTGCGCATCCAACGGTAAATACACCTAGCCATAAACACCAAATTTCTGCTTATTTTCATTCTCATACTAATAAAATAAATTCTACCTCTATGTTTAATAGAATTTCTTCTCATCTAAATCTGCTAGAGAATAAACATAAGAACAACTTCGAATAAAAGCTTGATCTTTGGGGTTGTTTTAGTGTTCCACTTGAGCTTAAGCTTTGGGGTTGTTTTAGGTCTAACATGAAAAAAAGGCCCATCTAACCCAACTACTACTGCAAAGTACCGACAAGTATTCTTAGAAGTAGTACAATTCATGAGTAAGTGTTTAATGGACACTTGTACCCAATGACCACTGCAACAACATGAACATAATAAACAATCCTGCTCCTTACAAGAACTTTCTCAGTATGTAGTCTCTTCTTCAACAACCTCCAATAAAAAGATACCTAAAAAGGAACTCATTTTACCTAAATTATCTTGAGTCTTACTCAACGCTTCTTTGTCTCTAATTCTCCAAGTAGATACAATAACAACTCTCCCTGAACTATTCAATATCCATCATGGCCTATCCCACTCATATCCCACCTCTTCATAATTAACATTATCTAGAATGTGAGTTCAAACCTCTTTAGTAAAAGTTTGCTACAACAACTTAACCTTCCATCTTTCATTTATAAAGAGCTGACTTACCTCCTCCATATTATTATCATTCAAATAATAAATTGGTAGAAAATAGTGAAGAGAACCCAATTGTGTCTAGCTATCATACAAAATACTAGAGTAACCACACTTGGGCTTCTACCAAATTTCTTGATTAAATCTGTCTCTGGCTTCTAACTTATACTTCCAAGTAAGTGATTTTCCATTCAACCATCCGAGGCCTCACCCTTTTACAATACTTTCTTTATATAAAATTAGTCCACAATGATTTTTGTATTCTAAAATTCCATCACAATTTGGTGAACAAAGCTTTGAAGATATTAAATAAGGATCTAAAATTCAAACCTCTTTCATTCTTTGAAATGAAAATATCAACCTAAGATACTTAATGTTTATTCCTCTCTACCTCATTAAAATTTCACAGAAATCTTGCAAAGATTTTGTGCAAGTCATATCTAACACACATAAAAGAATTTATGATAAATAATAAATAAATTAGGATATTATTCAAAATATTATTCATTAATACAACCTTACCCCCAAATGACATTATCTTTCCTTCACAACTAGTAATTTACTATCCATATTCTTTAACAAACTTGAAAAGTAAACCATTCTGTTCTTTTCATGAACAATTAGACACTCTAGTATATTAGAGGAAATTTTTATTTAATAAAACCAGTGCACTCTTCCATATCCTTGATAAGAGCTTGAACAGTTTTGTGATATATCAAGAATACTCTTCTCCTTATTAATCAACTGACCAGATAATGCCTCATAATTATTGAGAGTATCCATTACAATCTACAGTATTTTTACTAGCAGAGACAAAACTATTAGTATAATCAACATAGGATAAGTGAGTAATACTATCACTCCACTTAGGCAGACCAAAGCTTTTAATCTCATTGTTAGAGAACAAAGAATTTAAGCTCTAGTTAACACTTCAGCTGATAAGATGATTAATATTGAAGATATAGGATCTCTTTTTTTTACCCCTCTTGTATAATGGAAAAATCTACGAGTCTAACCATTAATAACAATAGTGCACTAATTATCAGAAATTACTCAATAAATCTTATGAATTACACCATTATCAAATCTCATCCTTTATAACACTTTAATCAGAAATATCCAATTGACTCTATTATAAGCCTTTGCTATATTTAGAATTATCACCACATTTGTAAGTTTTTTTCTTATTCTGATATCAGATATAATCTCTTATTCCAACAACATATTTTATGTATTGCTATTGTCATTGCAAACCCTGATTGGTTTTTTAAAATAAGGATAGTAACAAGTCTTCCATCATATCATGCAACACTCTACATATCACTTTATTCAAAAAAAAATTACTCAAGCTTATTGGCCTCATGTCTGAAAATAATTATACAGAATCCTTCATAAGAAGTAAGACCAAATTAGAGTAAGTAGTTTACTTGGGAAGAGTCAACTCCTCAAAGAAAGCATTTACCCCCTTGAATACATCATCACCTACTATAACCCAACATTTTTGAAAGAAATACCCAGTAAATCTATTAGGACCATTAACACTGTCACTTTTAAGTTCAAGGACCACTTTTTGACATACTCATTTGAAGGATTAATATTATTAGCCCTATTTATTTCTTCAATTATCAAGGTTGGAATGTGTTGTAGAAAGGAGAGTTCCACCTTATTACTACTGCTAATAAATTGCCTTTGGTAAAAAAGAAATTGCCTATGCAGCAACCTGATCTTCCCATTTAGGTCATAATCCATTAGTTTTGAAAATTTTATTCACAAACAATCTCTTTCTTTTTCCATTCACTAGACAAGAAAAGAACTTGTATTTTTCTCTCCTTTAGTATACCACTAAATTCTTACCTTTTCCCTCTAGAATTCTACCTCAGAGTAAGTATACTACTTCAATTCAGCCTAAGCCTATTGAAATATTATTTAATTCTCTGCAGATAGGATTTTTTAAAAAATGTCCTCCTTGAGTCTAACAATCTCCTCCCTAATAATTAGTTGCTTGAATGTATCTCCAAAATTTTCTCCACTCCAATAAGATAAAAAAAGAATTAGTCTTCTTTGCCCTCTCCTTTAGACTTATGAAAATATCTAGGTTATTAGATACCCAATTTGTTCTCACCACATTTTGAAAATCCTTCATTTTAGTTCAAAACCTAAGAATCTGAAAGGTCTTCTATTGATGTTGATTGATCCTCACAAGATAGTAATAAAGAAGCATGATAACACCCTGTCCTATCTAAATAGTCTATTTTAACAAGACCACTCATCCCCAAAAATACTTGATTTACCATCAATCTATCTAATCTTTTAAATATGTATTCTCTATTAGCTTTTCCACTTAAAGAATTGACTTAGAAATTGATGTCTAAAAGATCACAAGAATTAACACAAAATACAAAATCTTTATACTCTTGAGGATAAACATAAAGGCCGCTAATTTTTTTTGCATCACTCAAATTGACATTAAAATCACCCCATCAACCAAGGCAATCTCATGTTCATACTAAGATTATAAATATCATTCCAAAGACTTAGCCTCTCTTAAGCATCACATATTTCATGCACCATTGTAAGGAACATTAGTTGAACTATTTCATGAAACACCAATTGTAATGTCAGCTGTTGTTCTAAATTTTCTAGGATGCCCACCTATATATGTTCTTGAATAAGAACTTATATCCTTACATTCTGATTGTAATTGGCATATTGAATCCCAGACTTCTTTTATGCTTGTGAATTTATCTCATATCTTGAAAAAAGTTTCATTAGAAAAATTATGAAGAAGTTATGGCTATTGTGAAGCATTTTTATTCTATGGAATGAATTTTGAGATCTATTTCTGGAATAAAGCCTTCATCTTCATTTAGAACTTTGTTTTACACTCCTCGTAGGGTTTACCCTAGTAGGCTTCTGTTCTACCTTATTTCTGTCCTCGTTGAATTTAATCAATAATTGTGGTGATATCCCTACAATGTTTAATACTTGTATCTCCTTTTGCTGATTCTATTCTTCTTCTTCATCATCGTTTAGAGTATATGTTAGTTGTGCAATCCTAGAATAAATACCACCACACTAAACTTGATGTAATATCAAATCGTGATGAGTTTTAATAGGTGATTCTCTTTTATTGGTATCTAAAACATTAGGTACCACTGCCGCTTCTCTTCATTATGCTGCTCAAGCATCAAAATATTTTTTATTGTTTCACTTTTTTCTCTACATCAATAAAAGCAAGTATCTATAACTTCAGGTACCACTGTCACTTCTCTTCAAGTTTGCTGCTCAAGCATCTAAATATTTTTTGTTGTATTCACTGTTTTCTCTATATCACTAAAATCTCTTGAATTGTCTATCTACAGAGGTTCTTGATATGGTGGCTTTATTTATTCCCGAGTCAATTTATGTTCTCCTTGACTGATACCTTTATTTCTACTGCTAATTATAGTGCTTTTCATAGGTGTCTGTTTCACCTTCACAATGTTATGTTGCATAATCTAAAGATATCCTCCCATACTGCATAGTGATTTACTTGAGACCTACTTGATATTTTATGAGGTTTCGTCAGCACACTCATGTTGTGCAAGACTAGTCTCTGTTTGCTTACTGCTCATGGTTGATTTAGTAATTTTCTCCTACATTTTACCATCATTTGCAGTGATATAGTACATATTTTTTTACATCATATTTACAAAATCTCCATCAAATTAAACATCATCAAAATATATTTATTTCTTAGAAATTCAATTTTGCAATCTCCTTTTACTTTGCAGTGCTTTAGTATTTGAATTCTCAGTTCTATAGCTCTGGCCAACTATAAGAAAATTGTTTGATTACTGCAATTTGTAAAGCCTTCTAGAACATTCATCTTTTGTAGTCTTCTGTCTATGTCACTCTTGACACTCCATTGTTGTATTCCATGGGTTAATCGTTATTGTATCTAGAATGAACTTTTTAGCTTATTGAGAATTGTTGGAAGGCCTTATTAAATCCACAAACTTTATGTTCTTCTTGTTTGTTTTATCATCATTCACCGCAACGTTAGGCAAAATAGTAGGCTCGGTAGGCAAATTAGCTATTTTAAATAAGTTTGGGTTACATAATAGAAAATTGGAGGGTCATGTGAGTAGGAGTTGCTGGCCAACCCCTTGAGGCTGAACAGTGGTCGGGCCAGCCATGCCGGTGATAGTTTGGCTAGTAAATAAGGAAATTTTTAGAGCCGGTGGTGTTTTTCCCGTGAAAGTTCTTTAGATTTTTGCTGATAATCAATATTATCACTTTATTATTTGTTGACTACATATACTTGCGTGTGTGCTTTTTGGAGCAACACGTCTATCCAATATATGATCCCAATTCCTTTATTTCAATATACCTATATAATTGCCTCCAAAGTTAAATACGAATGGTCATATGCATACCATTTACTTAGAAATCTTGCTTATGCTTTATTTTTGAGGATCAAATCTTTTTTTTTTCCTTTTTACCTGTTAGTCATCATAGTTAACATCTATAAATAATATCTTATCCGAATCTATGTGATGTCAAACCACGATGTACTAAAGTAACTAATTGGGTTATCTAGTGGAGTAATGTAATAAAGGTATATAGAGTTATGGACCTTAGATTTAAATTATTTTTCAATTATTCCATTTACGTGAAAAAAGGAAATCTACATAACAAAGGATAGGCGACTTACTCCATACAAAATCTGCATAGTATGATGACATTGTCCAGTCTTTCTATAATCGTTAAAAGATGACTAATCATCCCCACATTGTCATTCCATTTAATTAAAATTAATTGGTAATTAGTCCACTACGACGCGTGAATAATCACTTTTTCTTTGGACAAAAGCCACCACCTTCTTATTTAACATTTGGTTTAAAGAGGTCAAAGTTAAAAATATTCCTAACAAACAAACATATGATGCCAAATTAGGTTATTATATAATACTAACAAGAAGATATGGCCCGATGCCTCATTTTCCATATCAAATTTCATAGACAACTTTTCAAATGCCCAGAAGAAACTTATTGCTTTTGTTGTCCATGTTTGGTTATTTACATAATAAAAGTGATCAAAATTCTGAGTTTTAGGAGACAATGAGGGCCCATGATATGTAGATTCTCCTAGAAGACCGGTCAAGAAGAAGCATCACCTTAACATATTGAATAAAGAAATGAATAATACTAATCTTTGGAATGTTTTCTTCCAAAAGATAAGCTGTAATACTCCTTCCATTACTAACCTTAATAGTGATAACTTCCTGAAAATTGTTAGGGACTGGGCTGGCAACAAGATGACGGATCAATACATCAGCCTTCAACCTCTAATCATGTTTTGCTTGTGGGAAATCTGGAGGTGCAGGAATGATAATCTGTTTAACAATTTAAATGCTTCTCCCTCTTTCAAGAATGCTTATGCAAATGCTGTTGAATACTCTTTCCTTATGCCTTCACCCTCTTCCCTTTACCAGGAAGCCACTATTCATGTTCGTTGGCTTCCCCCTACGAACACCCTTACAAGCTCAACACTGACGGAGCGTGCCTCAGTAATCCGGGTATAGGAGGTATAGGAGGTTGTAATAGAAATCATAATGGTGATTGGATTATTGGCTTCGTTAAGGGCTTTCCCAACGCAACCAATAACCAAATGGAGCTTTAAGCACTTCTTGAAGGTCTAAAATTGGCGGAGAATCAAAATCTTTTCCCTATTGAGATAAATGTGGACTCAACGGAGGTAATTCGTATGTTAAAAGTTGGGAACATGCATTATAATCCTATTCTTGAATCTTGCAGGTGCCTGCTGAGAAAGGTGGGGCATCCACCAGTGAACCACATTTTTAGAGAGCAAAACTATGTTGCAGACTGCCTAGCTAAAGAAGGAGCGGCAAGTAAGCTTTTTGGCACAATAAAATTTTTGGCAGTTCCTCCGGTGTATGCACAAAAACATCTGTGGACAGACATTCTAGGAACTGAGTTTACTAGGAAAGTCAATCAATGTACTAAATGTTGATACTCATATTTTTGTACCTGACTAACAAGTCAGCAATTTGTAACAAACTCCACTTTGAGTTTCTAATACATCACCTCGTTACCAAAAAAAAAAAAATGAATAATACTAATCACAAATAAATCTTCAGCTCAAATACTCAATCGATCATTGATAATGAAGTCTTGGAAATGACACCTTACATAAAATCAACATGATTAATTAACCAATGTTTAAATTGCAATTAAACTGTACAAATACCATTTTAAATCCATAGGTGGACGTCATTTATATTTGAGAGGTTCAATTGAACTCACTAGTTTTAAACTGCGGAATACAAATATCTTTATGTGAAAAATTACTACTAAATTTCTGAATATTAAATTCTAAAATCATAATTTCAAAAGTAAAATATGTTTGTTCTTGAGGTCTGGATGCTCAATTGCAATCTTCCTAGAAGAGGGCAACAACACCAGATGCTCTTAGTATGTATAATTTGTTGGGTTCTAGTAATGCATTCACAGTTTATTACCAAAAAAAATATATATATGTTTGTTGTAACTTCTGGACTTTATGTTGTTGACTTATTGAATTTAAATCCTAAATCCATGTCCCTAAAAACTTTTGAACAATTCTAGAGTTTAAACAACAAATGCACGATATATAACATGCAATTTTAGTTGTGGAAAATTAAATAAAACTTAGAAGAGCATAAGAAGTAGTATATGTTGCCGCAACAGTGATTTTCCAGAAAGACAGTCAAAACACAAAAGCATATAAATATTTTTTCCAATCCAATTGAGGGTAGGTGGAGGGGAAACTGATGAGGGAATTACAAGGTGAAGAATCAAACTTTCATAAAAAATGGATAAAAGTTTAAGCAACAGTAACTGAGCTACTAAGATTTTTCCGATCAAAATCATTTAATAATGGAAATGGGCACACTCCAAATCATTTCAAATATCCTGAATGTGTCCATTGCATTAAGAACATTTTAAAAGCTGGTGGATCACAAAGGTATTATCAAAAGTAGAATATTATTGTAGAAGATTTAGTACTACTAAGTTCTTTATTTTATGATAATAAATACTAAAAGATGATAATGTTGCTAACTTTTTATGTGTATTTATTCAGGAGTAGTGTCGGAAAGAGGAAAAGGTTTAAGAAAATCCTAAGCTAAAACTATATATTTAACTCCTAAAGAATGCTTAGCACTAAGCATAAAGCAATTAGTTCCTTTATTCAGGTTGTTTACTCAGTTAGTTATAATAATCATGGTGTTTAGTTAAAGGTTATTACATGATGAAAGTGGTAAATATGTTATTTCAAAAATTTAGACAAGTTGGTGGAATTTACTTTTAATTTAAATAAAGAAAGAAATAGTACTATGTCATAGAGAGATTAATTTGGTCCACCTAATATGCTTTATAATCATTTGCACTCCCTAAGGTTCTTCTTCCTTGAAATAGCCACAAAGATGATGAATTTTCAATTTAACTTAACATAAAATAGATAGAGGGAAAATATTCCTCTTTACCTAAATATAGAAAGTAAAAACGATTTCGGACTAACCTGGAGTTTATAATTTACCCATGGTAACAAGTGATACAAATTTTTTGAAACATTGTCGATGTTTTGCCAAATGCAACGAAGATAGACGCTAACAGTATTGAAGATATTCAAATGAAGACTCAAAATTAGTTTGATTAAAAAAAAACAGTAGTATTTAGAGTCCGTTTGGGATTGCTATTACAAAACTGCTTATTTGAGAATCACTTTTATAAAATGGTTTTTCAGAAAAGTGTTTTAAAAAAAAAAACAGTTTGTGTTTGATAAATTTATTTAAAAAGTGTTTTTAATAATCAAATTGTATTTGGATAATCTTTTTCAAGAAATGCTTTTTTGAGGCAAATGACCAAAAAGGACATCTATCAATAGGCTTTTATTACCAAAATCAATTTATAGAGAAAAATTATTTTAAATATCTATTATAATATTTTTAATTATTTTTAAAAATTTAATTAGAAAGTACACACTCTAAAATTTTCAATCAATATTTATATACATAAATACATTAAAAAAAAATTAAATAGCGATATATTACTTAAATAATTTAAATATTACTTAAAACATTAAACAAAAATGAATAGAGAAGTTATTTCATAAATTAAATCACTATATATGAAAAAATTAATGACAAAAATAATTAGTCCTTCATACATCACAAAAATTCTCAATTTGACTTTTTCATAATTTTTTTCAGTTCTAGCATTGAATCTTGTCACCAAATTAGTCCATCCAATTTTGTTGAAGTGGGTGCCAGAGCGATTTCCAGCGATAACTTCATCCACACATAAATTTAAAAACAACTCTACATTTACTGTACTCCATTTAGCCTTTTCAAGATTACTCATTTTCTATGCATTAGAGATATATGATTAATAATAATAACTTTACACAAAATAGTGAAATAAAAATATTATTGTTAAAATAAAAATTTAACAAAATCTAAGAATTTCATAGACAATGATATTATCACATATGCTCCTATATGTATGCACATAAAAAATCTAATTATATCATGATAATTATTAAAAACACATACCTTAAAATGAAAAAGCAATTTTGATTTAAAAAATAACTTATTAATAATAAAGATGACTTTATATTTTAGAGAACAGTAAAATATATGTATATATGAGGAATATTATCTGTATTTATAGATGAAGGAGAAGGTGTGCAATACGATAAACTCAACTTTGAAGAAAAGGTCAAACAAAATTAATTAAAATCTATCTTTTATTTGTTACCTTATTTTTTGAATACATTTTACTGGGTCAAATTTATTAAAATTTAGCAAACATTATATTCATGCTTACAAATATCTAAATGAGATAATATTTGTTATTTGTTACCTTTTCTTTTGAATATGTTTTTATCATTTCAATTCTAAAACTAAGTAACTAAATTCATATATATATACTACCTGATGACAAATATTTAAAATAAAATTCTATCTGTTATTTGTTATCTTTTTTAATATATTTTTACGGTGTCAAAATTTACTACGAATAAGCAGTCATCATATTCATATATATATATATATACACATATTTTAACAAATATGTCACTTTTCATTAATTATTTATTTAAAATTAAATATTTGAAAAAAAATTTATATGTGATTTCAAAATACAATCTTGTAACGTGATTCATCTGTCAATTGTTATCATTAATAATAATAAAACAATTTATATATTCTTTAGTCATCATAATCAATGATATTTTCAAATTTATTTAAAGAAAATGAATGAAAATAAAATAATAATACAAAAATCATAAAGAATTATGACGTAAATATGAAATATAAATTCTTAAAAATTAAACGTTAATCAAACTTTTAAGATATGTTAATTAATTAATAAGGTATATATATATATATATATATTTGTGTGTGATAGAAATATTTTTATCATAAAAAAATAATTTTCTGCTTCTACTTCTGCGTATTTTTTTAGAAGCAGAAATTTTTTGCTTTATCCCAGAAGAAGAAAAAAAATTTCTGTTGATTTTTAAAAGCAATTTTGCAAGTTTATCAAATACCCTTCTTTAAAAAAAAAATTCTTAAAATAAATGCTTATTTTAGAAAATAAGCAATCCCAAACAGGCTATTAGTTTAGATGGAATCTAAGCCTTTAAAATATTAATTGTGCATGTGCCATTAATTCAGATATGCATTGAGCATTACTGGAGGATTCCTTAGTGGAGGGGATCCCATCCCATAATTTATGTGGGTTTAAACGTGAAGTAGTTTCTAAGTTGATGCTAATATGTACTTCACAAATAGATCAAGCTAAAAGGTGCACTAACCCTAAATTCCAGGACAAAATATAAATTAGTGTTTGGTGTGTGTGTTTGCGGAGGGGGGGGGGGGGGGGGGGGTCGAAGGTGCAAATATTTAGATGTGCTCTTATTAAAGTTTAAACCACCAGACAACTTTGATGTAATCAGTTCACCGACCCATGTAAAATAAATAAGTCAAACCCATTTATCTCCAACTTTATTTAACTGTTAGAACTACCAAAGATTAAAAAATGTGTAACAATATGCTGGTTCATCAAAAATTGAAAATAGATCACAGAATACAATGTAAATAATTACGTTAAAATGTATAGTTTTATTTTTCTTTAACCATTCTACATTTAAAAACTAGTTAGGCCATAAGTTGGAATAGGTTATAATTCTTCGGAGTTGTCTGCTGTGAGAATAAAGCATAACTTATTCGAGGTTAATTTTAACTTGAGTTTATCATATGTTTATTTGGGATAAAATCAAAGGATAACTTATGTGAAGATTAGTTATTCTGAAATACAGTGTTACTTTTAATCCATAAGGAGGATGCGATAACAATTTCAAATAACTAATCTTAGGATAATTAATCCCAAAATAACTTGTTTTAATTTCCAACCAAATGAACCCTTCTATTTTGTGCTGTCTTCTAGGTTCACAGTATTGTGTTTCTACCTTGTTCTATTTGCCGGCATGACAAGAGCACGAACGAGGAGAAACGACAACAAAGCAGATTTTGGGATCCTTAGACGTGGTGAAATTAGGGATGACAAATGAGCGGATAAAAATTGGGTCATATAAAAATGAATAAAATATTCGACCCGACCCCTATTTGATATGAATAAAATGGGTAACCCAATAGAGAATATGAATATCCATACTTCTTATTATGCAAAGAAAAAATTACTCCTATATCACAAACATTTTTTCTTCTTTTTCTCATTTAGGGTATGTTTGGTTTGAAAGAAAATATTGTGTTTTATTAAAAAATATTTTCTAAAAAATAAGTGATCTTAAATTGGGGTTGTGAATCGACTTTCGGGTCATAGTAAAAATTCGAATCTTGAATCTAGTTGGAAGTTTGATTTTGATTGTGGATCAGGTCTTGAGTTGGGGTTGTGATTTGACTCTTGAGTCTCAAATTTGTGTCGATATTTGGTTTTCGAGTTGGTGTCTGTAGTTAGGTCTCGATACGAGTTCAGGTAGTCGATTTTAAAATGTGAGTCTGGGTCTCGAATCTGGGTCATAGTTGTGTCTCGAACTGGGGTAATAGTGGATTTGAATTTCGATTCTGGGGTTAGTATCTAGATTTGGATCTCAAGTCAGTGTCAAAAGTTGGGTCGTGAGATAGATTTGGGAGTTTGCTCTAAAATTGAGAGTTTGCTCTCAAATTGAGAGTTGGGGTCACGGGTCATAGTTGTGTCTCGAGTAAGGCTCATAGTCAAGAGTTGAATCCTTGGTCGGGGTTATAGTTGGGTTTCGAATTGGGTCAAATGTCCCAATTCTGGATCTCGGATCGAAAATCGGGTCTCAGGTCTGATCTTGTTTTATGTATCAGGATAAAAAAATAATTTAACAATAAAAAAAGTCAATTATTTTCTTACAAAACAGTTAATTTTTTTTAAAAAAAATTTAAGAAAATAAATTTAAAAAAATAAAAAATATTTTTCTTTTTTTAAAAAAATAAAAATATTTTTCTTCATTCCAAACACACCCTTATTAAGTATACTTTAGAGGGTACTATATTTTCAAACGCGTCATACTTTAAGGAGAGCGCAATTCCCATGGATTATTTATATTTTAGAATGAATGACAAGAGTTGACCCACTTTTAAATGAATTGAAATCCAACTCATTTTAAATGAACGAAACTAATGAATAACCATATGTTTTATCCATTTTATTACCCTCCTAGGTGGAATCTATGAAGAACAATGTTATAATCCAAATCTGGCACCTAGACTATGACGGGCACCCACAGATCCACTACTTATAAGGTGAACACTTTAAGTTGTTTAAGCCAAACCGTGTAATTAGTTTGCAATCCATATTTCAATTACTTAGGATTAGTCAAGTTAGTCTGTAACTTACTATATAATCTTGTTTATAGTGTAATCCTGATTAGATCATTGAAAATAAAGTTCAACTTCTCTCTTGCTTCATCTTCATTCTTATTCTACCCTCGATTAGGTTTCATCAATTCCACATTTCGTATTATAAGAGCATGAGAATTACAGAGAAATAAAGAAGAAAGTACTTATTTGCCATTGATTTGGAATATTTAAATTTGTAGGTGGGTAAAAAGATCGCGGCATAGCTTAGCTTCAAATTAGTAGTGAGAGTTTGAAAAAACAAAAAGCAAAGGTAAAAGATATATAATCCCAACAAAATATAGTAAATAGTTAACACAAGCAACAAACAAGCTAAGGTTAGAGAATTGTTGTGCCCAAGTGATCATGGGCGTATTTATACGACCAAGTGCATATTGTTGCCCATAAATGTACTTGTTCTAGGAGCTAAAGATGGCAAAATGTCTTGTGTTTGAGTTAAATTTGTATTCTCGAGCTAATAGATATGATTAAGTATTGCAGGGCTTAAATGTGATGAAATTAAATGTAACAAAGCATGAATTTAAAGCTTATGGATCATGGAAGCACTTGGAGTAACATGCTGAGCATGAAAAAAATGGAACAAGGTTCGAAAATCATGGGAAAAGATACAGAAGCAAGAGAATATACAAGAAGCTAAAAATGGAGAAACAAATATGGCAGCGTGCCAAGAACTCTAGCTTCCGCGATAAGGGTTTGACACGTTGGTGGGATGAAAGCTGATGGAAATTTTTAGTGAGCATGCACAATATTGGCATGTCATGGACCTTATCCTCCGTAATAAGGTCATGGAATAGAGGCTGCATCAAAGCAGAAAGGTGAATTCCAATATGCTTTCGTGATACTGGTGTGCCACGCCACTTATCCTTCGCGATAAGGGTGCGTCACGTTGATGGGTTAAAAATGAGTAGTCCAACCTACTATAAAAGGAACACTTATAATAATTAAGGACATTTTGTCATATGGAATAACAAGGTAAAAAACACTTACCAGTGCTTTGTTAGGGTTCTTTTATTATTCAACTTTCTACTTTGAATTTGGTATGATTATTTATATTTCGTGGATATTGATTTTGAATATGAGTTGCGAAACACCCTTACTCTGGGGTTAAGTCCAAACACATGATTGTAGTTCGATATTCTTAGAGTTGGTTAAATGTTGGTTTATCGCATGGGTTGTTCTTACTCTCTTGCCCTTGCTATTTTAATGATTGGCCACCATTGAAATACATGTTTTAATTCTCTTGTGAATACGGAAGGAGGATCATTAGGGTAGATCGAAGAGTTTAAGGAACAAGTTTTCATTTCATTACAGAACAAAGGATTTTAATTAGCGGCTAGGATAGGAATACGCCTAGAATGCCTTACTTGGTTCAATTGCAGGACGATAACTTAAAACATCTAAAATGGACAATCGCATCCCCCTCAATGATGTAGTTGTGATGTCCTTTTTGGTAGAATATTAGAGGCTCAGAAGACTATTATCGTAATCTTAACCCTGCGAATCAACACTCAATAACCAACACATCCACGATAAGGATAAAGATTTACATGATTGATAAGAGTGCCTTAACCCTGAAATTCTCTCTCTTATTATTTACATTCTTGATTACATTGCTATTGACACATTTTATTATCTTCTAAGTAGTTAATTAGTTACTATTTGTTACAAATATTTTGATACTCTGAAACACTTGAATATAATTTTTTCGAAACTAAAATTGAGTAAATTGTTAATCAAGTAGTCCCTGTGGGTTTGACATCTAACTATTTTGAGTCACTATACTACATATATGATCACATGCACTTGCGTGTGCAATAGACCGCAATAAGTTTTTGGCATCATTACCGGGGACTCAAATAATTAGTAATTTTCTAAACTTTTTGTTGTTGATGATAAAATTTGAGTGTTAACAACTTGATCTTAGCGGCTGACATTTGTAGGTAGTTTGATGTACTAGACTAGCAAGAGTAGGAGAGTTGGTTGAGCCATATTTTGAACCTGAGTGAGTATTTCATCGGCGGCGGGGGTAAGCAACACTCTGATATCCAATTTAGCAACTTCAAATAGCAGATTCAACAAGTGTTGTTCCTGCGAATAGAGCATCAGCTAGACCTTTTCTCGAAGTGGCAATCCTACTTACGAACAATGTTACTAATAGCAACCGCAAGTCAGCTGTGGATGGTCGGTTTGAATGGAAAAAAAATATGGTGCAACTCTTGTATACGAGTAGACAATTCATAGGCTTATCTCACGAGGACCCACAACAATATATACAGAACTTCCTCAAAATTAGTGATACTCATATTTCCACTAGAGTATTTACTGATTATGTCAGACTGACCCTCTTCTCTATTACTTTATTGGGGGAAGCAAAGAGGTGGTTAAACACTGAACCACTGAACTCCATCACTTTATGGGAGGATTTGGCTTAGAAATTCCTTATTTAGTTCTTTCCATCTAGGAAAACAACACGGTTGAGAAGTGAAATTCTCAGATTTAGGAAAGAAGATGGAGAGAATCTATACTAAGTTGGGGAAATATTTAAGTCTATGCTCTAAAATTGCCATCATCATCATTAGACTAATGAAGTGTTAGTGCATACTTTTATTGAGGATCTCAATCCAAACATAAGGATTATTCTGGATTCAGCAGGAGGTGAACATGTATTAGAGAAGACTTACAATGAATTGTACACAATGTTGAGTAAAATTTTATAAGGGAATCCTGAATGGAATACAGATGCAATAAGGAATGCTGTAAATAAGGTTACAAGGGTGCTAGAGGTTGACCAGTTCACGGCTATATCAGTGTAAATTGCTTTACTACAGAATTAGATAACTACAAATTTCAATAATATGAATTTGGAAATCACACCATCAACAACAAACAGAATACATCAGGATTAGACTTGGTATGAGGTTTGCAGTAATAGTGACCATGCAACCGATACTTGTGCAGCAAACCCAGAGTCTGTTAATTATGCGTGTAACTCAAATTGCCAAGGGAATCAAAATTATAGAAATACTTACAATTTTAACTAGCGGAATCACCCCAACTTCTCATGGGGTGGAAATCAGGGATAAAATACATATTAATATCGTGGTCCAGTAGATCCGAATCAGTAGCAGCATGCTTCAGGAAATCAAGCCACTGCTTAGTCAAGTAATATTGAGGAGATGTTGAAACAGATTATGGCAACTCAATCACGATTGGTAGAAGATATGAATAATCAATAATAGTTACGAAGAACTTGGAGGTTCAAATGGGTCAGATTGTAGGGACACAAAATACTAGACCTCATAGAGGTTTACCTAGTGATACTGAGCCAAAAAAAACACAAGTGAATGTAGTTTCTACTCGAAATGGGCTACAACTGGAGGAGTTGAGACCAAAAAAGATGACTCATAAAGATGTTCCTGAAGATAAAGAAAAGAATAAGAAAGATAAAGTTGAAGGCACTAAAGATAAAAGGGAAATGTCAGGCCACCTCCACCTTTCCCACAGAGGCTGCGAACGCATAAAGAGAAAGCATGTTACCAAAAGTGTATTGATATTTTGAAATAGGTTCACATTAAACTTCTTCTTGTTTATTTTTTGTAGAGAGTCCCGAAATATACTAAGTACATCAAGGATATTGTGGAAAATAAGAACTGGATGACTGAATGTACAACTGTTGCACTTACTGAGGAGTGCACATCAAAGATTTAGAACAAGTGGCCTTCAAAGCTGCAGGATCCAAGAAGTTTCATGATTCAGATCATAATCGAGAAATCTATAAGTTCTCGAGGATTATGTGATCTTGGGGTCAGTGTAAATCTTATTTCCACACCATTTTACAGAAAGATAGGGTTAGGCAGCCTGAGGCCCACCAAAGTCATTTTGTAGTTGGCTGATTATTCACTTGCTAGACCCGACGGAATAGTAAAAGATGTATTGGTGCAAGTGGATTCTCTCATCTTCCCAGTGGATTTTATTATTCTTGATTTTGATGCCTATCTAAAAATTTTATTTATTTTAGGACGTCTCTTTCTAGCAACTGGGCGCCCATTAATTGATGTTGTTGTAGAAAAGTTGACTTTGAGAGCTCATGATAAGGTCGGGGTATTTAACGCATATAAGGAAATAAAGCTGCCAATAATATATGAAGAATTTTCTACCATTATAGTCACGATGTTGAGTCTAAGTTCCATCTTATTATATCCAAGGACCCAATAGAGTGACCTTTATGGAATCAATATTTTTTTATGATATTGAAGCATTTAAAATTTGTCAGGTCCTGGATATGGTGGATGTTATTACTTCGAAGTGTGAATTTGAGTAGTTGAATAGGCCTCTCGGTCCTTCTCCCAGGGGATCTATTGAAGATGCACCAAAGTTGGAGCTGAAGGCTCTACCATCCTATCTTAAATACTCTTTTAATAGTGATAATGATACTTTACCTGTGATTATATCTATAGGTCTATATGATTTATAGGTTAAGGAAGCATTAACAGTACTTAAGAGAAGAAAGAAGGTTATTGGAAAGAAAATGTCAAATATACACGGAATCAACCCTGCTTTTAACATGCACAAAATATTCATAATGGAAGGATACAAAGCTAGTGTATAGCACCAGGGGAGAATGAATCCTGTCATAAAGGAGGTAGTCATAAAAGATATTATCAAGTGTCTTGATACTGGGATAGTTTATCCCATCTCAGATAGCAAATGGGTTAGTCTTGTGTAGTGTGTTCCAAATAAGGGGAATTACTGTTGTGACAAATGAGAATAATGAGTTGATCCCAACTCGTATAATATACTAGGTGGAGGATTTGTATAGACTATAGAAAGTTGAACGATGCCATTAGGAAGGATCACTCCCTATCATTTTTACTGATCAAATGCTTGACACGCTAATAGGACAAGAATATTATTTCTTCCTTGATGGATAGTCTAGCTATAATCAGATAGCCATATCACCAAAAGACCAGGAGAAAACAATATTCACCTATCCGTATGGAACTTACGCTTTCAAAGATATGCCTTTTGGACTATGTAATGCATTTTGCTACTTTCCACAGGTATATAATGGTCAAATTTTATGAATTGGTGGAGGATTTTGTCGAGGTATTTATGGATGATTTTTGTGTATTTGGTAACTCATTTGATGTGTATGTTAAGAACTTAGATGGGATCTTGGCCTCAGTGCGAGAAAACTAATTTAGTATTAAATTGGGAGAAATGCCACTTTGTGGTCAAAGAAGGTATCTTCTTGGACATAAGGTGTCACACAGAGGACTATAGATGGATAGAGCAAAAGTGAAGGTTATTGAGAAGTTGTCATTTCTTATGTCAGTACAAGACATGAGATGTTTCCTTGGACATGCAGGTTTTTACAAATGGTTTATCAAAGAATTCTCAAAGATAGTAAGTCTTATGTGTAAGCTATTGAAGAAATAGGTAAAATTCAAATTAGGGGTCGAGTGTCAAAAAGCATGTGCGAACTTAAACCAATGATTGACAGAGGCACCTATACTGATTGCTCTCAACTGGGGACTACTATTTGAGTTGATGTGTGATGCAAGCGATGTGTCTATAGGAGCAGTACTAGGTCAGTAGAAGGATAAGGTACTTCATTCTATCTATTATGAAACTAACACTTTAGATGCAACCTAAATCAATTATACAATCATAGATAAAGAGATGTTGGCCTTTGTCTATGCATTTGACAAATTCAGAGCATACTTGGTGGGAACAAAGGTGATTGTTCATGTGGATCATGCTACCATCTAATATTAATTCAACAAGAAAGATGAGAAGCTAAGGCTAACAAGATATATTCTTCTGCTACAGGAATTTAATTTGGATATAGATGATAGAAAAGAGGTTGAAATAAAGTGGTTGGCCAATTATCGAGGCTAGAAAGTCGGGCCCCTATTTCTAATGATACCTTATGTATAAAGAAAGAATTTTAGTCCCGTGGTATACTGATATAGTGAACTTTCTAGTCAGTGGAATTTATCCTCCGGATACTACTAGTCAGTAAAAGAAGAAGCTTTTCTGTGATTCTCGCTCATATATATATATATAGGATGATCCTTATTTATTCAAACAAGGTGTTGATATTATAATGAGAAAATGTATTTCAGAAGCTGAATCCAAATAGGTGCTTGAAAGTTTCCATCCATCACCTTTTTGAGATTATCATAGAGGTGACCGGACAACACAAAAGGTATTGTAGTCTATTTTCTTTTGGAATACACTATTCAAAGATGCTATTGCTTATGTAAGAGAATGAACACTGTCTTAAGGCACCATGAAATGGCCCTAAATAATACCCTTGAAGTAGAGATTTTTGATGTGTGGGGGATAGATTTTATGGTCCTATTTCCACCATCAAATGGTAATCTATACATTTTAGAGGCTCTAGATTATGTGTCTAAGTGGGTAAAGGCTACAACGCTCCCTACTAATGGTTCTAGAGTGGTGATGAAATTTGTCAAGAAGAATAAATTCTCTCGTGTTTGCATACCTAGAGCAATCATTAGTGATGGAGAAACTCATTTCGTAAATCATTGGTTTAAGAACCTGCTAGTAAAATATGGGGTTAGACACAAGGTGACCACAGCGTACCACTCACAGAAGAGTGCCCAAGTAGAGGTATCTAATTAGGAAATCAAACAGATTATGTAGAAAATAGTCAATGATCAGTGTAAGGATTGGTTAGTTAAGCTGGATAACACATTATGGACATATAAGATAGCCTATAAAACACCTATTGGGACCTTCCCTTATTGCTTGGTGTATGGAAAAACATGTCACTTGCCCGTTGATCTTAAGCATCAAGCTTATTGTGCAGTGAAGAAATTAAATCTTGATCTGGTTATTTCAAGAAAAAAGAGAATGCTACAATTCTGTGAGCTTGATGAGTTTAGCTTACGTGTGTAAAAAATACAAAGTTGTACAAGTATAAAACCAAAAAATGGCATCATAAGCAGATCTTGACTCGATTTTTTAATTGGGACAGAAAGTTTTGCTATTCAATTCTAGGCTGAAGCTATTTTTGGGTAAGCTGAGGTCTAAGTGGTCTGGGGCCTTTGAAGTTGTGAGAATAACCTCTCATGAGGTTGTTCAGCTTTGATGAGAGGACAAAAACTCCATATTATCTGGAGAATGGGCAGAGAGTCAAGCACTATTAGAAAGATCATGTGGATAGACATAAGACGTTTATTATATTTGAAGAAGAGTAATAATGAGCTTGGTCATGCCACGATGCTAAATAAGGCACTGCGTGGGAGGAAACCCACGAATGTAACCTAATAGTATAGTTTCTTCCCTTTTATTTTTTATTTTAATTGAAAAAAGAGAAAATAAAATAAAAATTACAAAAATATGTGTCAAGCCATGACCAAAACTAAGGCGCTAGGTTGGAACAAACCCACCCTTTCTTATTTGTTTTATTTTTTTTGATAAAATTATAGGAATGAGAAACCTCGTAGCATAAGGAAGAAATCAAGTGAGTAAATTATGTTTATGGGAGGCTATTAGGTATGAAAATGTTACTTGATGCAAGAAAAAATAAAGGCAAGCAAAGAGGGGTACAAAAATTCCCCCAAGTGTCAAAACAGTGTCCAACCACGATATTAACATGCTACGTAATATATCCTCTACGATAAGGTTGTGGAACACAGAGAAAAATTTTGTGGAGGCCATTCCAGTAAGCCTCCATGATTTTGACGTGCCATGGACCCTATCCTTCGCGATAAGATTGTGGCATAGAAGGGGTAAATTTTTGGGTTATTTAATTTAATAGTCAGGTTTTACCCAATTAGTACCTATTTAAACTCAAATTTACCTTTTTGAAAACCCCTCAAGTCCCCAATTCCCCTCGTCATTTCTCAACCCTAATGTATCACTCTCCTAAAGTGTCATAATTTCAAAGTGTGTCACGCTAATGAATTCTCATCCCTCTCCTTTGCCACTTTGATTAGGGTAAGTTCTTCTACTTCATCTTTACTTGCATGTTGTGGTTGAAACTTACACTTTGAATTTATTGATGTTGTTTGACAGAGTTTTTTGTGGGTTAAGTTATGGGTTCACAGTTAAATACCACAATATGCAACTCTATGTTCTTTAGCTAATTCCGCTTCCATTAAACTGTGATGATGATTTGTGCACAAATACATGAATATAACATGGTGACTTGTGCTTTAAAATTTGATTCTAAATTATATTTAGTGTGTGTGCATGTGTTGGGTTATGTTACTATGAACGACTTTAAGTTGACTTGTTAGAATACAAATCATAGTGACTATGTGGAGCTTGGGTATGTATTGCTAGCCTTCTAGAGACTTTGTTAGTGATGTGAGTTGAATTTGGGGAATGATTTGAAATTCTTTGTACCTTGGTTGTGTGACTTTATGTTCATTTACAAGTGTGTGTGAGTTAAAAGACACTATCAAAATTGATGAACTCTTGAGCAAGGGACTGTGCTTGCCGTTAGGTCTTGACAGTTTGTGGTTGGATAATATTGTTCGCTCATGGTGTTTTCCAGAGGATATATGATTCATACATTGAGTTAATTATATTTGTGATTTTACTTGGTGTCCTTTTTATCTTCAAAGCATTCATAAGTGTGTTAACTAAAAATGGTTACATATCCGAACTCAAGTAGTCATATTGGAATCTGTGCTTAAACTGTAGTCAAAGTGTTATTATGTTCCAAACTAAAGAAACATAATGGTCTTGTATGAAGTGATCATTTGTGACTACTTTGTGTGCAAAGTGTGGTGTGTGCTTGAAGTCAAAGTAAAGAAGTGTCACCACAGGATGACAAATCTTGTACTCAATAACTAAACACCTAAGCTAGTAATCTATTTTCTTAGGTCTGTGACAATAAGATTGTAAATTGGAACAAGAGAAGTCAAAGTATCTTAGTTTCGAACTTTAAACACCTATGTTAGTAACTAAGTGTGGGGTGGCCCCTAAATCCTCCCATACTTGGCATTTTCTAGCCTAAATTGGTGTTATTTTGACATGACAATTATGTGTTATGATAGGTTCAATGGAAAGAAAACCTCAAAAAGAAAATATATTATTGGGCCTTCTGAGCCATCAAAGAAGAGAAATCAGCCCACAGGTTGGGTACTTATCGCTCCTACTATCCTCATGGTCAGACACGTAAGTACAAGACTAGGTGGGTGGAAAAAGCTGGAAAGAAGTGGTATACCAAGAATATGGAGGCTAACTTTATCCAGGACGAGTTCATTAAACGGGAGAGCTTACGAAGTGAGTACCCAAGCATGGTTTGGAGACTGGAAGAGCTGTATATGAATTTCATTTTTGAGCAGACCACTGAGTGCAACCTACACCTAATCAAGGAGTTTTATGCTAACTGGGACCCAGGGATCGTAATTCCAAAAGGAAGATTCACGGGCAGGTAGTAACCTTTACTGTACATGTCTTGAATGCCATTTTAGGCACTCCTGAGGTGGACACACTTTAGATGAGTCATCTAAATATCACTCCACCATACATTGATATCAGATATCTACTATGCGACAACAAATCTACGGCTTGGTAGATTCGCCATCGAGAGAGCGGACATCACCTGACATTCCTTTATGCACAAATAAGCATAGAGGCAAGAATGTGGTTGAAGATTATCTGTCACTTCCTTATTTTGGGGAAGCATATGACAGATGTTACTAAGGATAGAGTTTGCTTGATTTATGCACTGATGTAGGAGGGTTTTGAAATAAATATGGGTGCAGTAATTATTTCGGCAATGAAGAAAACACGCTTCCATCAGGGACATAGATATGATTTTGGTGGATTGATGACTCATTTTCTACAGAGTCATGAGGTTGAGGAGGAGTCCTTGGATTATATACTGGTAGTAGACATGCATCCGGTGGATGTGACCCAAATGCGGGGCCTTTATGTTTCTCATGGACCGATTCTGACATTTCTCAAGCATCATGCTCGGGATTATGAGATTATTGCCCATATGTACGGGTTGTGAATGCTTTAGCTGAGAGTGGGCGGTAGAGCAGTTACAAGAGAGGATATACGTGTTGTGGAGATTGACTGCCTACTTGGTCACCATGCCAGTACCCTTTTGAGGATAGTTATAGTCTTTGTAGAGCCTGTAGATAATGATGTTCCTATTGATAAGGAGAGGCAGCTGTGGGATTCAGATATTAAGTTTGAGGAGGATAATTGTTGAAACGTGTGAGGTTACACCACACTATAAGGGACTAGGTCCCTTAGAGTTAGACAAAGGCAATCAAATAATAAAGCAGTAGGTCACTTAGAGTCAGACAAAGGCAATCAAACAATAAAGCAGTTGGAAACTAAAAATTTGCTAGAAATTAAAGAACACAAAGATTTAACGTGGAAACCTCCTTGCTCAAGGGAGGAAAAACAATGTCTTTCCATCACAAGCACTCAATAATCCATTATAATCAAACTCTTGATTATAGACTCTAATGGAACCTAACTCTAGGCTCAACTAGTTGGCAATAACTCTATTAAAAACTCTCCTTGACAACTCTGTCAATAGCTCTCTTTGAAATTGATTAACTCTAACTAATATCAAACTTAGGTAACTCTACCTAAGAACTTTCAAGAACAAAGAAAGACACATTACTCTTGTCACATCATTATTTCAATTATAAACCATGAATTGACTCAAGAACACTCACTTTTTTTAGTAAATACAGAAATTAAGAACTTGAGCAATGTTGCAAAGTTGAGTTTTAACCTTTTTTCCACTTCTATAGTTAGATTTGCAAGAACTGGCTCATTGAGAAGCATTTTTTTCAATTTATAAAGGAATAATGATTACGATAAAAATCTTATTGGACCAGGTGTCCGGACTGGTACACAGCTCACCTGCTCAGTTTGTTAAACTAGAATATAAAACTTTGTTGGGCAGTGAAAGATGTAGTGAATGCATGAAAACCTAAGGACCTGGTCCCTTATTGTCAGCTGATCATCATCAAAATAAGATTTAGCAATTTTCCCCCTTTTTGATGATGACAAACCGTAGAACTTGACCACAGAACTTGGAGCATCAAATTCATTCACCTTATTTAGTCAGAGTGATTACCACTACTGTCGATGGATATTCCCTTATTATTATACACCATGCTTTCCCCAGTCACTATACCATCCAACTTAGGGACTTAGTCTGTTGTTGTCAATTGGTATCAAAATTCATTCACAATGTTTCAATGTTCCCCCTGTAAATATACCTATACTTATCAATGTTCATTTAGTTTATTTTCCACCTATCACATGCACCATCAACATTCAACATTCTTTCTCTGTCAATATTTCATCATACTTCACCAGCATCGCATTCAATATATATGCACCTTGTATCTGATCCCTACCACATAAATTTAATATTCCATCTTTTGGCATCACTAAAAAGTGATAACAGTAAATCAAGAGAAAAATAAGAACAAGTTAGTTAACACATGGCCACTGGAAACACATCATGAAGAAAAACTTTATAAATAAAGAGGAGATAGATAAAGCATGAACACAAACTAGGATTCCATTAATAAGAGATAGGTTAAGTACGATTAAATTATACCAAAAACAATAAAACATCGAGCTTTAAATAGCCACACAGGGAACAAGGATAGAAAACAAACACAAAGAAGACTAAAGGGTAAGAGAGATGGGGCTTAGGTAGGAGGAGGTTTAGGGAAGAAGGTTTGTTAAAGCATCTCCATTCTTCCACTTGGAGCATACGAGAATCCAATAATTATTTAGTTAGGTCCTTCACTTCAACATTTAGACTCTGAACCTCTACAATAAGTGATGAAACCTTTTTCTTCAAATCCACATTTTCTGAACTTAGTGCTTTATTAGCACCTGGTCCCTCTGAATATAGTTGCTGAACTTTCAATTTTAGAGTAAGGATTTCAGCATCTTTACCAGCATTAGCAACTCTGATTTTCTCTAATTCATTTCTCAACTTCTGTTGAACTTCCAATAATTTTGATACCCAGGATATGGTCCCAGTTTTTCCTTCAACACACTCATTTTCCACTAAGTTAGTTAAAGTGAACATTTAATTTTCTGTTCCTAGAGTTCCCTTTTCACAGACTACCTTAAAGTAATTAAACAAAATATTCAAAAGGTATCCATAAGGCATACCATGCCTTCCATCCTTTTCATGCATTACTTTATATATATGTTGAATCATTAGGGTAGGCAGATTTACCAGTTCAAACTTGCTAAGACACTCTATTATATATAGGTCTACACTAGAAGCAATCATTCTTTTCTCAGATCTTGGCCACATTACCTTGTTGATAAACTTAAACACTAATTCGAATTCTCCCTCGAGAAACTTCTTCCTTACTCTAGCCATAGAAGTTCCTCTTACCTTTGACGTATCAATCATAAATTTAGTTGAGGGTTGTTGCATTGAAACAACTCTCACACCCATAATGGGAACATGTAGAATCTTCCCAAGTATCTCTTCATCAAATTTAATTTTCTTTCCTTACACCATTGTAGTCAGGCTTTGTCTATCATTAAAAAATTTGACAGTGTAGAAAAGCTGTCTTACTTCATCTTCATATACAGAGAGAGCTGGTCCCTCTACAAGATGCAACCATACTTGATGTTTCACATACGCTACAAGCTCATCCATTCCAGGTTTTTCAAGAATCTTGGGATCAAATACTCTTCTAATCTACACTTTTTGAGACTCCCATATTTAATTTCTCTGTTCTCTGGATATAAATTTTCTTCCTCATCTTTCTTTCTTTTTTTTGAACCACTATTTGGTTCCTTTTCTCTGGATTTTCTCCTTTTGGGACAAGGTCCCTCAGAGACTTTTCTTTTTCTTTTAATAGTAATATGTTTTTGTTTAAACCTCGCAGATCCTCTAGACTTTGAAGTCAAGGACCTATTTCTTTCTTCAACATAGACTTCTTTTCTTCTCTTTTCAGTTGCAACCACAATATCAGTATCAATATCCTCTCCCTATCCAATATCCACAACATCCATATTTTTATCCTTTGCAACACTATCTTTCTTAAGTCTTCTTTTTTCTAGTAGTATAAGATTTGCTAGCCTTTATAGCATCCCCCATGATTTTCTTTTCAAAAATCCTAGAATAGTATACTCTGATAACCTTCATACCATATTCCATCACCTTCTCTTTGCCCTTAATACCCCTCTACTTTTAATCTGACCACCTTAGAGGTAACTCCTCATCATCCACTTCATCCTCCTTATTTGGAGGTTGCATAAATTCTCCTTTCTTTGAGAAATTATTCTTTTCACTTACTACCTATTCTTCCGTACCAAGACGTTCACTTGCAAGTAGAAGTAAATTTTCAGCTACCTAATTATTACTACTGCAAAGATCAAATTATTTTACAGGTATTTTTATGGCATAATTGAGAAAAAATAGGGTTTGACTTTGAGGGAGTAGGGGAACCAGGTACTTTAAATGATTTAGAAATTTCAGTCGATTTTGATTTTTATGAGGATGGAGGGATTTCAAGTTGAGAGACTACATGCTTATAAGTAAACCAAATCCCTAATTTAAATCCATCACCATGGATGACTTAACAAGGGTTTCCATGGCATTTGGGGTTTCTTCTAAAATAGGTTTATTTAGGATGTTTGGAATTTCATGAGAAGGCATAGTGGGTAAAAGACTTCAGATGGAGGGATGATGTTTGATGAATTTTTTATTCTTCAGTGTAGCTTGAGGGAGTAAAAATTTTATCCATTTAGAATATTTCTGTGTGAGAAAGAATGGGAGAGGCTTGATTTTGAGAGAATGGGTGAATTGAGGAAGAAAATGCGCTAATTTGGAAGAAAAAAAATTTAGAGAATTTTAATTTTTTTATTTAAAGAAAGTGACCATTGTCACTTAGATGTATTTTAAATGAAATAACATGTCTTGTGCTACTTGGTGTGACTCTTCATCTCACTAGAGAATTGACAACTTTACTTAGAAAAGGTAAGACACATGGCTTTTTAGACAAAATTTTATGATTTTTGAAGTACTCATTTTTGGCACTAACTTGAGAAATAGGACCAGGTCCCTCTTTTCCTTGAGAGAATCATCAAATTTGTGGAATTAACATCTATCCTCTTCCAAACCTGTTCCTATGGGTGTATACCTATAAAGGTATGGTACTGAGTTAGACCAATATGCACCTACTTTACCAAGGATAACTGTCTCCTAATAATAGCCAATTTTAGGGAGAAAAATTTATTCCTCTAGTAGGTTAGGTTAATTTGACCAATTCTAGCCTCAACTTATTTGTTTTAGTACACCAATTCATTCCAAAAATTGTTTTGACAATAGGTTTGGGGACAAAGACCCATACTTAACTTTTTTTAAATTGCTGAAGCTCCTCCTTTATTAATTTAATCCAGTCAATATATTTTTGATCTTCTTTCATGTTTGGGCTCAACTTGAGATAAGAAAGCTGAGAATTCTATAAAATTTCTTATTTAAGCTCTTGTTTGGATTCCAATCTCTAGAGGTGAAGTTAGATTGTCAGGGGAGAGAAAATTTGTACCTCCAGTTTGGCCTTCTGAGATAAGTTTCACTAGGACTAGGTCCATGAATTTTTTTGACTAGACCTTTCTTGTAGTTTTTCCACTAGAGCTGGTTCTGTAACTGAGACCCTGGATCACTATCACCTTCATCATTCTCATCTGCATCATTCTGTCCTTGACCATTATTCTTCAGCTATATCATCCTTTTGAATAGGAATGAGTTCTTCAAATTCTGAATCTTCATCATCACCTTGATTCACCATCTTTCCTGACTCATCAAGGACCGGACCATAGGCATATTTTTTTCAATATATATTTCTTTTTGTTTAAAACTATGTATGCCTTAGTTTTTGATGAGTAATCCACTGTTAATCAGCATAGTCTTGATAATCTCTATGAGGGTCCTTGTTCTATCTTTCAATAACTCCATTTTTTTTGGAGTCCTAGGGGCAGAAAAGTTATGGATAATTCTATTTTCAACACTGAATCCTTCAACTTGGGAGTTCTCAGATTCAGTTCCATGATCAGATCTAAATGTAATAATCTTGCAATTTAGCTTCATTTGAACTTATATGGCAAAAGTAACTAGAACATCATAGGTTTCATCCTTTGTTCTCAAGAACATTTTCTAGATTAACCTTAAGTAGTCATTCACAATCACAAACACATTTTCCAGGTTAACCTTAAGTAGTCATTCACAATAAAAAATACATACTTCTTGCATCCTCTACTATGGACTTTAATAGGTCCATATAGATCAATATGTAGCATCTTAAGGGGTTTATAAGTACTCACCTACTTCTTCAACTTAAAGCATCCCTAGTTTATTTTCCCTTAACACAAGCATTACAAACCTTGTTGTCTAGAAATTTCAGCTTTTCCATACCACGAACCAGGTCCTTTGAAATCAACTTGTTTAGCAAGGAGGAACTTACATGTCCCAGTCTTCTAAGCCATAAATCAATATTCTCACTTTGAGCACTTAAGATTGTTTATTCCCCATCTTTTATAGACTCTAAATCAGCTACATACATAACCTTGAACCTTTTTTCTTTAATAATAACTACTCTAGACTTACAGCTAGACATAGTACACCCATCAGATAAGAATTTTACTTCATTACCTTTGTCACAGATTTGAGACACTTAGAAGACTGTACTTGATACTATTCACATAGTACATATCTTCTATTGCATGACCAGGTGATTTTCCAATATTTCCAATACCATGAAAACAACCCTTTTATCATTTCCTATTGAGATATCTCCACCTTGAAGTATCTTATGAGAGATAAAACAGTCAGTCCTTCTAGTAATATGCTTTGAACATCCACTATCCATAAATCAATTCTAACTTCATTCCCCTTCTTCTTTCTACAAACATAGTCATTTTCTATATTTGGGAACCACCTAAGTTTGAGTTCCCAGAAGAAATACAAGGGTGTGATCAAATATTTCTTAGCCCATCTAGGTAGAGAGTTCTTCTTCATATTTTTCAAGGGCATGAAATGCTTAGGATAATAATTTTCCTATAGGATGTATTTAGTAATACTTAATCTAGCTCTAAGCCAATACTGATTATTTTCCTTCAAGTGTCCATCTCTTCCATAATGAGTACATAGAAGTTTGTGGACCCAATTTCTACTGCCATGAATAGCTTTCCCATGAGACTGAACTAATTTGGTTTGGAATTGATATATAAGCCATTTACCATTATTTACACTCTAACCAGTTAAATTAGAAAGGATTTGTGAGGATGTGGTCCATTTTAGTAATTTGTTAAGTTCTTCCCTTAGATGGACCAGGTCCCTTTATAATTCTTTATTCTTATGAAGTGTAGTCATAATAAGATGATTTGTTAGAATCCCTTAACTTTTCTTCAAGATCAATTTGAAGAATTGAAGTTTCGTTCTTCCCTTTACCATCAGAATTATTTACTTTTTCCAGTTGACTCATTAAATATAGGGTAGAGTTTTTGGAGAAAGAACCAATCCAACTTGCAAAAAATGCGGTAGATATCATTCAGGTAAGTGCTTGATGGGTAGAGATTCTTGTTATTGTTGTGGTAAGATGGTCCCTAGGATCAATGAATTCCCTCTTGATAAACAAGGAAATAAAGATACTAGCCTTAAGCTCAGTTCACTAATTCAGCAGCTCAGTACGGCTACCTAGCTCTACATTATGGTACATAATCCAACACGGGTAATGGTCAGCATAAGAACCAATTTTTTGCTATTCCTTTTCGCTAGGAGCAGGAGATAACCCAAGATGTAGTCACTGGTATGCCAAAGAAAGATTTGAAGGATCAAAATGGGTATAAGGATACTATTTTATGTACGGGTTAGCTATTTAGGCAAAAGTGGGTTCTTATGCTCACAAAGAAGGCCTAAGATCATTTCACCATCCAAGCGTAATAACAAATAGCCTTGAGATACTAATAGGGTAAGTTTTAGATGACACAAGCATGCATGAGAGATACATAATTATGCTCACCGCACATGGAATGCAAACTTTTCAAGGAGGCTCAATTGCATTTCCTACTAAATACAAAAGGAAGTATTTACGATATTCTACAAAATTTTTCATATCCATGCCCTTGGAATTCAAAATTTATGGATGGAAGGGGGTGTTTTCTTTGCATTTACATAGAACAAAATTTGCTATTGATTTCACCAAACCAAGTTGGCATCTCACATTTTTTTTGGATCTCATGATGTAAAACCATATGGATACTTAGACTTCACTGTAGGTATAAGGGCGATTCCAAAACTCCAATGCTATAGGTACTTAGGCTTCCCCTGTATCTATGACACAAATACCCAATCACACTGATTTTCCCATAAAAATGTCGTCACTCAATCCATTATTAGGAAATACTCATCCAAAATCAATCAAAAGAAACACAATAATTTCTATGCTTGGGGAGGGATTTTTAGATTAAGATGCCTGAACACAAATGTACCCTACCCCCAACTTAAAGAGATGAAGTGCCATCACTGAAACATATAGAAGAAGTAGAAGGGTGAGAAAGGGATCCCTGCAATAAAATAAATATCTCTATACATTCGTGATTATGATAAGATTTACTTCACATGTATATCCATGATAGTGGCCCATGTACCGTGATCACAATAATTAAGATTGATTTTCCCCTATTTTGCTCTATTTTCATTGATTTTATGACCTTCCCTGAGATCTTGTAGCCCTAGACAATACCCTCTTTGACCATAAAATGACATTTCTCCCAATTGATTACATGGTTTGTTTCTACACATCTCTCAAGTACTTTGCTTAGATGCTCAAGGCATGACTAAGGTGAGTTTCCTACCACCCAAAAATCATCCATGAAGACTTTCATTAAATCCTCAAGCATATCTACAAAGATTGATAGCATACACCTTTGGAATGTTGTCGGTGCATTGCACAAACCAAAGGGCATCCGCTTGAATGGAAATATGAAATAGGGGAAAGTGAATGTTGTCTTCTCTTGGTCTTCCAGGAAAATACAAATTTTATTGTACCCCGAACGACCCCCTAGAAAGCAACACCAGCCCCACCCAGCTAGCCTATCTAGCATTTGTTCCATAAAGAGAATATGGAAGTGCTCTTTTTTGGTCCAAGAATTCAACTTGTAGTAGTCCATGCATACCCTCCACCCCATGACTGGTCAGATGGGAACAAGGTCATTCTTTTAATTTTTATCAACTGTAATGCCATATTTCATTGGAACACAAAGCACCAGGTTTACCTTTGTGCTATTAAAGATTTAATAGATGACTCGCGTGCCAGTTTATAATTTCTTTCTTTCCCACGTCTTGCATGGGTTGATTTAGCTTTTCTTGATGTTCCACACTTGGAACATGATCTTGTATTAGTTTGATTTTTTGAGAACAAATGTCATGGGCTAATCCTATGATATCCACAATTGTCCGTCTGATGGCTTGAATGGACTTTTTCACTACCAACTTTAAAGATTCCATTTGGTAGGGCTCGAGATCACTTGCAAGGATGATAGGCAAAGTGTCTCCATCCCTCGAGAAGACATATTGAAGGTGGGGATACAATGGCTTCAATTCAATTTGAGGTGTCTCAAGAATGGATGGCTTTACGGGTGGGCTCTCATAGTTTTTAAGATCAAGGTCCAACTTTTCCAAGTTCTTGGTACAAGATCCAAGTCCTGTTAAAGAAGCAACCACTTCATCAAAAGCTTCAACTTCATCTTTTTCAAAATTCCACAAGAATCCTACCAATGGATCATCTACCAAACTCATAATGACATAATTCATCACCTCACCATCAATGGCATCAATCACCAAAATTACTTGCAAGTTCATTGGTTTTTTCATGGACTTGCATACATTGAAAGGAGCTTCTTCATCATTTAAGCAAAACTTCACTCACCGTATGCTCTATCCACTAATGCTTTCATGGTCTTAAGTATAATCAAGGATTATAAAGTCGATCGAGAAGATGAATCGATCGACTTTAACTAGCACATCATAAAGTATTCCCATAGGTTTCTTGATGGATTGGTTGGCCATGAGCAATATCATTGAGGTAGTTTGTAGTTTCCCTAATCCTAGCTTGTGAAATATGGCGTATGACATTAAATTTACACTCACCTTGAGGTCACACAAGGCCTTTACAAACTGGAACATTCCAATGGAGCACGGGATTATGAAAGCATTGGGTTCTTTCTTCTTTTTCACCATCATGCTTGACATAATTGCACTATAATGATGAGTTACTTCTATTGTCTCATTCTCCACAAGCCGCTTTTTGGATACCAATTCCTTCATAAATTTAGCATACCCCGACATCTATTGTAAAGCTTCTATTTAAGGAATGTTGATGGAAAGATTGCTAAATTTATCAAGAAACTTCTTGAACTTAGCATTTCCCCCTTTTTGTCTTGAACAGTTGAGGGGAAAAAAGGAGGGATTGTGATTGGTGGCATTGAGACAATTTAACATTCTTTCATCTTTGAATTTTCAAGGATAGACTTATTTGGATTTAACTCAACATTATTCAGCCTCTTTCTCTTCATATTTGTTTGCTCATCATTTTTAATTTTGCCGAGATCATCATCATGCTCCATGACCTTTCCAAGAGGTTTTCCACTTTGAATGATAATGGAATTTATTACCACACCACTAGGAATCTATTTATTTTGTCTCTGGATAAGCTGTACAAATATTTGATTCAATTTTGTCTCTAATTGTTAGATGGCAATTGAATGAGATGCAACCATTTGATATAGTTTAGAGAAGTCGTTCCTCATTTGCTTCACTATCATATCGGTCCCCTCGACTCCTATCAAGATTCTAGACAAAATATCTTCATTAATGCACCCCTCTTTTTTGCATTGAGACATACCTCGGTTCTTATTGTTCTGACCTTGATTCCCACCTTGTCTTTAAGAGGCAATGTAAAACCTCCAAATAATTAGGAAACAATCTCATCTCATCATCAAGAATATCTTCTTTCATATCTTCACATGCCATAGGATCCCTTGTATCTATAACATTGACTCTTCAAATGGTGGCTCTTAACACATGTTTGGTAAGAAGTTCAAGATATGACATCACCTTAATAATATTTGCATCTCTTTTCTTCTCTTAACATATTCAATCTTGACACACAAAGGATGAGGAGGGAGCCCTTACGAACACCTTAACATCCTTCATGTGTCAACCCCTAACCAAACCAGCCACTTGATATAACATATTTGATCCAACACGATACGACAATTTAACAAATGATCAATCGGTTGCAGTATCCAATATGGCTTTGTTGATTTGGTCCAACACCCTATATAATATTTGAAGAAATATCTTCTTCGGTATTTCATGGTTAGTTCATTTCATATGCTTATCCTTAAATCTCCCCTATGCTTCATACCAATGCTCCCCATGGAATTAAAAAAAAAATATGATTTCGTCCTGTAATTGTAACATCTTTGAAGGTGGGAAGTATTGATCTAAGAAAGCCATCCTCAAGTTTGACCCATGAGTTGATGGCACCGGGGGTAGAGATATTAGCCACAACACCGCCTTACCCGTTAGTAAGAATGAAAAGAGGCACAATCTTATGGACTCTTGTGACATTTGAGCAATGTCAAAATGAGCACATACTTCCACAAAATTCTTTAAGTGCATGTTTGGGACTTCCTTAGCTTGAACCCTAAACAAACCCCTCATATGAATCAATTAGAGTATCACGCTTGTGACATAGAATACTCTGCTTCCCTTGATAGGGGGACACAGATGTCACTAGCATGCACTTCGTGGCCAAGATAATCCATAGTCTCAATATGTTCATATGATGGGTTGTTGATGATTCTCTCTTGACTCATAGTTATTTGGAAGAAATAATGATTACCTAATAAAAAATAAAAACAACAAATAAAGTTAAATATGACACTATAGGTAAATTCAAAGTTACAAACAACAACACACAAGCAAAAACTATGTTTCACTTCCTGGCAACAATGCCATGTTAATCACTCTTATGTTTCACTCCCTAGAAACAACGCCATGTTGATCACTCTCAAATTACTCCATGATTTATGGGAATGACGATCATTGTCAAATATAATAACCCAACTTGAGTTGGGGTCAAATCCTTGAAGAGTGGAATTAGTATTCAAATCCTATGAGACTTGAGATCTAAGTGATTACCCACAATATAGACATAAAGTAAAAGATGAATTTAAAATTGGGGGAGGGGTTATGGTTTGGAAGATGGTTTAAATGAAACTACTTGATCTACAAAAATAGAGCAACAATTATAGATAAACTTTTAATAGGAGAAGAGTCTTGGGGTTATGTCTTCCTAGGGGCAAATAATGTGTTGGTTCATGATAGTCAAATGCAAATTCTAGTTGATGAATATATGGGTAGGCTAGGTGAGGAGTTTTGATGCTTGTTTTTCAACCAAACACCAAAAATATCACCATGTATCCTTTCAGATAAATCATAGGTATGGCAAAAAAATCTACCCAAGGTCCCAATTGGACATCCCTATTTCTAGAAAATGCCCAAGACATGGCAAATTTAAAATCCACCCTTTTTACTAAGACAATGTAAAGTAATAAGATAATATATAATTAATCTTCAAAAATGCTATTCATCCATATCCCTCTTTAAGGAGGATGTGTAATTTTGGGAAATTGGGGTTTTCACCCGCAAATCCGAACTTAGCAATCAAGTATTTTTAAAACCCACCATCATTAATTGAGAATTTAAACTAACTATCAAAACCCACACACATTATTACCCTATTCAAACATAATCCCAAGTTTAATATTTAGCTACTCATTAAAATAGGAAAAAGAGAATTACCCAAGTTGACATTTATTTCCTCAATTGAAAATAAAGCAAGAGTAATCCCAAAATTCCAAGCTCCAATTACAATAAAAAATATCCTTTTTTGGAAGATTTAATACAATTATTTTTCTCACACTAATTGGAAGTTTTTTTTCACTATATTTTTCAAAGGTAGTTGGAAGATAATTCAAAAGTGAAAGAATTTTTTCCCTTTGAAGGATTGGATTTAGTTGTTTAAAATGACCAACCTGCCCTTAGGAGAATCCCACTCCATCGCGATCGATATTCTTTGACCGCAATCACAACTCTCGCGATTGAGTTGGACCTATCGCGATTGCCATGATTTGACCTAGCATGACTGACCGCGACGTGCCCTCAGACCGTGATAGCTAAAACTGAGGTTGATCGCAACTCTTGCTTTTCCAAAAATTTTACACTACTTATTTCCTTATTTATCTCTTTTAAGTTCACTTCACTTCTTTTCTTCCTATTACCTGTATACCTGCACAACATGGAAATTTGTTCATTCAAATGAAAAATTCATCTAATTAACACCTTTTAACCATATCAGTGTGCATGAATTTGGACATAAATGAGTGGTAAATTTACCACTCATCAAACCTTACCTATTATTGTGAACTTTGGCATAAATACCGAGAATCATTTTGAAGTTGTTTAAGTTTCCACTCTAATTGGCAAGTCAGTGGTTGCTAGATGCGTATATAACAAATGCTTTATTTCATTCCTCCATAGAGTAACCTTAGTAGATTTAATAGAGATAGAGATGATAGATTTTGATTTCATCCTTGGAATGGATTGGATCCATTCATTCTATGCTTTAGTTTATTATTGTACCCAAGTGGTGAAGTTTCAATTTTCAAATGAGTTACCCCTCGAGTGGGAGGGTAGTTTAGCAACTCCTTAGGGTCTTTTCATCTCATATATTAAGTTCATGAAGTTAATCTCAAAATGGTGTATCGATTACTTGGTTTTGGTTAAAGATATTAAGTCTGAGACCCTAATCATTTAGTCAGTTTGGGTAGTCAATGAGTTTCCTAAAGTCTTCTAAAAAATCTACATGGGTACCCCCCGATAGAAAAATAGAGTTTGGGATAGATCTTGTTTTAGATACCCAGCCCATCCTCATTCCTCCCTATTAGATAGCTCCAGATAAGCTTAAGAAGTTGAAGGAGTATCTTAAGGACATCTTAGATAAGGGGTTCATCAGACCTAGCATTTATCCGTGGGTGCTCTAGTCTTATTCATGTCCAAACAGGATGGTACTCTTAGAATGTGAATAGACTATAGATAGTTAAATAAGGTCATCATCAAGAATAAGTACCCCATCCCTAGAATTGATAACGTATTTGACCAACTTCTGGGTGCCCATTGGTTTTCAAAGATTGATGTTAGATTGGATATCATTAGTTTAAGGCCATAGAATGTGACATTTCAAAAACTATTTTCAAGATTTGGTACAGTCACTATGAGTTTGTGGCTATGGCTTTTGAACTAATGAATGCTCTTGAAGTCTTTATGGATTTAATAAATAGGGCCTTCAAGCAGTATTTGGACATGTTTTTCATTGTCTTCATAGATGACATGCATGTCTATTCTCAAAGTGAAGAGGAGAATGCAGACTATTTATTAATAGTGTTGTAGACCCTCAAGGATCTCTAATTATTTGTAAAGTTTAGTAAGTGTGAATTTTTGTTAGAGTCGGTTACTTTTTTGGGACAAGTAATTTCGAGTGCAGGTATTTATGTAGACCATCAGAAAATAGATGCAGTAAAGCACTAGCCTTGGCCCAATACTCCATCCAACATTAGGAGATTTTTGGGTTTAGCTGGTTACTATAGGAGATTTATTGATGGTTTTTCCTCCATAGCTACACCATTGAAAAAGTTGACACAAAAGAAGGTAAAGTTCCAATGGTTGGACAAGGGTGAGAAAAGTTTTTAAGAAGAACAAGATAGGTTGACTTTGGCTCCAGTGTTGGCTTTTCTTGATGGGTTAGATTGATTTGTTGTGCATTTTGATGCCTCTATAGTTTGGTTAGGTTATGTATTGATACAGAATAGAAAGGTGATATGTTATGCCTCCAAACAACTTAAAGATCATGAGAAGAACTATCTGACTCATGATTTGGAGTTTGCAATTGTTGTGTTTGCCTTGAAAATTTGGAGACATTATTTATATGGGGTGCATGTGGATATTTTCACTGATCATTTCACGACCCCAAAACCAAGGGTCATGATAGCACTTTTCGTGGAAAGCCTTGAAAAGTAATCCTATTATCCAAACAAATATAAAATAAGAAATCAATACCAAAACTCAGGAAAGTCTCAAAGAACAGAGTCAAACCATATATATAAAGTAAAAGTGGAAATGTAATTAAGATACCAACCAAATCACAAGAACACGGAGTCATAGTGCAAGAACATAACTAGTACCACTAAAGATCAAAATACATAAAATATCCATATAGGAATAACTGTCTCTGAATACAAATAAGGACATAGTCTAAATAAGGAAAGACAATAGTTTACTCCGGACGCATGGAATCAATCACTACCTCGTGAGCTCCAAATATCGCCTAAATCAAGTACAGTCCACTTGTACTCAGTAGGTATCATAAGTTGACTAAGCAAAGTAGAAAATAAAACATACAAAATACATACTAAGGACACATCACTTGCAATCAGAAAATGTCCCAAACGGTATCCCACACCATCTCTACTAACAATTCTATAATATTCACATATGCATAGCAATACAATAGAGCAATACAAGTATATAGATATCACACATATGAATACAAAGGTATAAGTACACATAAATAGGTATTAGATCAAGGAAAAATAATAAATCATAGAAAAATAGAAAGTAAATACAAATGTAATGGAGATGATGATGCTTAAGGTTGTGGCACAACCTCCATATACACCTACAGAGCTTAAGATTTGTGGTGTAGGCCGTATGGAGGATTTGTCAACCCGTATACAACTAATATCCAATACCAAAATCCATAACACCTCTTCGACACATCCTTCGGTAGAGGGTTTTAAGGAATCAGATTTTCTCTCAAAAAAAGCCCGTGTTTCTAGTATTTCCATAGTGGTGACAATGTTTTTTGAACGAATATGATATGAGGATGTGATGCTCACAACCAATCCAAATGAGAAATTCCATATCCAACCAATATACCAACCAAGCAAACCAAAATTCACTTATTTATCCAACCATCCATGAATCCAACACAATCCATATGCGAATAGAATGAACTACATTAAAAGTCACCATTAATACAATATTAGGCTTTTTCATCAAACATAGTTACAACTAATTTCCACGTACACAATGTAAATAATATCATATAGAACCCACATAGTCACACATAGCAAATAATGTTCCAAACCACCAAATAACATCAATTTATAGGCCCCTGCATGGTCACAACTCAGTAATATAACCATTTTCATGATTGATTCTCATTCACTTAAGATGATATTGTACTAATATTAACTACTCATCACAATTTGAGGGAAGTTAATCCATAACCTACCTCATATATCGAAAACTGATTTGAAAGTTTTCAATCTAAAGCCTTACTCCCACGAATGAACTTGAAATCAACTAAGACATAGAAATATAGAATCTATGCATCAAAAGAAAGCCAACGATACCCATATTGTCTATTTTTATATCAAAGTCAAAATGGACCCCCGAAATGGATTTTTTAAAAGGAAAGATAAATCATAATTTTATTTTTGAAACATGTTTCCCATACTCTCAGGAGTCTACAGTAGAAAACCCAAGTTAAAATAAGTTAGATATGAGGTCCAAATTGATGAAAAACTATCTTTAAGCTGTACTAGAAAACCCTCCAAAATCCATTTTAATATCGAGAATTGGAGTTACTTTGAAGATGAAATTGAGAGAAAAGTGATAATTATAAGATTAAAAACTCACCCAAGTAATAACGAGCTAAAATTGGGACTTAATTGGAGAAATACAATGTTTAGGCCTTCTAGGCCAAAATCCCTAATTATTCACTTTGAAATCCATATTTAAACAAGAATTAAATGATAAAATTAGAGGAAAGTAGTTGAAATAGGTATTTTGAAGCTTACCCAATCTTAGAATTTGAAGAAATTACTCAAAATCATGAAACCCTAAGCTCCAAGTATCAAAAATTGTAAAAAAAATGACAAAACATAGGTATTTAAAGGATCCAGGCATCACATACGTGATCACCGAGTCACTTAAGAAACCACCACTCATGTGATGTGACACCTCGCCTGAGGGAAGGTATCACATAAGCGAGCTTGTCATCACTTACGTGAGGCTCATTATCGCAATCAAAAAATCACGTATGCGATAATTGGTATGATCTACTTTATGGCGTAAGCAACCAAAGTGTTGCTTACGCGAGTGCACCTTTTGAGTGGTACACCAGCTGGAGATTTGGAGAACAGCATACCCCTTGGGATTCATTTGAAATCCTATAAATGCAAACGAACTATGCTATCCTATCAAATTCAATGCTTTGGACTCAATGGCAATATTAGATTTTTTTAAAAAATGTCATTTTCATAAAGTTGACCCCCGAAACCCAATTTCACAACTTTTCAAATCGAGGGTCAAAATGATATATAAAATTTATAAAACCAAACCAACTATGTTACCATCCTAAAATCGACATTACAGATCTACTGGCATAGTTTATTTTTTTCATCATATGTACATATCAATAAATATTGACCAAAGTCAACTATAAGGCTTTTCAAGTCACCAAAAAATATAATATCATATAAATCACACCAAAATATATCGAGAACCGTTCCAATCATTCCTATACCCTATAATACCATAAGGAAACGCCGAGGTAGGGAAAATTGTCAAATTACACATAAATGAATATTTCACATAAATCACTAAAAGTCGAGTTGTTACAGACCATAAGTTCCCCTAATGTGTGTTCACAAAATAAAAGTTAAATCTTTATAAAATAAGGTGGTTGGAATTGCTAAAAGATTATGATATAAATGTGCTCTACCATTCGTTTAAGGAAAATGTGGTAGTAGATGCTTTGAGTAGGCTGTATACGGGTAGTGTAGCCTATATAGAAAAAGAGAAAGAGTTGTCAAAGGGGTGCATAGATTGCCTTGCTTGGGAGTATATTTGCTTGACATGAATGATGGCAGTGTAGTGGTTCAGAATGGTTCAAAGTCATCCTTAGTGGCTGAAGTGAAAGAGAATCAGCGTAAGGATAACATACTTAGCCAGTTAATGGATGTGGTTCATCATCAAAATATTGAGGTTTTCTCCCAAGGGGGAGATAATGTTCTTTTCTATTAAGGTTGCCTATTATTCCCATTGTTGATGAGATGAGAAACAAATATTAGATGAAGCTCATTGTTATATGTATTCGATTCACCTTGGTGCCACCAATATATACCATGATCTGTGAGAGGCTTATTGGTGGAGTGGTATAAGGAGGACATAGCGCCTTTTGTGGCTAAGTGTCCTAATTGTTAGCAAGTGAAGGTTGTGTATCAATGACTAGGAGGTACACTTTAGGATATCAATATCCCTACTTAGAAGTGAGAGGTCATTAATATGGATTTTATCAATGGACTTCCTCATACCAGACATCAATATGATTTGATTTGGGTCATGATGGATCAAATGGCCAACTCAACCCATATTTTGCCAGTTAAGACCACAGATATTGTTGAAGATAATGCTAAATTATATATTCATAATCTAGTAAGACTCCATGTGATTCCTTTATCCATCATTTTAGACTGGGGTACTTTTAAATTTTGGCAGTTATTTCAAAAAGGCCTTGGTACAAAGGTGAATCTAAGTGCTATTTTCCACCTATAGATAGATGGTCAAGATAATCCAATCATCTAGACTTTAGGGGACATGTTGAGATTTATGTAATTTACTTCAAGGAGAATGGATGATCATCTACCATTGTTTTAGTTTGCCTATAATAATAACTATTATGCTAGTATTCAAATGGCTCCATTCGAGGCATTATAAGGGAATAAGTATAGATCACACATATGTTGGTTTGAAGTTGGTGAATCATCTTTGGTTGGATCGTATTCGGTTCTCAAAGCTATGAAAAAGATTTAGTTTATTCATTAGATGTTGAAAACCACTCAAGTCAACAAAAATCATTGCAAACTTTAGGAGAATAGAGTTAAAGTTCCCAGTTGGTGATTAGGTACTTCTTAAGATGTCACCAATGAAGGGGGTGATAAGGTTTGAAAGAAAAAAAATCTCAATCCTAGGTATGTTGGTCCTTATGATATTGTAAAGTATGTTATAGATGTCTCTTATAAGCTAGATCTTTCATCAGAACTAGCTGTTATTCATTTAGTTTTCCATGTGTCTATGCTAAGGAAGTGAATTATGGATCCATCTGCGGTAGTTCCCGTAAGGAGTATTGGAGTAAAAGTGTAACGCACATAAAATGGGTCTCGAGACATCACACGATGGTTAGGGTCACAAGTGATCTCAAGCTAACCCTGCTACTGGTATACTTACAAGAAACTAAATTAAATACATAAATATGAACAAAAGCAGCAGAAACAATAAAACTTCTCTTAACTTTATCAATACAAAATCTGAGGTTAAAAGACTACAACTCTGCCTTTATGAAAAAAACTAAAATAAAATACATCGACACTAGTAACTGTTTATGAAGCTTCTACTAGTACTGACTATGGGGAGCCAGGTCATGACTCTCAACTATCCCAACTCAATAAGACTAAATAAAGAAAATACAATACTTCTCAAACTCTATAACTGATCAAAGCTCTTGAATCAAAAGGACTCATCTCCCACTTACAAGAAGCTGCGAATTGACTGAATATAGTGTAAGCGCTAAAAATTGTACCTACATTGTGAGACAATGTAGCGCACAGACGTATATGGGGGTGTATGCATCTATATAAAACAATATCAATACTCTTTAATAAAATCATGCATGCAAATACGAATGACTCACATGGCTTAAATAGGTCTAAAATATAAAAACTCATAAATCATGAATAGTGAAACATATAACACAAATCTCGTGAGTCATTATACTTAACTTTAAAATCTATACTCTTCTCTTATTCTCAGTACTTGAAGGCCAAATGAAGCTTTAAACAATACTTTCAAACTCATACTTTATCTTGTGGAGAGTAAAACTTCTTTAAAACTTAAAGACTTAGAACTTTTAGGAACTTTTTAACACTTGAAAACTCTGGAACTCTTTTAGACTCAGGACACTTGGAACTCGGGAGTTTCTTCTAACCGACATAAACCATCTGAGCTATATAGAGTCCAACATCTTTCCCACGTTAGGGAGAGCTGTTCTATCCTTGCCACCAGAGTAGAACCTCATCTTTAATGATCACTATCTCGGCCTTGGGACCATAAATCTCAATCCTATAGTGGCACGTAGTTCTGGGGCATAAAACCTTGGAATCATACCCAACTCGGTGCGAAATACTACTCTCATACTCAGCTCAGAACTTTTAGAAAATCCACCTTAAAATAACTCAAGGGTCTATAATGAAGACCAAAACATATTTCTCTTACTTTAAATCATAAGTAGCATGGATTCCTATCTTAGCTTTTGAAAATACTTATCAGAACTTGTCAACAAGACTTTGAGATCATAATCTCCTTATAAACTCATCACTTGTAATTAGGACTCAAAATATAAAATGTTAATGCATCAAAATCATATTTAAACTTCGTGCTCAACCATAATCTTAAAAAGCTTACAATCATCTCGATCAAGATATTGGAAAAATAACTCATAATATGAATCTCATGATTTCAACATCTCAAAATTCATTCTTGATAACAAAACATTCATATTAATACTAAAATCTAGAAAATTCAGAAATAGGTATGGAAATATAAAAAAAATATGTAATTCAACCTTTAATCCATGGGAAATCTCAAGATCTTGCAAACAATAATAATGGATATAAACCCTAACTTCAATTTCATGGAAAATCTCATAATTTGTAGAAATTTGTATTTAAAATAAGCCTTTGGGCACAAGGGTGAAAGATTTACTCTTGTTCAAACCCCACATACCTTAGATTTTGAATGTAGATGAACAAGCTTGCTTGAGACTCTTTTTACCACTCTTGAATGAGGGTTCTTGAAGCTTTTGACTTGGGAGTCGTGAATCCTAACTCAATTTTTTAAATCTATGGTGAGTTCTTGAATTTCTTAGTGGAAGATTTGGACCTTGTTCTTCAAAGTAGTTTTTGCAAGAAACCCTAGATTTTTTTATGCTTGAGGAGAATATGGCGTTTTTCCCTTGGCCAGATGTATATATATGTTGGAAAGGATGGAAAATGACCAAAATATCCTTTTTGAAAATAACTTAAAAATACTGAACGGGATCTGTGATGGCTCATGTGATGGTCTGTCACTGGCTCGATGGTCCGTCGGCCTGATCGTGGCACCTTGGCTAGAATAGGACTTACTGTCTTGGCGGTGATGGCTTAGGCAACGGTCTGTCGCTAGATCGATGGTCCGTCGGCCATTTCATAGTGCTTGGACAAAAGGTGGAATCACTACCTCTGCCGTGATGGTTTGGGCAATGGCCTATTGCTAGCTCGACGGTCCATCAGACCTTTCCATCGCACCTGGGCGATTTAGACTATTTTCTATAATTCGTCCATAACTTTCTCTTTCAGTGTTGGATTTTGATGAAATGGATAACGTTGGAAACATAATTCAATTTCCCAAATGATAAAAAGTCAAAATTAGGAAAATTCTATATGATTTAAGCACTACTCACGTTGGAAGCCATTCCTTAGTTTTTTAAGAGCAAAATTAGGCTTCACTTGATAGGCTCTAATGTCTTAGACTATGAAGGAACTTTTTGGGGTCTTACAGAAAGATAATTTAACCTATCAGGAGATTACAGTTAAGATCCTTGACCGATAATTTTAGAGATAAGAAATAAGAAAGTGGCTTTAGTGAAAGTTCAATGGAGAAATCAATCAAAAGAAGGAGTAATATTGAAAGTATAAGCAAAGATGATGAGTAGATATACCATCTATTTAATCCTAGATTAGAGTCAGCTTGAGGTAATCAATCCCTTATATATATTCAACTCACTAATATCCTTACTCATATCATTTTATCTAATGAAGTTCATAAAATAAGTTATTTTAGTTGAAAGTTCATGTTGGAGGTGAGTGGTTCAATTGTATATTAAGATAAGCTTTAGATACAGGTTCAGCAAGTCTATTTGATAAATCTTTCCCTATCCCTACCTTCATTCGAGGATAAAACATCCCATGGAGGAGAGAATAATAGACCCCCAAATTTATCATAATTTTATTTTTATAGTACCTTTATGTCTTGATTCAATTTCTAAGTTAATTAATGATGTAGGATGATAAGGAACATTCAAAAGTGTTTCATAATTTTTGGAATATGTTTTGGTATATTTTGAGACTTCAAGATAGTGAAGGTCTGCTTTAAAGGCATTCCATGGAGGCATTGAAAACGGTATCGTATAAACTAGTGTCCTGGGGCAATAAAGGTATGCTAAGTCTTTTGGTCATTGACATAAGTGTGTTCCATGACCTTGGCATAGCATGATAAGGGTGTCACACCCAAGGAAACAAAATGCCAAATTTTAGTTTTCTTTTCAAATTTTTAAGGGCTTTTTGGTCTTTTATTTCCTAATTAATCCCACAACAACTATTAAGTTTATTTCCCTATCCTCATAAGTTAAACAAATGATTTCTCCACTCCCAAATTCACAATAACCCCAAATAAAGGTTTCTTATCCAAATTCCAAGCTTCTAAGCCTCTAATTTAAGTTCCTCTCAAGAAAGCTCTTTGGGTTAAGGTATGTGGGGTTTGAAAAAGGATAACCTTTCATTCTTATACCCAAAAATTGAGTTTTACATTAGTTTTAAAGATTTGATGGCTAGGTTTCATATCCACTTTTCATGTTTTTTGAAATGACATTCCTATGTGATTTAAAGTCAGTTAACAAGAGAATCTACCTTTACTCATATTTTTACTTATTTGATTATTATTAATAGATGAATTTTTATATTTTGACATGATTTTCTATGAGTTGATAAATGTACATAACTTTGGCATGATTCAGTTAGCTTACAAGTAAAAGTATGCAATTTTTTTATGATTCTCTTAGTTTGCAAAAAATTCAGACATACTATTTTAGCTTTCAAATTATAACACTATGATTCAAATTTTAGTTTTCATCTTATGATCTTAGATATGATATGAAATTCACACAATTATTCATGAATATGATTTATTAACAAAAGCATGATCGGTTTTCAAATTTATAAACCTATATGCTTTACTTAAGGTGAAATTTATGTATTAGGAGCACCACTATGTATTTTGGGAGTAGTATTTTGCACCGAGAAAAGAATGTGGGTTCAACACATATTATTTCCCATAAAATACATGCCACATTAGGTTTAAGAGGCCTTTCTAGAGAGTGTCTCCTTTCCCCAAGGGGCTTAGTTTATTGATCTCCCTAGTTTAGTTCTGGTTCTATACATATGGAAAGGGTAAAACAACCCTCCTCAATATGGGTCAGATATTGGACTCTATGCTTGCTCATTTAATTTATGTTGGTTATAAGAATCTTTCCCTGAAAAAAAGATAAGTTTCAAAAACTACGTGTAGAAACCCACAACTCATCAGATATGCTTTAGTATTCATGCTCTATGATATTTCAATTTTCAATTTTATTTAGTATCTTGGTGAATCTATTTATACTTAGCATTCATGTTTTAAATTTGGGATGTATATCAGTTTTATTTATTCCATTCGAGCTCATATACTCAGTATATTACAAAAGTACTAATCATATATATATATTTGTGTGGCTATATTATTTCATAATACACGTTCTGTTGTTCTTCCTCTACAGCACGATTAGCCACAATCACTATATCTTACACCCCACAATTGGAGAGTCCTCATGGTTTGATGCCTAATTCTATGTATACTTGTTGATGTTCAGTTTACTATCCTTTCAGACATTATATTTTTAGTTTGGGTCAGTTGGGGTCTTTCCCATTAGCTCTTTAGTTTTAGTTAGTGTTTTGTCGTGATTAGTTAGATAATACGCTCTTTTTAGTTTCTAAAGCATTTTAGGTTGTTTAAGCTTATAGTGTTTATTGAGATTGCTCAACCATATGAAACCAGTTTTATAATTCATTAGTTTCCTCTGTTATTCTAAGATTATTTTATCATGGTTTAGTGTTTGTAGGTACCATGGGTTACCTTTGGGCTAGTTGTAGTCCTAACCACCGTGTGACATCTAGGGAGTATCCTCGGGTTGTTACATCAAATGTAGTAGTCTCTCTACCCGTAGCTTCGATTCTTGTGGTAGGATGATAGTGTTTATTATGGTATTTATGGGTTTATTTAAAGATCACATCCTTGACACTATGTCCCTCTTTTGATTGCGTTACTCTTTAATGTAGCATCCTCATAGACATTTTTCTTGTTGTTGCAATAACAATCTTTGCCTTGTCTATTTAATAATTATGGTGTAGTTTGAATAGTTTCTCTTAATATCCAAATTGATATTTTAAGAATTGATGGGTTTTTTAAAGCGTTCTGATTTTTGCAATTTGTAAAATTTTGTTTTTCTGACCTTCTAAGTGGTGAGGATCCAAGGCCCCTAGTTTTTTTCTTTTTAAATGAATCTCATCTTATAAAAATTTGTGCTACCCAATTGTTTTTCTTCATTCACTCTTTTCCTATTGGTTACATATCATAGAGGTAAGAAGAAGATATGGGGAAAAAGGAAGGAGGATCTTCCAAATAGAAAGCCTTCCTAGGACAAGTATTTGTTCTTCTATAGTCCTTGCCTCATTATTATCAATGATCTTGGTGAGCTTTTAGTATCACACAATAATGGGTACTTGACAATAGTGAGGTAAGGACTTTTTGAAAAACTTAAAGTGAGAGAAATAAGGCTCGCCCCATAGAACCACTCACTTTCTTCCTAAACAATCCCGATCCATACTAATAATGTTAAGATTTAGTTTTATTAGTCATGGTAGAAGTTTGTCCATGGGGACCATGAATAAGGTCCTGATAGTTGCGGAGGCTATGATCTGAGGTACACCTATTCACTTTAGGTGATAAAACCGGAGATGAGGCAAACTTTGGCTTGCTTGTGGCCATTTTTTGTTTGCTAAGTTGAAAACATTCTTTTTAGATATTTTTGTGGTTCTTGATCTCTTGTTCCTTTCTTGTTTCAAATGTGAGACAGTGACACATCTCTTTGGTGATCCTTAGTATAGCCTTATATGATTTGTTGTGTAATAGATTTCACAACTTTAGACTATGTTATCTTCTGCTCTATTTAGAGGATGTGTTGTATTGAAAGGAAAGTTTGTTTAATAATGCTTTATTAGTATTCATATCTTTAAGATCTTTTATTTTCTTTATTTCTAGAAAATTATCCTCCACACTATGCGTGATAGCATGATATTTCTACTTCGACTAGTTGATCGCGCTCATGTTGCCATCTAGGATGAGTAACTCTTATTTCACATAGTGCTTTTGCTGTGTGCCTTTCTCTTATGTCAAGGATTATCTTTCTTAAGATAATGTTTGGGTTTCAAAGTCTTTGGTAGGCATTAAAAAAAGAGCCTTGTCGAGATTCTTCCATCTTGAGAATATTAGTGATAATATGAGAACATTCTATCTCTATATATGTCTTTGAATCGTGAGCCCCTTACTCGAGACATTTATCTTAAATGTATATGCATTATAAAAAGGTCCTACACCAAAGATTATGACTTGTATAACTTCCTTGGGCCCCATGCTCAACATCTTCATGGTGACCACCTACAATAAACTATATATTCACTGAAAAAGGATCTCGACTTGTCATCTCTCTATTTTTTCCTTTTAGGTAAAGGTGGAAAAAACAAGGGGCCTTCTAATTTTGAGATCCAAACTATGTTTCAAGTAGATGGATCAATTTTAATGCCTCGATTTTTAAGTATTGACTCTCAGAATCTCGTTACAATTTACTGAGCCAGCCACGTGAAAATCATCTGCAATACATTACCTTTTACTAATTAATGAGGTCGAGCTATAAATATCTGCCTTTAAGACCCAACAATGTATTCCTTTCCAAGCCTTTCCTATTAACTACTGATGGAGAAAAGAAAAAATAAGAAGAAAAAAATCAAATCTCTTTTATGGCATTCCATTTTTAATTCCCGATGTTTAGACTTTGTTTGGGGCTTCTGTCATACTTTTGACCTATCATTATTTTAATCTTGAAGTTTGATCTTTGACTATCCTATTGAGGTCATTAACGAGGATAAGGAAAAGCTATAGGTGAGGTCACAGGAAATAGAGATCTAAAGCTACTTCCTTCTCCTTTCATCTCTAACTTCTTTGAGATGGCGATATGTCCATACGGGATTCCTATGGAATAACGACCCTTTTCTTTGTTACAATAAAGTATAGCATGCCAAAATTTGGGTCCAGGTTCACTCCGAATGATGACTTGGAAATTTTAGGCTAGACTAGACTTGGACAAAATGTAAGGGTAGTATGGTATAAGATGATATGGTGATGGATTAATTAATGATAAAGTGATTCAAGGTTATTTTTTGATAACTAAAATGATAAGGAATTCATAGTAACTTTCAAAATTAGATTTATCTTTCTAAAACTCTTGTTAATGTATTTTACGTTAAGAAGATAGTTTAGGATGTCAATAAACAGAAATGTGTTGCGAAATGGAAAAATTTCAGGGTAGGCAAATATTTTTCCTCTACCTAAGCTTCTATATAAGATTTTAAGTTGCTACCACTATCCCTCTATAGAAGGAGGCATAATTGGTCAATACTGCTATAGTAGGTGAATACCACTATAGAGATGCCTCTATAGTGGAAATTGTCATAATAGCACCACAAATTTTGGTGCTAAGATTTAAGACATTATTTAAATGTGTTTAGAATCAAATTTGATGATTTATATATTTACATAGATGTTAATATCAATTTGTTAGTGTGATAACAGCTTTGGTTATGAATTAAGGTCGCAAGGAACTCCAAATTCAAAGTTAAGTTGAACGATTCTTTACTGATTAAGTTTTCATATAAGATTTTACTAGGGTCGATTTTAAACGATCATAACTAATATCATACGAGTATTTTGGTATCTCAAGATATACAAAATTAAAGGTCTTTAAATCTTATTTTCTATGTAATTGACTGTTCATTAATCTAATTTCAGAGCAGAAAGTTATAGTGATTTTACTTAAATGTGTTAGCGCTATGTAAACCAGCGAATCACTGAATGGTTTGGCAATGTGCCGATTTGGATCTCTGAAATTTCCCAAAAATATTTAGAAATTGTTCATTTTTGTGATCTAAGGCTACATTTTTGTGATGCTCCAAATGTTTTGGCAATGGCACCTCTAAATCACCGAAATAGCTGATGGGATTCCTTAAAAAAACTCACTTTTCAAATTTTCACACTTTCTATCCATTTCCCATCAGCCCCAAGTTTTTATTTGCTCCTCTACACATCCTCCTATCCTAAGGTAATTTACTTTGATGAAATTCTAAGCAGTTTATAGTATTTCAATCATTATTATTATTAATGAAACCCTACACCATATTCTAGATTTTTCAAGAAAGTTCAACAAAGATTTCAAAAAATGAATTCTTTGAGATTCTTCCTTAGATTAGGGTTCCTCATTGACTTCTTGGAATACAATTAAGTTATGTAGAAAACCAATGGGTTTTTCGTTCATCCCATTGTCCAGCACTTTAAAGCTTTTGTAAACTCAAGATCATAATTAGGGTTAAAAGTTCTTTTTTATTCCCAACTTATTTAAAGCAAGTTCTTGATTTTCTTGAAGTATTTATTGATGATATGATATTTATGGTATTAAAATAATTTATTTGAATGGGAAAGCTTTAGTGTCAACTTTTTAATTATGATATTAATTTATATATGATTCTTGAGATTTATGATTAAAGCATGAGATGAGAAACATAATGTTGTCACAGTTATTCAAGAAAATAGATTTATACCCATAAAAGGACAAAGTTTGATAGTTTTCAAGATATGAAATTTAGTAAAGCTTCAACTTGTACAATAGATAAATAGTTATTTAAATCACCTAATGAGCATATGATTATAAAAATAGTTTTGGCAGTAGTATTTATCATCGAGCGAATGAGGGTTCTTAACAACATAAGTTTCAAAACTATGCGCCACTATAGAACTATATTTTCACTTCAATGTTGGTTGATCATTAGCCTAAGAGTCTTATTACTGGATCCACATATAGATAGACAGGTCATATACCTTGGCAAAGTATGGGGCAGCCCTCCCAAATGAGTTATATGTTGGACATCATTAGCTTAAGTGTTGTATGTTGACAATAAGAAACTCCCATATGTAATAATTTCTTTTATTTTCTACTTGACATTATATGAATATGATATAATTTTAGATAGCATGATTGTAGGTATGCTTCCTTTCAAATATGTAGTTTTAGATACAATAAAGTTTCAGTTATTATAGATTTATGACTTCCTTACTTTATCTCTTAATGAGATTTTACTCAGATTTCAACTATTATGATTTCATCAAATTCTCACCACCCAAAAGTAATTACTTTGCTTTGACAATCTTTAATATGATCATTTTATAAATTTATATAGTATGATTTTAGATATGCATTTCTCAGAAAGCTTTTCTCATAGTTTCAGCTAAACATACTCATAGTTGATTATTTTTACATTTATTAAAAATCCTATTTCTAGATCTTCTCTCTACTTATGTCATGTATGTGATTTTAGTTATTTAGTATTATTTTTTCTTAATTAATATATTCAAACATACTAATTGCATACCTCTTCTGCAAATATTTTTCATGCGATATAGATATGAACAATCATTTTTAGGCTTGTGGCTAGAGAGTAGAAGTACATACTTAAGCAGTTGTTGAGTCCTCCTCATTTGGGACATATCTTAGTCGTTTCATTTCCCTATTTTAAAATTTCTAGTATTTTAGTGTTCGAATTAGTTGGGGGTTTGTTTCAACAGCTCATTCTCTTAGTAGAGGCTTTTAGACATTGTTTGTATAATTCGTTGTAATAGATCCACCTTGAAATATTATTCCAGTAGAGTTTAAGCTTATAACTTCCACTTTAGTTTCTAATATTATGCTTAGATATGTTATGTCAAAGGTTAGCTTGGAATGACTTATAGTTATGGGCACCCTGTCTCAGCTACAGGTGTATTCTTGTGTCATGATAGTCCTGCTATAGCAGGATAACCATTGATTAAGCCACAAAATAGTCCAAAACATATTTTTAATTAAAAATATGTTCAAAGGCTGTAAAAGCCGATTTGGGTGACTTTCATTGCTTTTCCACTAATTTTCTTCATTAAGGTAACTAAATTCAACCTTCTAACTATTTTTTAAAGAATCAACCTTAGATTCATTATGTATTGATCCTAAGGGAGGATTTATTATGACCCAGGTTAATTTTTTGGTACCATTTGCTGAAAATAAGGTGTAATCCTAGAATTTTATTAAAGGATGGAAAAATAATGGTTGTATTCTTAGAATATATTTTTATAAATGTTAATTTGGTAAAATTAATGTGGAATGATGCTTGAAAAACCTTAACATTAGAGAATGATCATGAATTTAACCTTGGAGTTATTGGATAACGTTATAATCCTTAAATTCATTAGGTCCTTGTTTGAATTATGATTGCAATATTTCTTTTAGACCACAACCAAACTGAGATTGCAAGAAAATTCAACGCTCAAGTTTGTTAGAGTAGTGCAAGGTTTGGATTGAGGTAAGTGATGGTTAAATATAATTGAAAAATTATTTTGGTTTATGCGTACATATTAAATATTTCTTTGTGTACTATTTATAATGCATGTTTAAGAGTTGAATTGTTGAATTATATTCTAAGTATCTAATCACATTTTATGAGATTGAATTAAAGTCTTGTTACTTTTACAAGTGTGATATGTATTGTTGTTCTCATTGTTATTGTACTTGTTATGATATCAGTTCTTATTGTGATATGAAGCAGTAATGGACATCATCATGGAATTTGTAAAACTCAAAGAGTATAAGGGTGAAGATGTTGTGATAAGGGTGGCATTACATTGGTGTGGGATAAGGAGCCTACAATAGATGTATAGGATTTTTGGTACATGGGACTATGCTCGTTCCCTGCAATTCATGGCTAGTGGCTGACCGTAAGACCCTTCGCACGTGTGTGCAAGAATAGTAAGTTCGATGATCCGTTAATTTAACTGGGTTTGATGATCCATTAATTTTGATGATCCGTTATATATATAAATATATATATATATATGGTTACTTATATGAACTAGTGGATGTCAATATTATTAAATTGGATCCTTGTGTGGTTCGGGCTATTGATGTGATTGAAAGACATAATCTCTATTGATGTCTATCTAAGAAGTAGGTGAGACAAAGTGGAACTTAATATTGTTAGTCAAGGTTTTTTGACTTGGTATATTATTGTTATTCATGGTCTTGACTTGGTATGTTGTCTATTATGACTCACGATTTTTTTTATTCCGTTGTGTTTTTGCAAATGGCTAGTTGGAAACATAATTGATTAAAAGTTACTTGTTAAGTGTTCATGGTTGTACTTGTTTACAATTTTATAGTTATTTTTCCACATTTATTATTTGTGTTGGCCAATAACCCTACTTATACAAAGTGGCTTTGTACTAATACCACCCATGCTCTTCTTTTTGTTGAGTGTAAAGCATTTTTGGTGACTATATCATGACATCAGGTTTAGATCATGATGCATATCAACTCAAAGGTTAGATATATCTTACGAACAACCATGACTCATCTCTCCTTAGTTATGTCCACTTGCTCCGAGCATGGATACTATATGTATTATTTTTTGGTTGAACCCATCTTCCATTCTTGGGGTTATTTTAGGCATTTGTTTATTTCTGAATTTGATGCTATTCATAGAATACTTTGATAATATCAATTTTATTAATGGAATTACAAGTATCTTCTATAATTTGTTAAGTAAAATTGTTGGGTAATTGGGGAAATGTTTCTCCCACTAGAGGGATAGTGTAGTGCTACTCATGATGGGTTAGGGTCATGACATGTGCTTTTTTTTTTCTTAGTGGTTTTAGGAACACCACCTCCTGGAGAATGTTAAGACCAAACTTGTGAATTCCTCTTTGCAAGTTGAGATTTGCCTCTATATTTGTAGGACTATTTTTGAGGGAGTTAATTAGTCGAGTGTAATCGAACGTGCTCAAATCTAACTACCTTGAGCTAGGAGAACTCCACCGCCAGTACTAACAATGGATGATAACTATCAAAATCAAGGATTGCTCAGCTGTAATTGAGAAAACATGTGCTTCAACTGTAATTTACTTGTTTTATGGTGGATGACAAACCTACTATATGATCATCCCATTTTATGTACTTCAATGGGCGATCCAGGCAACCACTTTTAGTAGAGAAGGAATTCGTACGATGCTTTTGATGCACAACCTCAATGCCTTTTATATATTTTTTTCTAATTTAGGCATGTTTTCCATTCATTTGTATAGAAGTATTGTATTATATTCCTTCATTTAATAAGCTCAAACTTGTTAACCCTGAGGTGTCGTTTAGTATATTTCTCTTTATAGGTTGTTTGATATGGTGATGATTACCTTTTTAGTGTCCCTGGAGGCTCACACCTTGAGTGTAGTCATTTGTTTAGCCTACTTGAGTAGAGCCTAGTTAGTATGTGTTGAGTTTTTATAATTAATGATGAAAATTTTACAATTCATTTTGTTTATTTTGGTGTGCTGTTGAAGTCATCTGAATTTGCAAATTCAAACATGACTCTTGGCCTCTTGAGACTTTTTCATACCTCTTTACATAGAGGAGGGATCCCTATAATCTTACTCAACTAAGCGTCTAAGTTTAGATGTCTCCTAGATACTTTAGCATATAGAATAAGAGTGATTACTGCTTTAATAGTTGATTTTGACTCAATGGACCATTCTCGAGTATAGTTAAAACAATAACTTTACTCAAGACAAATTTTAGTTGTGCATCTCATTTAAAAATCTTGTACCAATATAGTGGTCTTGAATTTTCTGATAATTAGACCATTTAGTTTTTGTTATTATCCTTCCAAAGGGGGACATGAGTTGGGCACTTACATCAATGAAAATAAGCCTCGAGTTGTCACGACTCAAACCAGGGCCTAGCTATGACGGGTATCTCAAGTCCTACATGGAACAAAGATCAGCCCCTTTAGCTAACCGAACCAACACAGCATCCTCAAATGTAGGATGAATTCCGAACATATTAAAAGATAAATCATAATATAACTAATAATAATTCTTGACATGTCTATACCAACCACAGGTAACCGAACAACCGTCCATCGCCCAACAATCAACCAAACCACTCAAGTCCACAGTAATCCAACAAAATTCTACAAAACCAAAGGTTAATAAAATGTCAGGACATTCCATCGACAATGGACAAAAAAAATATCCAAAATATAGTCAAAACATTACAAGGAAACCTCAACATGAAATGGGGACTTCCAAAAGATGGAAGCTCACCACTTCAATCTGACTCGCTAGCTTATCCCAAATTCAATTCACTGAGCAGAAGATGTTGAAGTATGGCAAGTACCTGTATCGCGTGGGGATACAGAGTCTGAAGACAGCTAGTGGTTGGAGCGCTAGCATGTAACTCAATGATAAAGGAAAAAAATAATGCCATGATATTAGTACAAAACCAATACAACATTCAATTCATGATATCATATGAAGTACACATATATATATATATATAATGCCACATGTTAGGGTAGGAGGAAGGCTTAGCATGAACATCAAAAATATTAACCTGGATTGTGTAGAATAACCGTAAGAAAATAACGCACCCATGGGCTACATAGGCCCAACTCTCCCCTAGCTGGAAGGGCCCCAATGCATGTAGCTGCACGAACCAGAGAATATCCACATCCGTATATGCCTTTATAGGGGGCTCGATCCTCCAGGCATAGTCAAGGTGAATTGAGCACCAATGTATACAATATAGGGAAATCAAACCTCCCATTGATATATTCAATATGGGGGACTCGAACCTCCTGGTCATTTAGATACTCACATTGGCTAGCAAGGTTTTTAGTGTTAGTCCTTCAAACCTCCACTTTCTTGGCCCGACTACATACCCCGCTCTTAAGTCCAATTATAAGATTTAACATGCATTAAAATTTATTAACCCATTATACATATATAGGAACCCCGTTGGTATCGTCATACTAACCCCACTTGTAATCTACATTATGCTATAACAACAATTATAACATTTTGGACTCGAACCCATTGTCTAGACAAGGACAACAAGTTAATTTAACATTTGGGACTTGAACCCATTTGGCCAACCAAACCCCAAGGTTTCAATTCAATTCAGTATATGACCACCAAGGCCTTTACAAATTCATTCATCAATTATTATCATTCTTATGCCAATGCCTTAGTTCAAAAACACAATTCAACTTGTGACAATATTATTCTCATTAAAAATTTCACAAATAGGTTGAGGGCATGCCATTATTAAAGCCAAAATCATCAAATTTGGGGTTCAACCATAAACCCTTAATTAAATCGCCATTCCCATGCACCCACAGGTGCAAAACCATAATTAAAACATGCTTAATTACAATTTAAACCATAGAAAATAATATTCAATGATATGCATTCAACCCCTCAACCTTGGTTTCAAAACTACCATTAATGATTCATGAACAATACTTTAAACATATACTTTTAGTAAACTAATAACGAGGGAAGAGTTACATGCCTGAACTACGAAGATTAAAAGAGAGAAATTGACTCTTGAACCATTAGATGGCCACTTTGGAGAAACCCTAACCAATTTTGCATAAGAGAATTTTGAGAGAGTAAAAAGGATGTTTTGATCTTGTAAAGTGTAGAATGAATGCACCAAGGTGTTTCAGGTACGTGCTGCCTTAAGGGTTTTAAGTGAGAAATATCCAAAGTACCCCCAACTAAAAACTGTAAAAAGGTCATCCTAGGTTACGAGTCGACCTATCGACTCGTCACCACATCATATGACTCATAGCCATGAGTCGTATCCTAAATAGTGAGTTGGATACCCATACACTATCCATCTTACAACTCCATGATCCTGCTCGTGACCTGATTACATGACTTGTATGGTCTAGTCGTATCCAAGATTAAACCCAAAGGGATTAGACACTGGAAAACATACGACTCAACCTTACTACTCATAACATGGTCTTACGACTTGTAGTGAGTCACTCGTATTCAGAGTAGAACTTAGCCAATTCTGCACTATTTTGGTTATGACTTAGATCCCTAGACCCATTACCACACTATACGACTTGTATGATGAGTCGTTAACAGGGCAGTGAGCTCAAATCCCAAGGAATTTTCTAGGACCAAAATTTGGGGTATTTCAGTCCCCCCAAGGATCATTCATCATAGACTGATAGGAAAAGGTATTGACTAATTCGATTAAACCCTAAACGTTTCTACTCTTACCTTTAACTAAGTTCAAAAAACAAAGATACCAAGAAAATAAATCTTTTCTTTTACAAAGTCAGAAAACAAAGATGCCAAGAATAACACATACCTTACACATGATTTTTCGGAGCGGAGAACAGGAATGGATACTTGGACTTCATGTCCTTTTTAGCTTCCCAAGTAACTTCCTCGAACTTTTGATTCTGCCATAGGACCTTTACCAAAGTCACATCCTTCATTCGCAACCGCCGAACTTGCCGATCCAAGATCCTCACCAGGACCTTTTCATAGGACAAAGAATCCAAAATACCAATGTTCTCCATGGGAACAACCAATGAAGGATCACCCATAAATTTCCGTAACATGAATACATAGAATACCAGACGAATAGAAATCATGCTGGAGGGAAAATCCAACTTATATGCAATATTACTAACCCTTCACAAAACCAAGTATGGGCCAACATATCTGGGACTGAGATCCCCTTCTTTCCAAACTTCATTATTCTTTTTATGGGAGACACGTTGAAGAACACCTGATCTCTAACCTCAAACTCTAACTCTCTTTGTCTTATGTCCGCATAGTACTTTTGGTGACTTTTGGCATTCTTAACCCTATCCCGGATCAGCTTCACCTTTTTCATAGCTTGGAGAATAAAATCCGAGATGAACATCCCTAACCTTAAACCACCCGATAGAGGATCTATACCTCATATTATACAATGCCTCAAACAGAGCCATACCAATAATAGAATGGTAACTATTGTTATAGGCAAATACAATGAGAGGCACGTGGTCGAACCAACTACCCCCAAAGTTGATTACATAAGCTCGCCCCATGTCTTCTAAATTTTGAATGGTTTTTTCTGCTTGCCCATCCGCTTGTGGGTGAAAGGCGGTGCTAAGGCTCACTTTAGTCCCTAAACCACATTGAAATAAGCACTAAAATTGTAATGAGAACTGAGAACCACGATCCAAAATAATCAAGATAGGTGCACCATGCAACTTTACAACCTCATGAAAAAATAACATTGCATAGTCCTCGGTAGAATAACTAATCCTAACTAGTAAGAAGCGAAGAAACTTAGTCATCCTATCCACGATGACCCAAATGGAGTCACACTAATTCCACGACTGCAGAGCGCAAGCAATGAAATCCAAATTAATTATCTCTCATTTCCGCACCAGCAGTTCAATCTCTTACAGTATCCCACCGGGCCTTATATGGTCATCATTACTTGCTGACACACCATACACTTAGACACAAAGTTGGATACATCCCACTTTATGTTTTTCCATAATATATATCCTTGAGATCATGATACATCTTTGTTGAATCGAGATGAACTGTGTACCGTGATTCATGGGCCTTGACCAAGATCCTACCTTGCAACCTATTGCACAACCTCTCTTAGTACCTCAATATACCATGACTACCAATCTCAAAGGCCATCATCTTCTGCTTACCCATGCCATCCGTGATCTTCATCAAGAGAGGGTCTAATACCTGTTTCTACTTTATTTTAGAAGCAAGAGATGATTGTGCCACATATTTCATAAACACACCACCATCCTCAGAATCCAAGAGATGAAATCAAAGGTTAGACAAATAGTGAATATCCTTCACCAATTGCCACTTATCATTATCTACATGTGACAAGCTACCTCATTGAAAACCTACAAAGAGCATCAGCAACCACGTTAGCTTTACCTAGATGGTAGTGAAGGCTCATGTCATAATCCTTGAGCAACTCAAGCCACCACCTTTTCCTGAGATTAAGCTCTTTCTAGATGAACACGTACAACAGGCTCTGATGATCAGAAAAGATATCAACATGGACCCTATACCAATAGTGATGCCAGATTTTAAATATGAACACCACTACTAACAAATCTAAGTCTTGAGTCAGATAGTTTTTCTCATGAACCTTTAACTATCTAGAGTCATAAGCAACCATCTTGGCATGCTGTATTAGCACACAACTAAGTACCACTCAGTACGCATCACAATAGACGATAAGCACTCGGTGTCTTCAAGCATAGTCAAGAGCAGAGCTGAAGTCAACTTATCTTTCAGCTTCTTAAAGCTACCTTCACTAGAATCAGACTAAAAGAACTTCACCTTCTTCTGAGTCAACTTGGTCAATGGGGCAGCAATAGAAGAGAAATACTCCACAAACCTTTTATAGTAGCCTGTTAAACCCAAGAAGCTCCAGATATCAGTTGGAGTCGTGGGTCTCAGCCACTTCTTAACCACCACAACCTTTTGAAGATCCACTATGATCCCCTCACTAGACAAAACATAACCTAGATAAGTCACAACATTCAACTAGAACTCACACTTAGAGAACTTAGTATACAACTCCTAATCTTTCAAGGTCTATGACACAAGGAGGAGGTGATTGGCATGATTCTCCTTACACTTAGAGTACACTAAGTTGTCATCAATAAAGACAATCATGAATGAATATAGAAACTGATGAAAGACCCTATTCATTAATTCTGTAAATGTGTCAGAGGCATTAGTCAAGTCAAATAACATCACCAAGAACTCAAAATGCTCATACCAGGTGCGGAAAGCTATCTTAGGGATGCCCACCTCCCTAATCTTCAACTAATGAAATCTAAACCAAAGATCGATCTTAGAAAAGAATTTGGCACCCAGAAGTTAATCAAAAAGATCATTAGTTTTTGGAAGTGGATACTTATTCCTTACTATCACCTTGTTCAACTGTCGATAATCATGCACATATGAAGGGAACCATTCTTCTTATATACGAAAAAGATAGTGCACCCCAGAAATACACATTAGGACAGATGAAACCATTGTCTAAGAGGTCTTTCAATTGCTCCTTGAGTTTTTTCAACTCAACTAAAGACATTCTATATGGGGGAATAGAAATAGGACGAGTGTTCAGAATAAGATCAATTCCAAAATCCATTTTCCTATCGAGGGGGACACCAGGTAAACCATCAAGAAAAACTAAGAAATTTATTTACCATAGGAACAGAATGTAAAGAAGGGCTCTCTGAGTTAGAGTCTTTAACTCGGACCAAATGATATAGACAACCCTTGGAGATTAACTTTTAGGCTCTAAGACATGATATATAACTTTCCTTCGGCACTAGGGAACTTTCCTCCCATTCAAAAATTGGCTCATTAAGGAATTTAAATATAACCTTACAGGTCCGATAATCTATATAAGTATAGCACGAGCCCAACCAATCCATCCCCAATATGACAGCAAAATCAACCGTGTCTTATTCAAACAGATCCACCAAAGTCTCTTAACCACCCACAAATACCACACAACCCCTATAGACTCTTCTAGTAATCACAGAGTTACCCACTGGGGTAGAAACAAAAAAAGGGTCTGATATATACTTAGGATGAAACCAAAATGCGCAGCCACAAATAGAGTCATATAAGAGAGAGTGGACCCTTGTTGACACTTAATTTTGGCTTTTCAAACTTAAAATTAATGCATTTAGGCTCCCTAGTCATTAAATGGCACAATATGCAGTTTTTCACATATTTTTTTTGTAATTTTTAATAAATTATTGGTAATCATCATTATTTTAGAATTTGTTTACTCATTTATTGTCATATTTTAATTTTTAAATAATTTATTGATAATTATCTTTAATTTCATAAATTTTAGAATTTTTATCAGTTTATTATTATTTTAATATTTTTGCACAATCTTTTGAATACATGCACAACACAACACTATAATTTTTTATTACACAGTATAATTTTAATTATTTATAGCATAATATATTTTTTTAAGATAATTATATTTTTTATTTATTGTTTATATTATTCTATAATTATGCATCAACATTAATTTTATATGACATGCAAATGTGAGTCAGTTTAATTATTTTAATATACGGAACAAAAATCAGTCAACTCAACATCATGTCAACTTTTTAAAAGATAGACATTTGAGGTGATAGGTTGACATTTTTTTTGGTTAATAGTAATATACTATTGATTAATAGTAATATATTATTTAATGGTTAAAAGGATAATTTTTCATTTTTATTGAATAAAATATGGGTTTCTTTTTATTATAAAAGGGGGGTTATTTTTTACTCAGGCACAATGCACACACTACATGCACAACTCATGTGCAGATCTCACCTCTCTCTACAATCTCTTTCTTTATCTCTCTAAACTGCCACCGCCGGAGCAGTCTATCGGATGGTCTACTCCCCTTTCTTTTCTCCCTCTCCAGCCATGCTGCCCACTACTATAGCCCGTCGGAGGTCCAACCACCTGTACACCTCTCCACGTGTTATCATTTCTCTCTCTATTGTACTGTTTGTCGAAAAAAAGAAGAGTCAAATCTTGCCAAAAAACTTTGGCAGCCACTAATATCAACGACGAACCATCACTGGAGCTCCACCGATGAGCAACCCGACAAAACACAACTCCACTGCCCCTTTTCTTTTCTCTCTTTACAGCCACCACACCACCTCCATCTTTACTGTTTCACCATTTCTCATCAAAAAATAAACCAACTCTATTCTATTTTTATTTTCTCGGCATTGCTCTGTGCGATCTCCATTGAAGCGACGCCGCTGTGCTGCTGCCCCTGCTATTTTTGGGGTCGTTTATTTTGTTTTATAATTTTATTAATATGATAAATTTATACGGAGTTGATTGTATCCCGATGAAACACTATTTTTCCAAAACTTCATCACCATTTTTATTTATCTTGGTGATGGATGTGTTGACGCGAAATATACAAAGAGAGGCATTTTGGTGTATACTGTTTGCGAATGATGTAGTTTTTGATTGATAAGTCATGCCGAGGTGTCAATGATAAGTTGGAGGTTTGGAGACAAACCCTGGAATCTAAAGGATTTAGGTTGAGTAGGACCAAGATGGAGTACTTAGAGTGTAAGTTTAGTGACTCGAGGTAAGAGGACGATGTGGTAGTGAAGTTGGAGTCGCAGACGATTTGTAAGAAGGATAGTTTTAAGTATCTAGGGTCTATGATCTAGGCGAATAGAGAGATTGATAAGGATGTCTCTCACCGTATTTGGGCAGGTTGGATGAAATAGAGGCTAGCCTCGAGAATTTTATGCGATAAGAAGGTGACTCTCAAGCTCAAGGGTAAATTCTATAGAGCTGCTATCTAGCCGGCCATGTTATATGGGGCGAAGTGTTTGCCTATTATTTTTACATCCAAAAGATGAAGGTGGAAGAAATAAGAATGTTGCGTTGGATGTGCAGATTTACGAGGGCTGACAGGGTCAGGAATGATATTATTTGGGAAAAGGTGGGAGTGGCTTCAATGGAGGATAAGTTGCAGAAGATAAGGTTGAGATGGTTTGGCCACGTGATGAGAAGGGGCACGGATACCATAGTTTGTAGGTGTGAGAGGTTGGTCGTGGAGGATTTCAAGCAAGGTAGGGGTAGATTAAAGATATACTGGAGAGGAGTAGTTAGACGTGACATAGAGCAGTTATAGCTTACTGAGGACATGACCCTCGATAGAAAGGTTTGGAGGAAGATTACTAAGTTAGAGGGCTAAGATGTGTGGTCGTTGTAGTCTGTAAGTAGGAGGGATAGGCGTAACTTGGTTGGTAGTTCTAGATTTGGGCGGGGGGGGGAGGGGGTCTTTGGTTGGGTAATTGCACTTCTTTTTTGTGGATGATGTTTCTTTGTTATTTTTTCATTTTGCTTGCCTTTTGGTCTACAGTCCTTCATCTTGAACTGGGGGTCTATCGAAACAGGCTCTCTACTCCCTCGGGGTAGTGGTATGGACTGCGTACATTTTACCCTCCCCAGATCCACTATGTGGGAATATACTGGATTTATTGTTGTTGCTGTTGTTTGTACATAATTTACAATTGTATATTTTCTATTGACTTGTTGGACTGCTTTGGCTATGTTTAATTTTTGGTGATCTGGTTCAATTTATGGATGATTGTTGCTAATTTTTTCTACTATTGGACTACCATTTTATAATATTTTGTTAACTTCATGTTGATCCTTGCTGAAAATTTTACTCTCATTCCTGGATTTATTTCGAT
>NC_061121.1:150945572-150992360 GCF_002878395.1 Capsicum annuum | reverse complement strand
TTTCTTAATATTCTTGCAATTGTACAAAATATTAATTATAGTGAAATATTTATTTTTGGAGTGTTGTGTGGGATGCTTTTACTTACACAGTATTAATCACGCGTTTGGACAAATTTAGGCCGTTAATATTTATGTTAAAATTGATTTAAATATTTAATCAAATAATTCATACTTTTTACACTAAAGAATATTACGTAATCTTTTTCTTTAAAATGAGTTTTTCTTTATTCAATCTTTTCTTTTCATACATGTTTTTATATAATTTCGTTTTTCTTAATACACTTCTTATACACATAATTTTATGATAAAATATGTAATTTACACATTCTTTACATATAAATTGTTTATAACATTTTAATACATGTTTTATATTTGTATTTATAAATATTAATTTTTCTTTCATCATTTAATAAACCTAAGTCTGGCTGGGAACCACATTTGTGGATTCTGAAGGGTGTCTTATCCTTTCCCTTCGAAATAATTTGAACTCTTACCTAGAATTTAAATTGGTTTCTTAGATTAGAATAAAGTCATACTTGTTAATAAATAAGTAGGTTTTCTATTTTTTCTTTAAAATTAGGTGGCAACTCTATACAAAATTTATTCTTTTAGAGCCCATAATGTCGTGCTCGTTTTGACCTTAGGTAAAAATTGGGTATAACAGTTTGGCGACTCTTCTAGAGAGAATGCAAAAGGTTCTAACCATTGCAGATTTAGGTAAATATTTACGATTTTATACATTCTTATTGTCTTGATTAATCTTGTTTTTGTGGCAAAAATTATTTATTTGTTATTATTTTGTATAGATTGTTTATTTATTTATCGCTTTATATAAATTGGCATTCCGTTCATATTTTTTTTATTTCGAAAAATTAACCGTCACACACATTGTACACGTGGATTGTACATTGTACTTTCCCAAAAAAATTTCAAATAACCTTATTTTAGAGAGTTGACGTATACGTGGGGTGAACGGAAGTTTTTATGCCGTAGGAATACATGCCTTCGCATATAGAAAATCCAAGTCCCTGTATACCCACTCTTAGTCAGCATAGGATAAGAACTAAAACAACACCTTTTAGGTAAATATATATTAGTCAATTTTGTTCAAGTGTCCGAAGGGTTCATGACTTAAGTGACACAATATTATTTTTTTTATACATATTTGAAGAATTATTGTGTTTGTACATATTTACTTGCTCTAAATTGATTATTCTTTAGTGGGAAGGTGTAATCTAACATTTGTTTTGCACGGAAGATCAATTAGAAAATGTACCTTAGCAACATAGCCATTATCCTCGTATAGGTTTGAACTACGGTTTGACCTGATTCTTGTCCTGAAAAGATACGTAGGCAACCCTACATTAGGGTTTGGTCCCTTCACTATTTTAGAATAATTTATCCTGTATTCAAAACTGGAGCAAATATTCTTAAACAGTTCAAAGATGCTCATTAATGGCCTTCAAGAGCGAAAATCAATAGGTCCTCAAAAACCAAATTTCATTGACATTAGTGCCTAACCGGCCTACTTTCAGATCCTCACCTGATTTTCATGCAAGAATACCTAGCTTCTTCTTTTGAACGTTGTAACCCATTAAATTTATGGTATAGGGATCCTCACTTTCAAAAGCAATGTTTCAATATTTTTTTAGTTATAATAATTCTGCCAACTGCAGAGAAATAATGTCATAATTTCTTCATTGTCTGACTTTTTCATCTTGTCGGCATACTGAAGTTGTGTCAAAGCTCTCCCAATACTTGACATCCATCCTCTCGATCATCTGATCGAAACAATTTAGATACTATAAGCAATTCTTTCCTAATCGTCTTTCATATTATTTTCAAGCATGACCATCATTTTTTTTACAATCATACATGGTATATACAAATTCACAAATTTTCTTGAACTACGCAGACCTGATTCTTGTTTTCACAAGATACGTAGCCAACTCTTATTTTGGGCTCGGTTCTTTTTTTTTTTAAGTAAAAACTAATTTTGACTTGGTTGATACCAATACAGTTAGGAGTGTGCATGAGAAAGAACAAACTGGTATGATGTAAAGGACCGATTTCATGGTAGACCATAGATTCTTTTTGTACCTTTTACCACACCTTAGTAACGCTTGAAAAAAAATTCTCTTGCATGCATCTAAGATAAGAACAAAGCTAACCTCATCGTTTCATGTGCAATGTGTGGTGAGCTTTAGTTTAATTCCTTACATTGCATTGTTGATCTAGATCTTGACCTTAATGTCTGTTGAGGCGAAATTCTGAGCTACACTTTGTTATGAAAGGACCGTAGGCCTTCTTTGACCAGATTGAGCCTTTCATAGCCCACTAAATAACATTAATCCCTAGCATTTCCTTTTTTGAGCCTATAACATTTTCTTCGAACAACTGCATCTGAGCCTATACCTTTTTGAGTGCTTACATGCACTATCCCTCTTTTGGCCCTACCTCCTTGAGCGCACTAAATATGTGCAAATTGCGGACAATGATTTAGGATAAAAAATGTAAAATGCAAAAGATATATTGTCCCAAATAAAAAAAAACGACGTCAGTGGAGCTAAAACCCCACAAAAATGAAAAAACATAACAAAAAAATAGTTTGTTAAGAAAAGAGGGTAAAAACTCCAACATAAGGTTCAAAAGAAGTCAAAGCAAATACAAAATGAGGGGCAACAATGTACAACAAAGAAGATCATGCGTCAAATCGTAACAAATGTCAAAATCACAAATACAGTGCAATGCTCATTGAGAAATTAGTCACTTTTATCTTAAATATCATTCTACCCATCCCCAAGCCTACATTACAAGCCAATAGTAAGTCCTACAAGATTCTATTCCAAGTTTTCTCACATTAGTGGATACTTACATGAAGATCAAGCCTATGGTATCGCAATTGCATGCACTGAATTTCATTTTGAGTATGAGCATTTCTTTTAGACATCCCCATATTCAAAATAAAATTGTTCAAATATATGCGAAATAGAACTTTCTTTCAGGAGAGGGCACTTCAAACATGAGAATAAGCATAGCGCAAAATCTCTGTTTTAAAGCAAGATGAACAAATCTTATCGATACTTAGGTTTGTCTGAGATACCATCTGAAACTATAGGAATTACCTTGAAGTCGATCTCGGTTAGCTGGGAAAGAGATGGAGAAATTCTTATGCATACTGCTAATTATCGGTACCAACTGAAGTCAAGACATAGTCATGTCTTCTTCATCTTTCAGCACTTTTTCTTAAGAGAATAAAAATAAAAATTCTTTTTTTTTCAAGACACCCACTTTCACTTACGAGCATTTTTCTTGCCTTTCATTCAAGGTGCTCACTTTCACATACATGCATTTTTTACCTTTTATTCAAGGCACTCAATTTTAAAATACGGGCATTTGACTTTTCCTTTCAAGCACATACCTTTAAATATCAACATTTATTTTTCAGTCAGGCGTCCATCTTTGAGTATTTCTTATATTCCTGCCAATTGAGAGGCTATAGATTTTAGTTACCTCACTAGTTGAGGGCCTCAGTCTTCGTTGACAATCAAAAACAGCAACCAGCATCAGTTCTCGTAAGCAATTGGAGACGTCATGCATCTTTTCAATCCGCAATAGAAAAATCATTTTTTTAGTTTCCGGCAATATCATTTTTTAGTTTCCTTAGAACAAGATAATGTTAGAATAAACAATACACTGGAGAAAATTTTGAAAGCCACTTCAAAATTTATTTTATTTTCTTATTTTGAACTATATTGACCTAATTCTCGAGACACTCGACATATGTAGGAAGCTCTACGCAGAGTTTGGTCATCGTAACCCTATAATCATTCTTTCTCCCCAGCAAGTACACAATCTTATATTTTTCAGCATCTCAAAAAAAGCAGTATCGAGAATATATGAACACTTTCATTTTCAAATAATTCTTTTCTCAATAGTAATTTTTATAGGGATTTTTCAACCCTAAAGTAGAAAAATTGGGTATGACAGTTTGGGAACTCTGCTGGAGACTTACTATTGATTAATAGTAATATACTATTTAATGGTTAAAAGGTAATTCTTTATTTTTTTGAATAAAATATAGGTTCCTTTTTATTATAAAGGGGATGGAGTTATTTTTTACTTAGACAGAATACACACACTACATGTACAACTCACGTACAGATCTTACATAAGAAAGAGTGGACCCCAGATCAAGTAAAAAGTACACATCATGGGAAAAGAGTTTCAACATACCAGTAACAACATCTAGAGATGCCTCAGACTCCTGTTGAGTATTGAGGGTATAAAGGCGATTCTGACTAGTACCGGAGACAGAAGTGGCACCCTTTAGTGCAGGAGATGATGAAGAGGCAATAGGAACCTTATTTTCCCAGAAGAAACTATAGAGGGACAATCTCACTATATATGTTTGATATGAACATACATAAAACATCGGTTCCTCCTCTTCTCACACTACCGTAGTGTTGCTGACTATAAAAATCTACAGGAGGGGCAGGATGGTGTTGACTGGGCCTTACTGGCCTGTGATTGGGCACCCTGTGCCCTATAAGCATCAATACCCTGAAAACATCGGTCACCAAAAGAATTGGAGTAGGGAGCCCTAGCCATCGAATATGAGTTAGGACTCCCATAGTTCTTCTTCTTAGACCACATTCCACTCTGTTCCTGGCCTTCACCCTATTTTGCATAACAGAATTTCTTACTCTACCTCTCACGAATCTCGGCTTGTTTTTTTCTCCTCTTTGACCTACTGCATATAAACCACAAGTTGATAAATGTCCATATCCTTGTATAACAAGGAAACCTTACTCTCAAGAATCAAACCACGGGATAATCCATAAGAAAACTTATGCATTCTAGCCCTCATGCTAGACACCAACTTAGGAGCATACCTAGACAACTGATGAAACTTCAAGGCATACTTCTTGACTGTCATTCTCCCTTATTTCAAGTTAAAAAATTATTTTGCCTTCACTTTCCTCAACTCCTAAGGAAAGAAGCGGTCAAGAAATGCACTAGAGAAATCATCCCACAAGGCAGAACCAACATCTTCGCCTCTCAACTATTTCTTCTTTTCATACCACTAGTACAACACATCCTTTAATTAATAGGCAGTGAACTCCATACCTTCAATCTCCAAAGCATGCATACCCGAAAGATCTTCTCTATCTTATTAATAAAATTTTGAGGATCCTTCTCAACCTTAGCACCAGTAAATATCAAAGATTCAACCTCATAAATTGGCCAACTTTAGTAGCCTCATATGAACCCATTGCACTAGTTAATGGAGAATTAGAACTCAGCATTAGTAACCTCCCCTTGAGGCATAGCTTGATTTCAAAGTCATGCCATCCCGTTCAGGGTTGTGAAGGCTTTATTTCTAAAGCAAACCCGATGTGTAGCTCAATTATAGAAAAGTTATGGTATGTTCATTGAAATATTTGATTTTATATGGCTTGCCACCTATATGGACGTGAATTGCCTGTCATGTTGGAAAGGTTAGACTCTATGTCGGTGGTATCGATAAAAGCTTTGATTTCGTATGGCGTGCTTCCTATATGGTCATGAAATCGCCATTCATGTTGGAAAGTTTAGAGCTATATTGCTAGCCATTGCTCTCACTGGAAGTCCTCCATGCCCTGCTGTCTCCCCACCTATTTGGTATCAGAGACTTCCCCACTCCCAGAGGGAGAGAGGAAGCAGGAGTTTGCATCCACTTCTGCCGAATGAAAACACCTGAGCCAACTTTACATTTTTATTTTTAGTTTTACCTTTTTATTTACTTTGTCTTAGCTATTAATCTAAGATCCGTCCTTAGTTTTTGCTTCCTAGTTTTACTACTAATTTCCTGTACATAATCGAGTCATAATTTCTTTTCTTAGATTTTAGAACAAATATTTATCGTGTCTTGTCCGTAGATATTTAGCACAAATATATAAAGTCAGTCCACAAAAATACAAAAAGATTTTTATTGAGTCTTTTCCATAGATCTTTAGAACAAATACATCGAGTCCTTACAGTTTAGAAAAACACAAAAATATGTCTATCTCAGAGTCTTCACCATATACGTCTTCTATGTCAAGTATATATAGATTTTTCAAAACATTACACATGTCTCCAACCATAAACAAAACTCTATCATACAAGAAAGACTATCTCTATGAAGTAGATGTATTGTCCAAAAAACAAGACATGTCTTCTACATATCTACCCATACCAAACCCATATTCTGCCTTTTCCAAAAAAAAGTGTAATCGAGAGTTGCAGATTGATTCCTTGTATCAACGTAAACTAGAAGGAGTTAAGGAATACTTTGATGGAACAAAACTTGATCAGTATGTCCTTACGACTCCAGTAGAACAGTTCATCACTCTGTAGATGCCAAAGGATTTCCCACAGCAGTGGAAGAGGTATAACTTTACCCATATCCATTTTTGTGCTATTCAAATTTCCTTGGCACATTGAGGAAGAAAGGGATAACCGATAAAGGTACGCATTTTCCTTGTTAATACTAGATTCAGAGAGTACAAATGTGTGAACTTAGGCACTTTGGAAATCACACTAAACTCAGAGATAGCCGTTGTTACCATGTTTCCCAATTTCAATATGTCTCTCTAAGCCATATCTCAGAAAGGCAATGAGGCTTTAATTCCAGATTCTTGAAGCCCCACCAGACTATAGCCCTACATAAACAGCCTTACACCACCAAATAGTTTTGCAAGTCCAAAACCATAGAATAAACCTATCCCTTTTAGTTGGCCACTACACATTGTCCTTAACCATAGATTTCACCAAAGGAACAACCCAGTGTATTCAAATCACAAAAGATGTCTCCAAGGAAGAAATCCTCACAATTCTTCCAAAGTCATGGATCAGAAGTTATGAGATAATGAGAGTTCATCCTCAACATCTCTGAACACCAAAACCTATATTCTCTAGCAGACCTTACAAAGCATCTCTCTCTTTATATGTCTACCCTTGCTGATACCTTTTCGGATGCAAAGGAATCCAAATCAGGCAAATATGTTAAGGCTATATCACTAGTGCCATGAATGGACAGGACTAGATACAACAATTTGGTCAAAATGGGCATACTGTATACTGGTTTAAAGACCTATTTACGAAACACTGCCTATGAGAGATTGACTGTGACAGTCAGAAATGCCAAGAAGACTGGTTGAATTATTCAAATAAGGAGTAAAATGAGCTAGAATGGGATGAGTATTATGGAATACAAAAAATCCATTACCAAAGGACTAGATGAAGGAGAAATCAAATATCAATTCGAAGTCTCCTATAGACCCTAGGAATGGCCACCACTACCTACTCCATCCTGAACCTCCAATATTCATGATATCAGAGACTACCTTCTATTCTATAACATACCTTTATACCAAACTACTCATCTAGAAGGAATAACAAAAACTATGCTCCAAAGTTGCCCCATGTTATTCCATCTGTCAGACAAAAGGAGCCATCAAGTTGTCCAGTATCAACTTAATATGCCGTACTTATCAAAGCATTCAAAAGAAGGCTACAGGCTATCCAGTATGAGAAATGCCCGCTACAATCCTTAATACTGCATTTTCTTGAATAACAACAAAAAGAAATAGCCTCATTAGAACAACAGATCTATCTCCTAAAATACGACTGTGATAAACTCTAACATACCTAAGAAATCACTATATTTCCCAAAACATATCCTTCCCAAAGATCAGGATAACCCTTTTCTACCTTCTCACCTCATTTTTCCATACCCACACTATACACTCCAGCACTAAGAGATAAACAAGAGGAGTTTGATATCGCCAAATTTATATGGGAAAGGAAAAATGCCATGAAAGTCCAAAATAAAGATAATACGGCACAGGACCAGGTCAAAAGGATGAAGTATTCAAGATAGGCTATGCATCATGCTAAAAGGATAATCCCAAGGCATACTACACCAATATAGAATCTCATAGTCTCGAAAAATGACTTGGAGGTCCAAAGTGCAGAACCATAAAGTAAAGAGAAATCAGATGAAGCATGGGAGTCCATCAGAAATCATCTACTCAACAATAAAATGTTATCTCTAGATAATATTACAAAGGAAAACTTGATCATCCCAGATCAGGAGATCTCAGTCTGATGCTGCAGATCATAGAAATGCCACTCCTCAGTAAGTTAAGAAGTATAACCTAGAGGAGGATTTTCTGAAATTCTTTAATGGTTTGTATTTCTTGGAAATTGAAAAGAATCCAAAACACTCATCTTCTACTGACCCTGTAGATATATGTTCTAAAATTGGTGATATGTAGGATAAAGAAAACTCATCTATTAATGCTCCAACACATACTAATAAATTTGATGTTGCTGATGTCGAATCCTCAATTGAATCTCGAGAAGAAGGCTATCCAGCAATATACATGAACCACTCTAGGGAACTAGAAGTCTCTGAAGTGGCCAATGACCAAGACGGGATGACAGACGATCCAGTCCTAGAAAGAAGGCCAGATCCATGTACACCAGTAAATAAAATTATATGAACCATAGTTTAAACCTTTACTCTCGATGACATAAATATCTCAGCCTAGCCCTAGAGGATCTAGGCTAAATGGGAGAAATACATGATGCTCTCAGTGTTTCTATCAAGATTCTCCAACATACTTAGAGACTAGTGGAACACTCTTCCTATTTCTAATAAAAACACCTATCTGACGTCCCAGGATTTTTCCCTCAACAGCAAGATCCTGCATGAGGTATTCTATAGAGATGTAGGCCAGAGATAAAAAAATCTCTGGTGATAGCTTTTGGAGATAAAGTTCCTATCATTTGATAGAAATATCATTAATATCCACTTTTAGAAGATGGTGAAGATCTACTTTGAGTTAGGCGGAGATCCCAGCCTAAAGAAAGCCTTCATATCATCACTTCCAAAGATGCTAGCAGGCGACATGATGACGATTGTGAAGGAGAAGTTCAAATCCATAACTGTCCCACAAATAAGCTACATTCGACAGGCTATCTTCCAAGCTCTTGATAGCATATGTATAAAGAGGTATGTACTAAAGTAGATTGTCCTAAATAATCTAACCCTCGATTGAGCCTGCATCAATAAAAAATTTGTCACCAAGTCCAGTTGCTCATGCCCACATCGTAAGATGAGATAAAAAAGGCAGCTACTATTTAGGAGGTTTAAACTTCCAAAACCTCCTGATGATAAGAGCATTGCTATTCCATGAACCATGTATTTCAGGCAAAGAAGCCCAGCAAGTTACAAAAAGAAAGATGGTGACTGCTTCATCTGTAGAAAGCCTGGCGACTTTACTAGAAATAGTCCTCAAGCCAGGAAGTTAAAGGACTCTTTCCATATCTTTAATGAAATAGCTGATCATATGGGAATCTATCTCAGCAAAGAGGACAACCTTGTATCGATCTTCTTGCTGGAAAAAAAACTGATGGAGGACACTCTCTTCTCTATAGACTTATAAGAAGAATCAAGAGACATCTATATTGATGATCTCTACCTGATGTCCAGCAATAGAAAAGATACCCAGCACTAGGCTAGTTAAATCCTCATGCTCAACACGACAAGATTATAATCTTCTGGATTAACAAACTACCCAATAGATCTATTTAACCAATACATGGATCCCTTTAATCTATCTATCCTCTAAGAATGAAGAACCTTGTATGAGCTTCAAGTGTTCAGAAAGTATAGTGGATCCATCCAGAAGCCGTTCAGAGTGCACCCATAATATCCTTTCTGCCATGTGTTCATAGCGCTAGCCAATGACTTTACGCAAGAACTCCTGTAGATATTTTGGTATCTGAGCTACCAACACTACATTCTCATGGATTTTAAGTATGATGTCTTTGGGTAATTTGATCGTATCCAACCAACTCTGAAGAGATTCATGTTATGGTTCAAGCCATGATAATACTGGATTTGATGCTTTAAAGATCCCTACAATGTACTGGTCTTCTTGCTGTATTGCCCTGTAGGAATCACAAGAATGAAGTCTAAGCTTAGCCGTAAATTTCACTACTTTGGAAATTTCTTGATTCAATACTGTTTCCTGAAGATGAATATTGTGAAGCACAGTGTTTCACTATCCAGCAAAACAGATGTATTCCAGAGATATGGAACTACACAGATAATCATCCTCACTGGGATGAAGTTCGACGAACAGTAAAGAAATATTAGTCACTGTATGAGATGACAAGAGAAAAAGCCACAAGCTCCATTAAAACCATACAGATGAAGGTTCCTTCAAAGGAATGCAACTATTCATCCAAATAAAAGGGTTATTTCACCAGATCTATGAAGAGAAACTTGGAAAGCTAAGGAAGCCTCAAGTAGAAGCACGACATATATTGGTGGATGGAAGAAGGATACATGATCTCATTGCTTCTAGAACTATCCCACACTGCCTGAAAGATGACGTCAGATGATATGTGCAAAATGTTACCCTCGTCAGTGGGTTACCCTCTCTAGTGGGTTACCCTTTTCAATGGGTTATCCTCCTATCTAAATAAACCCTGTTAGATGGGTTACCCTCACCAGTAGATTACCCTTATCTCAAAGGAAACCCTTCTTAGTAGGTTACCCTTTCACATAGGTTTGTCATAAAGATGCTGACTCAGCTACTTTGAAAATAAAGAGCTTATCCACAGCTTGCAAGATGCCTGTGAAGCTACTGATGTACCTTCTTGGGAAGAATTCGATCATGACTGTATACCTCAAGATCAACTTAGTTGTGAGGACTCCTCCTTTTGTTGATGTGCCAAATTTTTTTGAAGTGAGAAACCCATTGATCATCGAGGATAATGCCAGGATATAGTATTGAGGCAGCTGCATTAGTGTCCATGAAGGCGATGACCTGAAGGGGCTTATCCCATCTTGATGGATATATCTTGAGTTTGACATGGGATATTTCGATCTCATAGATCATGATAATTCCTTCCATGATCATGTTGATCTCCTCCATCAGTTTTGCTAACCGATTGAATTCTCTTTCACTGATGGAGATGATATCTTCTTCAGGTAGTGATTGATAATAAGGAGTTGAGGTTGGCCGTCAATGAAGAGAGATGGAATGTCCTCATACACTCATGCATCTATGTTACAAATAGATTTAGCAATGCTATCTGGATTAACATGAGGAACCTTATCTTCAATTGAGAACTTATCAACCTCCATAATTTTTCTGAGGATTGAGCCTCCTATTTTGCCTTCTTGGACTTAGGACATATATTTGCCAAGTGTCCTTTATTATGAAAGATGAAGCACATGGCCTTTCATAGATCCTTCTTTCTAGAGGATTTGGAATTTTTGCCAAACATCAGCTCTTTATCCGGAAGCGGGGCACGAGGACTGCCGGTGATACCAGCCAGGTAACTACTAAATAACTATCAAACTTATCAACGTGAAAGGTGGTTTCACGACCATGTAGGTGGCACACCAAATGAAATAAAAACTTCCATAAAAACCACAAACACAGATTCTAACCTTTCCAATATGACAGGTGATTTACGTCCATATAGGTAGTAAGCTATACAAAATTAAAGCTTTTAATTGACACACTATAGCTTTCCTATGATTAAGCCATAGATCCATAAGGATGGTTTACTTTAGCAACAAAGCCTTCACAATCCTAAATAGGATGGCATGACTTTGAAATTGATCTAGACATCTGGATGGTTTGCCTTTGTAACAAAGACTTTGTAACCCTCAGAGGGTTGATATGACTTTGCCAGTCTTAGAACACAAGAATCCTTTGTCTCCTTAGTACAAGACTGTTCTATAGATGACATAAACGGGTCTTAGGGAGGCTATCCCTGGCAAGTTGCGCTCAAGCATTTGCAAAATAAAAAGAGTACTAAGGCAGACCTCAGATCTATGTGTTTTTTCTCGAATAACGAATTAATTCAGAAAGATACGGCTAGGAATAAGCCAATTTTATTTCATATACAAGGAAAGGTCTCAGACGTCTACCTCATATGGACGAAGCCAAATTTTTTTCACATTTATCAAAAGTATCTTTGGAGTTCCATGTTGTAATTGTAACAAATACCTCACCAAAGAATTATAGATAAGGAGACAACGAGGCATAGAGGACTACCACCGAGAGTAGTTAGGCGGCTGTCAATAGACTGACAAACTTTCCAACATGAAAGGAAGTTTTATGACCATATAGGCGGTACACCATATGAAATCAAAGCTTCCATCGATACCACAAACAAAGAGTCTAACATTTCTAATATGACGGCGATTCACATCCATATAAGCATCAAACCATATAGAATCAAAGCTTCTAATTAACACAGCATAGCTTCCCTATGACTAAGCTACATATCCATAAGGATGGTCTACTTTAGTCACAAAGCCTTTACAACCCTAAAAAAGATGGCAGGACTTTGACACTGAGCTACACATCCGGATGGTTGCCTTTTTAACAAAGACTTCACATCCCTCAAAAGGTCGGTATGACTTTGCCAGTCTTAGAACACATGAATTATTTATCTCCTTATTACAACACTATTCCATAGATGACATAAATGGATCTTTCGGTGGCTCTCCCTGGCCTGTTTCCCTCAAGCATCCACAGAAAAAAGAGTACTAAGGTAGATCTCAGATTTGCGTGTTCTTTCTTAGATAATGAATCAATTCAAAAATCTATGGCATGGATTATGCCAATTTTATTTCATATACATGGAAAGGACTTATATATCTACATTGCACAAATGAAGCCGACTTTGTACCACAGCTTTCCTACAACTAATTACACATCCATAAGGATGGTTTTCTTTAGCAACAAAGCCTTCATGACCCTGAACAGGATGGCATAACTTTGAAATCGAGCTACACATCCGGATGGTCTGCCTTTGTAGACTTCGCAACCCTTAGAGAGTTGACAAGACTTTGCCAGTATTAGAACACACAAATCCTTGGTCTCCTTAGTACAATACTATTCCATATATGACATAAATATGTATTATGATGGATCTAAGCATATGTAGAACAAAATGAGTACTAAGTTAGACCTTAGATCTGCGTGTTTTTTCTCAGATAATGAACCAATTTGGAAAGTTATGCATAGACTAAGACAATTTCATTTCATATACATTAAAAAGACTCAGACGTCTATGTCACATGGATGAAGCTGACTTTATTTCATATTCATGAAAAGTATCTTTGGAGTTCCATGTTGAAGTCATAACAAGTACCTCGCCAAAGTATTTCCTTACCCCACCAATCAGACCTAAAGGACCGAAGCACCGATCTTTTTTGCAGAAAAAAGTAATATAAAGAGAGTTTAGCCAACAAACATCTTTTTGGAAAATAAAAATACTATACAAAAGGTTTTTAGGTAGAGAGAATAGTAATCTCTCTGGGTAGAGAGAATGTTTCCCTCTGCCTAAAGGCCTAGGATTACTTTTATTGGAGAATGAAGCTTACTAGATAAGCAAGATTAAGGATTAAAAAGAAATAAAACATTATAATCTTATCCTATCAGCTAAGGGATAAGCACTATTTGTTATGACTGGATAAGTCTTATCCTTTTGTAAGGGATAATCTTTATCTGTTATTACTATATAAGCCTTATCTTTATTCATATTAGGCTTTACTAATATATGAGGTGCCAAATAAAAACAAAACACCCTATGTTGTTGGTATGTGACAGCATATATAAGTAGATGGGTCAGCAGCTTGCAAGCATAAGCATCAACTGCTTCACAGGCATTTTGCAAGTAGGTGGATAAAAACCTTGTCTTCTAAGTAGTTGAGTCAATAGATTTAGGACAAACCAATATGAAAGGGTAACCCACTGAGAAGGATAACCCATCTGATAAGGTTTTCTTAGAAATGAGGATAACCTGCTGAAGAGGGTAACTTCTTGCACATGTTATCTAATGTCAGTGTTCAGGTAGTGTTGTATGGTGTCGGCAGCAATGATCTTACATATCCTTATTCCAACGACCAATCGATGTCGTGCTTCTGAATGAGGTATTCTTGGCCTTCCAAGTTTCTCTTTATCAATCTGGTGAAGTAACTCTTTCTTTTGGATGAATCTTTGCATTCCTGTAGAGGAGCCTTCATCCTTATACTTGTGGCTTCATCATTTTTTGACTAATAATGTGGTTTATATTCTTTTGTTGTTCATCAAACTTTATCTCATTGGGGACGATTATTTGTGTAGTTTCTTTTCTTTGGAATGCATCTATTTTGTTAGAGAGTGGAGCATTGTGCTTTATAACATCCATTTTCAAGAGAGAGCATAAAATTAGGAAATTTATAGGATAGTGAAATTTTTGACTAACCTTGGACTTTATGGCTTGTGATTCCTACAATATGATACAACATAAAGGCTATTGCATTGCATAAATCTTTGAAATATCGAATCCCGTATAGTTGTGGATTGAACCATAGCATAAATCCTTTTAAAGTTGGTTGGATTCGATCATATTGCCTAAAGGCATAACAGTTGAACTCTATGATGATATAGTACTATTGGTGCATATACCAGAATAACCATAGGAGTTCTTGTTAGGAGTCATTGACTAGTATAATGAACATATAACAGAAAAGATATTCTAGATGTTCTTCAAAAAACTTTAGGATGGTGTTACTGCGCCTTTTGAATTTTTGAAGCTTGTAGAAAGTCTGGCTTTCTCAGAGGATAGATAGATCTGAAGGGTCCATACATTGTTTGAACAGATCTGGAGAGCAATCTGCTATTCCAAAAGATAATATGCCTAATATGTTGATTATGAAAAACTGACTGGCCAATTTCTAATTGTCTTCTCTAGTGTTGGATATCAGGTAGAGATCATTAACAAGATATCTCCTGGTTCTTTAGAAATATCTACGGAGAATACGATGTCCTCCATTGGTTCTTCTTCCAATGAGAAGATCGATTCAAGGTCGTCCTCTTTGTTGAGATAGATTGTAGTAAGATCAACTATTTCTTCAAATAGGTGGATAAAGTCTTGAGACTTCTTGAGTTGAGGATAGTTTTTTGTAGAGTGACCAGGATTTTTGTAGATAAAGCAGCTATCAATCTTCTTATAGTCTACTGGGTTTCTTCATTTGAAATGCCTGGTTTGATTAACTACCTTAGTTTCGTCATCTGGATGCCTGGGTAGTTTGAATCTCCTGAACAATAGCTTTCTCTGGAATCCTACCTAACGGTTTTGAACAGGGGCAATCAGACTTCATAACAAGATTATTATTCCTGTAATGAGGATTAAGAACTAGGTTGTTCTCAATAATATGCTTCAATACTGGTCTCTTCTTGGATAGAATGTTCAAGGCCCTGAATATAGCCCGCTTAGTATAGCTTGTGTCTCCATAGAAGACTTCTAGCAAGATTCTAATGTTGATGGCAGAGTCCTGAGATGTGACATAAATTTCTGTATCCAAAATCCTAAGTGAATTCCACTAGTCTATGAGGATTTTGGAGAATTTGGACTTGCAGTCTGATAGTATCATGCATTGTCCTATTTTAGCTAGATTCTTCATCATCATGAATGTTCTGAAGTCCTAAGGCAGGGATAGAATTGAAGCAATGGTTTCCTCCACCTCTGTTGTTGGTTCTTGCCTCATTTCTAGGACGGGATCTTTAGTCATCTTAGCTAAATCGAAGATTGATTTCGAGAACACTAGATTGCTAGAGTTTTTCTATAACATAGATTGAGATTCCTCTTTAGGAAATTAGATTGTTGGTTGCAAAGCACCTTCATTACCTTTGACACTTTCAATAGCATAGATATCATCGTTAGCATCAGATGGTTGTCTACTAATGAAAGGTTATGGTTGGCCATAAATGAAGATGTCCTCAGATTTTTCTTTCTCTGCGTTAAAAGCAGATCTGGGAATGTTTTCTTCAGCTAGATGAGAATCATCAAGATCTTTATGACAAGCCATAGTTTTCTCCGAGGATTGTGCTTCCCTCTTCGCCTTTCTGAACTTTGGGACATCCTTTTGCAATGTGTCCTTTGTCATAGCAGATGAAGCATTTTCTCTTGCCTGGATCTTTCTTCCTGGAAGATTGGTATCTTTGCTAATCATTAGTTCTTTGTCCAGTGGTTTCTTCTTTCTGAGACGTCTGAACTTTATGTATCTCTTGTGCCTTGTCTGACGTCTCGAGAGTTGGGGAGACCCTTCTAGTTTGAGTACCAGATCTTCATAAGAGTGGATAGATCGGGAACATTTATATGATATGACATTGCTGAATAAAGTTTCCTTATGCTTCTCAGAAGGATGGGTGTCTGTGTGACGTGATGACTCTATTGTATAAGGTCATCATCCTTTGAAACAACAACACTCTAGTCAACTTCATTATGATTGATAGAGTTAGGAATATTGTCATTGTTCTTAAGACGACATTGTTTAGAAGAGACTTATTTGCCATTGTGGCATTCCTCATCAGTGATCTGTAAGCGATCATATGAAGTGAGAGCTTTGGTTCACAACTTGCAATCATTATATATGCTGGATAAACTGACAGGTCTTTGTTGTTCTGTAGTTGTTCTTCTAGATCAAAATTCTAGGATGCTCTCTGAATAGAAGGAACCTCTGGTGGCTCATCATATTGAGTTTTTGTACTTTGGATATCAAGATCATCAGCTGAGACTATAGGAGTTGATCATGGACGACATGAGCATGTGTTGATACCATCTTACCAGCATTAGCAACCCGGCTAGAACACCTTATCTTCTCGACCCTTTGTGTCATGACATCTTTCTTTGTCCACCTAGTATCAAATTATTGTTCATCTATTTGAGCTGAAGTGAATTTTATGGATGAACGATGTGGAGAAGGTTGTCCTAACCCCACTGGAGAATATCCATATGGAAATAGGACAGATACTTTGGCCTTCTGCAGTAAGGCATAGTGGTATTCCTTTTGTAATATGGCGCAATCATATTACAGATTCTGGATTTCTTCTTCAAGAAAGGTTATTTCCTTATGTTGTTGGAGAATAAAATATAGATATGGAATATTTAGTGTATCTTGTGCATACATCATTAGCACAAATAATCGAGTCTTATAGTCCACAAAAATACAAAAAGATTTTACACTTTATTGAGTCTTGTTCATAGAACCTTAGAACAGATACATCAAATCTTTATAGTCCAAAATATGCAAACCTATGTCTTTTTCTGCAGCTTCATCTACTTTGACTGATTCGTACAAGTTTCTACCGCAGCTAGCCATGTTTCCAATCCCTTATAAGACTTTGTCATGTAAAAATCACAATCTCTTTTAAGTAGAGGTGATACAGCCTAAAAAAGATATATCCTCCACATATCTACCTCTACCTAACCCCTACACTACCTTTGTTAAAAAAGCATGTAACCCATGGATTCAGATTGATTCTTTACATCAGAATAGGGATGAAGGAGATAAGGAATACTTTGATACCACAAACCTTAACCAGCATATCCTTACGACTCTAGAAGACAATTTCATCACTCTGCAGATGCCATAAAACATCTCACAAGAGCGGAGAAACCATGGTTATACCCATATCCATTTTGGTGCTATTCGTGTTGCATTGATGTTTCATAGAAGAAAAGTACAGCCACTAAAGGCATGACTTTCTATCCTTGATACGAGATTCTGCAAATACCAACTTGCGAATCTGGGTACTCTACATGTTATCCTAGATGTTGGGACACTTGTTGTTACTATATTTCCAAACCTTACCATGTCCATTTCTGATCCAAGCTTAACCGAGGTACTAAAGATCCAAGTCCAAATCCTGGAAAACCAGATGCTAGCTCATACCCAACCATACATTACCAATTATCTTAGCAAGTTCAAACCACGAGGACACTATGTCCATGCCAAGTAACAAAACCTCCTTGTCCTTAGTCATAAATACTACATAGAAAAAACCATCCTAGTTGTACAAATATCAAAGCAAGTGTCTAGGGAAGAATTACTCAAAGTCACTCTAGATACATGTGTCAATTGTTATAAGAAGTTGAGATTACATTCTCAGCATCTCCAAACCTTATCTTAAGTGACCTCTCATCAGACATCTCTACCTATCTACATGCTCATACCCACTTATACATAACTGAAGAAGGAAAGATCAGACCAAGTATATGTCTTACACTTATTTAAAAGATTCATGAGAGATAATGATTGGATTCAACAGTTCAATCATGAGGGATGCAATATACATTGGTTCAAATGTCCTTTCACGGGACACTGCCCATGGGTTAGCAACTATAGTTGTTCATATTGTGATATGACCAAGATAAACATTAATGGTGATAAATACTGGGGTTCGGTCCATACCAAGCTCATAGAGGTACTAGAAGAAAGAAAACTGTCTATTTAGTCTGCCACATGTCCGCTACACACCTCAGTACTATCCTTCATTGATCAACGAAGAAAAAAAATGGCATCACTTGAAGAATATATTACCCTATTGGGATAAAACACCATAAATCCATAAAATATATCAACATAGGACATACTTTCCACATCACCACAAATTCTATATCAACCCTTTTCCATCACTCCCTCGAGCTCATCCACTTCTGAGTTGCTTACTCTAACCCAAAAAAATGAGCAAATAGCTGACCTTCCCAGATACTTATGGAAAGGAAATGAGGCCATGTTAGACTGCCAGCAAGCTGAAAGAATACAAGGACAAGTCAAAATAATGAAGGTCCCACATAATGCTGATATGATGAACTCTTCATCAATGACTATCGCTCTATGACAAGATGACATCTTTGCGGAGTTAGATGCTATAGTCCTAAACTATGACCTATATATCCCAGATGAAGAGATACAAGTTGAGGATTGGGATTCCATCGAGTAGAGTCTCCCTAATGGTGACTATGCATGAACAAAATGCTTCTGGACATATGATTCTCCTATGCCGGAACAGGCCACCTCAGAGTTTAATATAGCAGAAGTAAGTAATCAAACTCCTCAGAAATTCCAACATGACCCTTTTGAGGAATATTTGAATCCCTCTTATGCCTTTGAGGATATTGACCTAGAGGTCAAAGAAGAGCAATAACACCGCCAGTCAACTGATCTGGCCAACATGATGATCTCAAACTATAATCCGAATCATGTCCCTCTTGCAGAATCTAACAAAACCATTCGCATAATTACCATCAATTATATTGATCTAGATACTAAGCCAGAAAGATCTCCCCAAATCTCAAAATGTCAGGCAATGCATAAAAGGTACATGCAGTACAAACGGGCCACAAAGAAGAAATTATCGGATAAAGAGGTGATGACCAGTAACAATGCTAAATCCTCTAGAAAGAAAGATCCAGGAAAGCCCAAGTGTTCCATCTACCATAACAAAAGGGGACACTTGTCAAATATGTGTCTTAGGTCCAATAATGAAAAAAGGGAGCTCAATTCTCAAGAAAATGATGGATATTAATAAGTTCCGAATCGAAGATATGGTTCCTCATGTTAATCCAGCTAGCATTCCTAAATTTTTTTGCAACATAGATGCGGGAGTATACGAGGATATTGCATCTCTCTTCATTGATGGCCAACCTCAATCCCTTATTATTGATGACTATCGGGAGAAGATATCGTCACCCATCAGTGAAGGGGAATTCATTCGGTTAGCAAAATTGATGGAGGAGATCAACATTCTCATAGAAGGAATGAACATGATCTCCAAGCTTAAAACACCCTATGTCAAACTCAAGATATATCTAACAAGATGGCACAAGCCCTTTCAAGTTATCGTATTCATGGACACTAGTGTTGCTACCTCAATACTAAATCCCAGCATTATCCCCGCCGATCAATGGGTTCCTCACTTTAAAATATTTGGCACAACATCAAAAAGAGGAGTCGTCACCACCAAGTTTATCACGGGCAGCCAGTCATGATTGAATTCTTCCCAGGCGTACTCTACAGAACAAAACTCCTCGGCTCCAACGTACAAAGAAAGGATCTGATCATTGGTTTTGACATCTATAGGCAGTTAAAAAACTGCCTCTTTATTCTGATGAAGGTATAACCTTCATGGGCTAATTCAGGTAATATTCCACCATACCGAGGCTATTCTAGATTGTTGACAAAGATCCAGTAAAAAAGATGGAGAACCAGCTGATAGAAGAATCTTGTATTGAATCCCACAAAGAGTTTATGAAGAAAACTAAATATCCGTTGTGGCTCAATCAGGAATTCTTCATCATACTTCCATTCAAGAAGAGTGAAAATGTATCCCATAAAGGAGAGTCATTCTGGTATGAATCCCAAACATCTTCAGCTTGCAAAGATGGAATGTGATGAACTTCTAGAGTTTGGATTCATTGATCCATCAAATTCCCAATGGGCTTGTAAAGTATTCTATGTCAACCAGCGTGGTGAACAGACAAGGGAAAAATTCCATATAATCATAAATTACCAACCCCTAAACCACTTCCTTCTAGATGATAAATTCCCCATTCTAAATAAGCTGACCTTGTTCTCGCACCTAGAAAAAGCCACCCACTTTTCCAAATTCATCCTTAAATTTGAATTTTGCCAGTTAGACATACACCCATAAGATAGAGCCAAAATGACCTTCTGCAAACCCGATCACCACTATCAGTGGAAAGTTATGCTGTTTTGGCTCAAACCTACCCGATCACTTTTCCAAATGGCTTTGATTAAAATATTCCAGCCTATCCTCCATACATCATTGGTCTACATCGATGGTATACTACTTTTTAGCAACACTTTAGAGGAATACTTGGACCTCCTCCGTTAGTTCTACGAACTGGTAAAGCAGCATGGAGTTATGCTCTCAGATAAAAAATGACCCTAGTAAAAGATAAGATTGATTTCTTATGGATGCACTTTTCCCATAGGTCTTACACTTCAAGAACACACATATGTAAAGAATAGCTTGAGTTTCCAAATACTAACTTTTTTGTTAAGCAGCTCCAGCAATTTCATGGTGTGCTTAATTATGTTAGAGACTTCATCCCTGATGTCTTTACCTATATCTCTGTTCTTATAAAGATGCTAAATAAAAATGCTCCAGCCTGGGGAAAAGAGCAGGATGATGCAGTCTAGAAAATCAAAGGAATTTCTAGCAATGTCAAGACACTCCATATCTCATTAGTCGGACAAATAATATTGCAGACTGATGCTAGCAATGACTATTGAAGTGCAGTTCTCCTGGAAGAAAATGATGGCCAAAGTTCAAAGAGGTAGAACAATATTATGATCTTTCTCTTCGAAGAGCATCCTAGAATTGTGATGCAGAAGAACAACTACAGGACAATAAAGACCTATCAGTTTATCCAGCACATATGATGAGCACAAGTTATGGACCAAAGCACACCGCTTCAAATGATATCTTGCAGATCCCTGACGAGGAATCCTACAATAGTGAACAAGTCTCTCTGAAGAAGTGTCTTCTCAAGAAAAATGACAAGGTTGTTGACTTGATCAACCTCGATCAAGTTGACCCGAGTCTTGTTGATCCAAAGGATAATTCAAATCCTTATGCAGACTCCCATCTTTCCGAGAAGTATAAGGAAACTTTATTTAACAACATCATGTCAGATAAATGTTCACAATCTATCTACTCTGATGGAAATCTGATCCTCAACCTAGAAGGGTCTCCCCAGCTCTCAAAATGTCAGGCAAGGCACAGGAGATACATGCAGTTCAGACCATCCAGAAAGAAAAAATCACTGGTCAAAGAACTAATGATCAGCGAAGATGGCAAATCCTCAAGTAAGAAAGATCCAAGAAAGCATAAATGCTTTATTTTCCATGAAAAAGGATACTTTAAAAAAGGATGTCCCAAGTCTAGAAAGGTGAAGAGGGAAGCACAAACCTCGAAGAAAACCATGGCTTTTCATGAAGATCTTGATTATTCTTATCTAGATGCAGAAGATATTACCAGATCTTCTTTCAAGGCAGAGAAAGGAACATTTGGGAACATCTTTGTTAATGGCCAACCACAACCTTTCATTAGTAGATAATCATCTAATACTAATGATGACCTTTATGATAGTGAAAGTGTCAATGGTAATGAAGGTGTTTTGCAACCATCAATCCAACTTCCTAAGGAGTAATGTCCATCTATGTTAGAGAAACACTCCATCAAACTAGCAGTAGCTAAATTAATCTTTGATTTAGCTGAGATGACTATGATCCAATCCAAAAAAAGAGGTAAAAACCAACAACAGAGGCAGAGGAAACTACTGCTTCAATTCTACACCTTCCTGAAGACTTTAGAACTTTCGTAATGATGAAGAATCTGGATGAAAAAGGACAATGCTTGATACTATCAGACTGCAAGTCCATATTCTTCAAAATCCTCATGGACTGGTAGAATTCACTTGGGATTATGGATAAAGAAATTTTTGTCACATCTCAGGACTCTACCATTAATATCAAAATCCTGGGAGAAGTCTTCTGTACCTTAAATAGTCTATGTCAGAAGAGACCTATACTGAAGCAGATTATTGACTCAATTCTTGATCCTTATTACAATAGGAAAAATCTTGTTATGAAGTCTGATTGCCCCTATTCAAACCGTCAGGCAGGATTCCAGAGAAAGCTATTGTTCAGAAGATTCAAACTACCTAGGTCTTTAAGTGACTAGAATAAGGTAGTCAATCACACCAGGCATTTCAGAAGAAGGAGTCTAGCAGACTACAAGAAGAAAATTAATAGCTGCTTCATCTAAAGAAATCCTAGTCACTCTACAAAAAACTGTCCTTAATTCAAGAAGTTGATAGACTTTGTTCACCTCTTTGAAGAAATAGTTGATCATGCTACAATCTATTTCAAAAAAGAGGACAACCTTGAATAGGTCTTCTCACTGGAACAAGAACCAATAAAGGACACCTTCTTCTTTGTAGATGTTTATGAAGAATTAGAAGATATCTATGCTAATGATCTCTACCTGATATCCATCATCGGAGAAAATAACCAAACATCAGCCAGTTAATTTTCATGATCAACATATCAGGAATATTATCTTTTAGAATAGCAGATTTCTCTCCAGATCTATTCAACTAATGTATGAACCCTTTAGATCCATCTATCCTTTGAGAAAGCCAGACTTTGTAAAATCTTAAAAAATTCAAAGGCATAGTAACACCATCCTAAAGCCATTTAGAGAATATCCAAAATATCTTTTATGCTATGCGTTCAATATACTAGTTGATGATTCCCAGAAAGAACTCCTATGGTTATTCTAGTACATATGTCATCAGTATTATATCATCATGAAGTTTAAGTGTTAAGCCTTTAGGCATTATGATTGAATCTAACCAGCTTCAAAAAGATTCATGATGTGGTTCAAGCAATGACTATATTGGATTCAATGCTTCAAAGATTCTTGCGATGCAATAGCCTTTATGTTGTACCATCTAGTAGGAATTATAGGCCATGAAGTCCAAGATCAGTCAAAAATTTCTTGATTTAATGCTTTCTCTTATAGATAGATGTTATTAAGCACAATGCTTCACTCTCGCACAAAATAGATGCATTGTAAAGAAAAAAAACTACACCAATAATCATCCCCACTAAGATGAAGTCCAACTAAAAACAAAAAAATATCAGCCATAGTATGAGTTCAAAATTGATGAAGCCACAAGTATACGAATGAAGGCTCCTCCACAGGAATGCAAAGATTTATCCAAAAGAAAGAGTTATTTCACTAGATCGATGAAGAGAAGTTTGAAAGTCCAAGAAAGCCTTAAGAAAAAGCACGAATTTGATTGATGGATGGAAGAAGGATACGTGATCTTATCACTGCCGGCACCATACAACACTACTTGAAATATAACATCAGATGACATGTACAAGAAGTTACTCTCTCTAGTGGGTTACCCTCCTCTGTAAGGAAACCATGTCAGATAGGTTACCCTTCTACGTGGGTTACCCTTTCATATGGGTTTGTCCTGTAGCTGCTGACTTAGCTACTTCAAATACAAGGAGCTTATCCACCTTTTTTAAGATTCTTGTGAAGCTGCAGATGCACCTTCTTGCAAGTTCTTGACCCACTTACTTGCACATGCTGTCATATGCCAACAACATTGTGTTTTTTTTTACTTGGCCCCCCATATCTTAGTAGGGCCTAGTGTGAGTAAAGATAAGGCATATCTAGTCATAACAGATAAGTCTTATCACTTATAAAGGAATAAGACTTATCTAGTCATAACGGATAATACCTATCCCTTAGTAGATAGGGTAGGATTGTAATATTTTATTTCATGTTTATCCATAGTATAGCTAATACAGTAAGTTTCCTTCTCTTATTAAAAGAAAGCCTAGGCCTTTAGGCAGAGGGCAACATTATCTCTACTAAGAATATTCTCTCTACCTAAAGAGATTAACATTCTCTCTACCCAAAGAGATTATCATTCTCTCTACCTAAAAACCTCTTATATAGCTTCTTTGTTTTCAATAAAAATATTTGTTGGCTAAACTCTCTTTCTCTTGCTTTATCTCTTCCAAAGGGATAGGTGCTTCAGTCCTTAGGTCAGAGTGGTAGGGTAAGAAATACTTTTCCAAGGTACTTGTTGCGACTGCAACATAAAACTCTAAAGATACTTTTCATGAATATGAAAGAAATCTAGATTTATCCACATGACGTAGATGTCTAAGTCTTTTACATGTGTATGAAACAAAATTGGCTTAGTCCATGCCATAGCTTTCTAAATTGATTTATTATCTGAGAAAAAATAGGTAAATCTGAGGTCTGCCTTAGGACTTCTTTTGTTCCATGGATGCTTGAGGGTAACAGGCCAGGGAGAGCCACGGTAACACCCATTTATGTTATATATAAATTCTTGTACTAAGGAGACAAAGGGTTCATGTGTTCTAAGACTGGCAAAGTCATGTCTACCCTCTGAGGGTTGTGAAGTCTTTGTTACAAAGGTAAATCGTTCAGATGTGTAGCTTGGTTTCAGAGTTATGCCATCTTGTTTAGGGTTGTAAAGGATTTATTGCTAAATCAAACCGTCTTTATGGATGAGTAGCTCAGTCATAGAAAAGTTGGGGTGTCTCAATTAAAATCTTTGATTTTGTATGGCTTGCCACCTAGATGTACGTGAATCACTTGTTATGTTGGAAAGGTTAGACTTTGTGTTAATGATGTCGATGGAAGCTTTGATTTCATATGGCATTCCACCTATATGGTCGTGAAACCACCTTTCATGTTGGAAAGTTTGACAGTTCTTTTTTAGCTGCCTGGCTGCTCTCGTCGGCAGTCCTCCGTGCCCTGCTGCCTCCTCGTCTATTTGAGAAAGAAGGAGTTTGCATCTACCTCTACTGATTACAAACACGTGAGCCAACTTTACATTTTTGTTCTTTTGTTTTAAATTTTCCTTTCACTCTGTCTTCGCTGTTAGCCTTAGATCTGTTCATAGTATTTATCTTTTGATATTACTATCAAAATCCTATACATATTTGAGTCATAGTTTCATTTCCATTGTTAGAGTTACTGTTTTTTAGTTATCATATTTTATGTCTAGTACATAATAGAGTCATAGTTACTTTTCTTAGATAATTTGGTATGTCTTGTCCTTAGAACTTTTGTACAAATATATAGAATCAATCCACAAAAATGGAAAAAGATTTTCATTTTATTAAGTCTTTTCCATAGGGCCTTAGAACAAATATATCGAGTCTATATAGTCCAAAAAATACCAAAAATATTTCTACCTCAGAGTCCTCATCTAGTTCACACAATCCTTTTGTCAAGGTAAACATGTCTATCACTCCCAGTGATACATTGTCATGTACTCTTGACTATATATTTGAAGTAGAGGTGTTATCATCACAAAACCATATGTGTACCGCGCCTTCACAAAACCCCATATTCAGTTGTTGCTAAAAATATATGCAATCCCTGGATGAAGATCTAGTCAATGGTCCAAGAAAATCCAAAAAGAGTTAAGGAATATATTGCTACAACACCATTAGTCCAGCACCCTATTCTTATGGCTCCAAAGGAATAGTTCATAGCACTTTAGATGCCAGAAAATTTTCCACAACAATGGAAAAGCCTTGGATTTACTAATCTCTATATTGTTGTTGTATGAATTGCATTGACATATCAAGGAAGAAAAGTCTATCCAGTTGTGGTGTATCTTTCTCTTCATGATACTAGATTCAATAAGTACCAACATGTGAAATTGAGTACATTGGAGATTATTCTAGATGATGGTACAGTCTTTGTTACCATGTTTCACAACTTTAATATACCATTTGTTGATCTACATCTAATGACGGCATTAAAGATCCAGACCCTGATTCTTGATGCTCCATAGGGCAAAAAGGCCAGTCAAAAAACTCTTCAATGCCAAATAGCCCGACGAGTTCAGAACCATAAAATAAACCTACTTCCTCCAAGTGGCAAGAACTCTTTGTTCTTGAACATTGATACAACTGATAGAACCATAGAGTGCGCCAAGATCACGAGAAACATATCTAAGGATGAATTAGTTAGCATTATCCTTGCCTCATTGGTCAAAAAATATGAGAAGTTGAGAGTCTATCCTCAATCTCTCAAGTCCACAGATAATTCCAACCACCTCTACCTTAAAAAGCAACCCAGAGCCACCTTCTATATCCACATGTACAACCCAAGTGATGATTTTTCTGATGTAAAGGACCTGAGAGTCATCCTCAGGTTCCTCATTGGCTTTATGAAAGACCATGATTGGATAAAGCATTTTAATCATAAGGGACCTAGTCTAATATGGCGTAAATACCCTTTCTCAAGACATTACCCATGGAAGACTGACCGTGACTTTAGAATCTGCAAAAAAAGAGATGCCGCGGCTACTCAATCTGAAATCAACCCTCAGATGCTTTTGACCCCCCTCTTCACATCCAGTCACATAAATGCTTACCCATCAAACCACTGATCATAAAAGGATAACCTAACCTGAGCTCAAAAATTACCATATGTTATCCAATTAGAAAGTGCTTTAGCTGCCCCCCAAACAACCATACTTATTATAGTATTCGATGATAAGTTGCGAACCATCCGGTTTGAACAATGTCCTCTAGTAACTCTATATCTATATTTCTCTTGTCCAACAACATAAGGAAATAACCTCACTTGAAGAAGAAATCCAAAATCTGAAATACAATTGCGCCATACTACAACAAGCCAAAATATCTACCATATTTCCACATGGATATTCTCCACAGGGGTTAGGCCAACCTTCTCTACCTTGTTTATCCATACAACTCACTTCATCTCTAGAAGATGAACAAAGAAATATGCCATGACATAAAGAATCAATAAGATAAGGTATTCTAGTTGGGTTCCTGATGTTTATAAGATGGTATCGACACATGCTCCCATCATCCATGATCCAGCTCCTGTAGTCTCAGCTGATGATCTTAAGATCTAAAAAATAGAAACCCAATACGACAAGCCACTAGAGTTCCTTCTATTCAGAGAGCATCGTAGAATTGTAATCCAAAAAAATAACTGTGGGATGACAAATACCTATCAGTTAATCCAGAACATATAATGATCGCAAGCAGTGAACCAGATTCCACCACCACTACTTCAGTTGATCTCTCCTAGATCCCTGATTAGGAATTCTACAATAGCGAACAGGTCTCTCTGAAGCAATGTCTTCTCAAGAAAAATGGCAATGCTACTGGCTTGGTCAACCTCAATCAAGCTGACCCGAGTGTTATTATTCTAAAAGACGATGCGTTTATGCTAAAAGAGTCATCACATCATATAGACTCCTATCCTTCTGAGAAGCATAAGGAAACTTTATTCAGCAATATCATAGTGGATGAATGTTCCCAATCTATCCACCCTGGTGATATACATGACAATCTAGTTCTCAAGCTAGAAGGATCTCCCCAGCTCTCGGATGTCTAGCAAGGCATAAAAGGTACATGCAATTTAGACAGGTTAGAAAGAAGAAACTGTTTGACAAAGAATTGATGATCAGCAAAGATGTCAAATCCTCTAGGAAAAAAGATTCAGGAGAGCACAAATGCTTCATCTACCATGACAAAAGACACTTTGTAAAAGTATGTCCTAAATCCAGAAAGGCCAACAGGGAAACCCAAACCTCAAAGAAAACTATGGCTTCTGAATTTCCAGATGAAGATAAGGCTCTTCATGATCTTCAACCCGCTATAGAAGACATTCCCAAATATACTATCAATGCAGAGAAAAAAACACCCAAGGATGTCTTCATTAGTGACCAGACATAACCTCTCATTAGTATATAGTCATCTAATGCTAACAATGACCTTTATACTAGTGAATAAGTCAAAGGTAATGAAGATGCTTTGCAACCATCAATCCAACTGCCTAAGGAGGAATGTCCATCTATGTTATAGAAATACTCCAGCAAACCTGGGTCTCTGACTTAGTCTTTGAGCAGTATGAGATAACTAGTGATCTAGTCCTAGAATGAAGGCAAGAACTGACAACATAGATGAAAGAAACCATAAATATAAATCTACCTTTACCTCACGACTTTTATACTCTCATGAAAATGAAAAACCTGGCTAAAAGAACACAATACCTGATACTTCCAAACTACACGTCCAGATTCCCTAAAATTCTCACAGACTAGTGAAATAAACTTGGGATTTTGGATAAAGACACTTATCTCACATCTCAAGACTTTGTCGTTAACACTTGAATCCTTCTAGAAGCCTTCTACAAGAAATAAGCTACACCAAATAGGCCATTTTCCAGGCGTTGAACAGTATATGCAAGAAGATATCTGGACTGAAGCAGATTATTGAGAACAACCCAGTTCTTGATCCTTATTACAGTAGAAAAAGTCTTGTTATGAAGTTTGATTGCCCCTCTTCAAGTCATCAGGCTGGATCCCAGCGAAAGATGTTGCTCAGTAGCTTTAAACTACCCATGCCTCTAGACGATGAGACTAAGCTAGTTAATTAAAGTAGGTATTTCAGACAAAGGAGCCTAGCAGACAACAAGAAGAAGAATGATAGCTTCTTCATCTACATAAATCCTAGTTACTTTGTAAAAAAATCCCCAACTCAAGAACTCAAAAGATGTCATCCACCTCTATGAAGAAATGGTTGATCATGATGGAATTTATCTCAACAAAGAGGACAATCTTGAATCGGTTTTCTTGCTGGGAGAAGAACCAACAGAGGGTACCCTATTCTCCATAGAATTTTATGAAGAATTAGGAGACATCTATGATCTCTAACTGATATCTAGCACCAAAGAAGACAACCAGGAATTGACCAGTCAATTTCCCATTTTAACACATCAAGAATATTATCTTCTAGAATTGCAGATCACCCTCCGGATTTGTTTGACAAATATCCAAATCCCTTAGATCCATCTATCCTCCGAGAAAGCTAGACTTTCTATAATTTTCAAGTATCCAACAAGCACATCAAATCCATCCTGAATCCATTTGGAGAACATTTGGGATATCTTTTCTATTATGTGTTCATTGTACTAGCCGATGACCCCCAGCAAAATCTCTTATGGTTGTTCTAGTTCATTTGTCATCAGAACTTCTCATCACAGATTTCAAGTATTATGTCTTCAGGAATTATGATCTAATCCAACCAGCTTCAAAAAGATCCATGTTATGGTAAAAGCCATGACTATACCGGATTTGGTATTTCAAAGATTCCTGTGATGAAATGGTGTATCATCTGATAGGAATCACAGGCCATGAAATTCAAGCTCAGCTGGAAATTTTACTACTCTAAAAATTTCCTAATTCAATACTCCCTTTTAAAGATAAATATTATAAAGCATAGTATTTCACTCTTCAGCAAAACAGATGCATTCCAAAGAAATAGAACTACACCGACGATCATCATCACTAGGATAAATTCCAAAAACAACAAAGGAATATCAGTCATTGTATGAGATCATAAGAGATAAAGCCACAATCTCCATAAAAAACATACAGATGAAGATTCCTTAAAAGAAATACAAAGATTCATCCAAAGAAAAGAGTTACTTTAGCAGATAGATGAAAAGAATCTTAGAAGGCAAAGAACGACTCAGGCAGAACCACAAAATCGATTGGTGGATGGAAGAAGGATACATGCGCTCATCGCTACCATAACCATCGAACACTACCTAAAAGATGACATCAAATAACATGTGCAAGAAGTTACCCTTTCAAGTGGGTTACCCTTCTCTCTAAGGAAACCTTATCAGATGGGTTACCCTCGTCTTTGGGTTATCCTTTCCAGTGGGTTACGCTTATCTCCAAGGAAACACACCTCAGTGGGTTAACCTTTTAAATGGGTTTGTCATAAAGCTAGTGACTTATCTAATTCAAAGATAAGGAGTTTATCCACCTGCTTGCATGATACCTGTGAAGCTACTGATGCACCTGCTTGTAAGCTGCTGACTCACCTGCTTGCACATATTGTCACATGCCAATAATATAAGTATGTTTTGTTTTTATTTTGACACGCACATATTAGTAGGGCCTGGTGTGAATAAAGATAAAGCTTACTAGTCATAACAGATAAATCTTATCCCTTATAAAAGGATAAGACTTATCTAGTCATAACGGATAGTGCCTATCCCGTAGCTATTAGAATAGTATTGTAATATTTTATTTCATGTTTATTCATATTCTAGATTATCTATTAAGCTTCCTTCTTCTATAAAAGGAAGCCTAGGCTTTTAGGCATATGGAAACATTCTCTCTACCCAGAGATATTATCATTCACTCTAACTAAAAACCTCTTGTATAGTTTCTCTATTTTCAATAAAGATGTGTGTTAGATAAAATGTATTTCTCTTTCTTTCTCTCTTATAAATGGATGGGTTCTTCAGACCTTTAGGTTAGAGTGGTGGGGTAAGGAAATACTTCATCGAGGTACTTATTGTGACTGTAAAATAGAACTCTAAAGATATTTTCCATAAATATGAAATAAATTCAACTTCATCCATATGACGTAGACGTCTAAGTGATTTCCATGTATATGAAACAAAATTGGCTTAGTCCATGCCATACCTTTCCTAATTGATTTGGTATCTGAGAAAGAACATACAAATCTAAGGTCTGCCTTAGTACTGTTTTTGTTCTGTGGGTGCTTGAAGGAAACAGGCCGGGGAGAGCCACCGTAAGACCTATTTATATCATATACATAATAGTCTTGTACTAAGGTAATAAAGGATTTATGTGTTTTAAGACTGGCAAAGTCATGTCGACCCTCTGAGGGTTACGAAGTCTTTGTTACAAAGGCAAATTATCCAGATGTGTAGCTCAATTTCAAAGTCATGTCATCCTATTCAGGGCTGTGAATGCTTTGTTACTAAAGAAAACCATCCTTATGGATGTGTATCTCAGTCGTAGGAAAGTTGTAGTGTGTCGATTAAAATCTTTGATTTTTTATGGCTTGCCGCCTATATGGACATGAATCTCCTGTCATGTTTGAAAGGTTAGACTCTGTGCCTATGGTGTCGATGGAAGATTTGATTTCATATGGAATGCCGCTTAGATGTCTATGAAACTACCTTTTATGTTAAAAAGTTTGGCAGTCTGTTACTAGCCGCCTGGCTGATCTTGTCGGCAGTCCTTTGTGCCCTGCTGCCTCCTTGTCTATTTTTACCAAAAATAAGGGGAGCCAGTGAAAATAGACGTGGAGGCAATAGGGCATAGAGGACTGTTAGTGATATCAACTAGGCGGCTAGCAACAGAGATCCAAACTTTCCAACATAAAAGGGGATGTCACGACCATGTAGGCAGCAAGCCATACAAAATCAAAGCTTTTGTCATCACCATAGACACAGAATCTAACCATTCAAACATGACAGGCGATTCACGTCCATATAGACGTCAAGCCATAAGAAATAAAAGCTTTTAATTAACACACCATAGCTTTTCTATGACTGAGCTACACATCCATAAGAATAGTTTGCTTTAGCAATAAATCTTTCACAACCCTGAACGGGATGTCATTGCTTTAAAACCGAGCTACACATCCGTATGGTTTGCCTTTGTAACAAAGACTTTGCAACCATGTCGTCATGGCTTTGCCAATCTTAGAACACATGAATCATTTGTCTCATTAGTACAAGACTATTTTGTATATGACATAAATGGGTCTTGTGATGGCTCTCCCTGGCCTATTTCCCTTAATCATCCATGAAATAGAAAGAGTACTAAGGCCAACCTTAGATCTGGGTGTTCTTTATCAGATAATGAATTAATTAAGAAATGTATGTCATATACTAATCTAATTTCATTTCATATACATGGAAAGGACTCAAACATCTATGTCACATGGATGAAGTAGACTTTGATTCATATTCATGGAAATTATCTTCGGAGTTCCATGTTATAGTCACAACAAGTACCCCATCGAAGTATTTCTTTACCCCACAACTCTAACCTAAAGGAAGAAAGCACCCATCCTTTTGGAAGAGAGTATGCAAGAGAAATATTGTTTATCGAACAAACATCTTTATTGAACATAGAGAAACTATACAAGAGGTTTTTAGGTAGAGAGAATGATAATCTCTCTGGGTAGAGAGAATGTTTCCCTCTGCCTAAAGTCCTAGCTTCTATTTATAGGAGAAGAAATCTTACTAGATAAGCTAGAATTACATGAAATAAAATATTACAATCCTATCCTATCAGCAAAGGGATAGGCATTATCTGTAATGATTGGATAAGTCTTATCCTTTTGTAAGGGATAAGCTTTATCTATTACGATTAGATATTCTTTATCTTTATTCACACCTGGATCTACTAACATGTGATGGGCCAAATAAAAATAAAACATACTATTTTTTTGGCATATGACAGCATGTGCAAGTAGGTGAGTCAGAAGCTTGCAAGAAGGAGCATCAGCAGCTTCACTGGAATCATGCAAACTGGTGGATAAGCTTCCTGTCTTCAAAGTAGCCGAGTCAACAGCTTTAGGACAAACCAATCTAAAAGAGAAACCCACTGAAACAGGTTTCCTTAGAGATGAGGGTAACCCATTAGAAAGGGTAACCCATTGGCGAGGATAACCCATTCTATAGGGTTTTCTTGGAGAAGAGGGTAACCCACTAGAACGGGTAACCCACAAAAGAGGGTAACCCGCTGGGAAGGGTAACCTATTGGAGAGGGTAACTTCTTGAACATGTCATCCGATATTATATTTCAAGTCATGTTGGATGGTGCCGATGGCGATGAGATCGTGTATCCTTCTTCCATCCACCAATTAATGTCGTGCTTCTACCTGAGGCATTCTTGGAATTCGAAGCTTTTTTTCATCGATCTGGTAAAGTAGGTCCTTCTGTTGGATGATGAATCTTCGTATTCCTGCTAGAGATATTTTAGCCTTATGCTTTTGATGGATTTTATGACTTCATCTTTTGTGATTTCATACTTTGATTGATATTCTTTTTCCACTTGTTAGAATTCATCCCAGTGGGATGACCGTTGCTGTATTTCAACTTTCCCTATTTCTTTGACCAGATTTCTTTTGGAATACATCTGTTCTACTGGAAAATGAAGAGTTATGCTTCATACTATTAATATTCCTAGGAGAGTATAGAGACGGAAAATTTCCAGAGAAGTGAAACTTTAAATTAAGCTTGGACGTTGTGGCTTGTGATTCCTATCGGGTGCGTAGCAAGAAGACCAGTGCATCATAGGAATCTTTGAAGCATCGAATCCTGTAATCTCATGGATTGAACCACAACATAAATCTTTTCAGAGCTGGTTAGATTCGATTGAAATGCCTAAAGGCATCGTACTTGAACTCCATGAGAATGTAATGCTGGTGGGATAGATACTTGAATAGCCATAAGAGTTTTTGCGAGAAGTTATTTGCTAGCGCCATGAATACATGGTAGGAAGGATTTTCTGGGTGCACTCCAAACGGCTTTAGGATAGATCCACCATACTTTCTGAACACTTAAATCTCATAGAAGGTTCTTCTTTCTCGGAGGATGGAAGGGTCGAAGGGATCCATATATTGGTTAAACAGATCTGGAGGTTAGTCTATCAATCTAGAAGATAGTAATCCTACCATGCTGAGAATGAGGATTTGGCTAGCCTGGTGTTGGTTGTCTTCCCCATTGCTAGATATCAGGTAGAGATCATCGGCATAGATATCACCTGATTCTTCATACACGTCTATGGAGAAGAGAGTGTCCTCTGTTGGTTCTTCTTTTAGTGAGAAGACTTATTCAAGGTCATCCACTTTGCTAAGATAGATTCCCATGTAATCAGCTATTTTTCAAGGAGGTGGATAGAGTCCTTCAACTTCTTATCTTAAGGACAGTTTCTGGCAAAGTGCCTAGGCTTTCTATAGATGAAGTAGCCATCATCCTTCTTATTTAAACTTGATGGGTTTCTTCACCTGAAATACCTGGTTTGATAGATAGCCTTGCTTCTATCGTCGGAAGGTCTTAGTTATTTTATCTTCTTGAACAATAACTTATTTTTTATGTCATCTTACATTGCAGGCAAGAGCAACTGGAATTGGTGATGAGATCATCCTTGTTATAGGCTTGATCGAGGGTTGGATTGTCCTGGCTGATCTACTTCAGTATAGACCTCTTGGTGCATATGCTGTCTAGAGCTTTGAAGATTACCTACTGGATATAGCCTATCTGTGGTACAGTAATGGATTTGAACTTCTCCTCCAAAATCATCATCGTGTGTCATGCTAGCCTCTTTGGCAGTGATGATATGAAGGCTTGCTTCAGGCTGGGATCTATGCCCAACTCAAAGTAGATCTTTGCCATTTTTCAAAAATAGATATCATTGATATTTTTGTCGAACAATAGGCATTTTATCTCAAAGAGCTGCCACTGGAGCTTTTCTTATCTCTGGCCTGCTTCTCCATAGAATACCTCATGCAGGGTCCTGATGTTAAAGGTAATATCCTGGGATATCATATAGGTGTTATTATCATAAATCACAAGAGCATTCCACCAGTCTCTAAGTATGCCAGAGAATTTAGATGTGAACTCCGAGAGTATCAAGTATTTCTCCCATTTAGCCAGATTCTCTGTAGCCATCCAAGTGTAAAAGTCCTGGATCCTCTATGGCCATACTGAGATCTTGATATTGTTAAGAGTAAAGGTGTGAAATATGGTTCCCACAGTTTTCTTTGCTAGTGTACCTAGATTTAGCGTGCTTTCTAGGATTGGATCATCCCTTATCCTATATTAGTCATCGAATACTTCGGAGACTTTTGGTTCCTTAGAGTGGTTCATATACATTGGTGGATATTCTTATTCTGGAGATTCAATTAAGGATTTAGAAGTACCCTCAACATACTCTTGTAAATTAACAGACTCCTCACTGTCTTCTACGTATCCATCATCTGGAAAGTTATATGCATTAGAAGAATCTTCTTCACTTAAAGTAGGACTGTATGGGATCAGTATCCCGGATCTGCTCATTCCATATTAGAGATTCTTCTACTACACTAAGGACTACTGTGGCTTGAGGATCTGGAACTGCATCATCATTGATGTTCAAGCCATACAGATTTGGGATAAGCTGGTCTGAATTAGCATCTGGATCACGATGGGATGGCAACCACTTGTGATTGAGAAGGCCATCATTCAGAAAGGTGTTCCATTCTTTATCTTCATATGGAACTTCTATATTGTGTATTATCAGATTGTAGGCCGGGAAGATGATGTCGTGGTTTGAGATCATCACGGTCCTTCTGTCTGTGTCAAATTCCATTTTTCTTTTGGACTACTTTTGAGTTTCATCGGCTTTTCTTTTGGCATCAATGGAATCTTTTCTTTCCCATTCATGATTGGCAATGTAAAACTCATTTTCATCTTGATATCCTGGTGATATAGGCATATGGGAGCTTGAAGTAGGTGTGGGAAAGTTTTGGCTCGTCTTTGGTAGAGAGATTGTATGTAGAAACATAGGGAACAAGGTTGGCTTTGGTAGTGAGCTATGGGTTCTCTAGGGTTGAAAGCAGTTGCGTTTCAGCTGCTAGATTTTTTCTTTCAGAGAAGCCATTTCCTTTTGTTGTTGGTCGAAAAAATAAGACAGTGAAGTTCCTGGAGGACATATATCATACTGCATAGATTAGAGCCTGAGTTCTAACTGGCGGATAATTCCATCATGTTGAGTGGATGTTTGTTCTGCCCTCTTGTTCATTCCTTCAACATTCCTTGCCAACTTATTCTTGGAGTGAGCAACACTCTTTACAACTTGGTTTATGCTGGACAACATCTTTTTTTGGCATATGGCATTTTTAGACTGCTAGTTGAGTGTTACTTCTCTGTCGTTGAGGGATATCTTCTCTCCAGATAGCAGGATAACAGTTTTAGCTGGTATCTTTGGAGCATGGATCATTTTGTCCTTTTCAAAGGGTGTTTTCAGGGGGCAATCATCGGAGTTACCGGTGCCAGAGTGAGACATCATGAACATTTTGGTTGCAGCCTATTTAATTTTGGTTGTGGTGGTTTTAATTTATGGTGGAGTGGGTAAAGTATCTCCTTGGCACATGTGGCATCTGTAATTTGACTTGTAAATGTTCGAAGAAAGAATAATTGTGCCACAACGCATATCAGCCTTCATGATTGAAGTAGTGTATCCAATCATGCTCTTCTATGCAACTGCCTAGGACTGGTTTTGGAATTTTGGGTCGCCAACAAGTGGAAGGCCATCAAACGGTTGGTACATATGGATTGAGAAGGTAGTTTTCAGAGGCTTTTTTAGGTGTGAGTGGCTTAAACTGATCGTAACTGTATTATCACTCTTTCTAGCAAAGGTTGGTTTCATGGACTGGAGACGTTGGGGATGGTTTCTCAACTTCTCATAGTTCATAACCCATGAGTCCGAGAGTATTTTGACAAGTTCATTGCTGGGGATCTTCTTTGGGATCTGAGTACACTGAGTGGTTCCATTAGTGTCATTTATGTTCAGGAACAAAGCATCATCACCACCTAGAAGGGATAGATCCATAGTATGATTGTAAACTCGCCAAGCTACCAGGTAATGGAGCGTTTCCTAGTTGGCATCTCTGTCATGTAGAGCTCCTAGAATCTGGACCTTGATGTTCAATACCTCCATCAGATACGGATCAGAAAGGGATATATTAAAGTTTGATAATATAGTGACAAAGACTGTCCTTGTATTCAGTGTGATTTCAGAAGGTCTCATGTTGGCATGTTGGTGTTCATTGTATCTGGTATCAAGAAGTGAAAGATGCGCCACCGCTGGCTGCCCTTTTCTTCCATGATACATCAATGCAAACCTAACATCACTAAAGTGAATATGGGTGAAACCTTGGTTTCTCCACTGACGTGGAAAATCTTTCGGCATCTGTAAAGTAATGAACTATTCCTCTAGAGTTACAAGAATAGGGTGATGATCTATTTTTGAAGCAGCAACATATTCTTTCACTCTTTTCGGTCTCTGCTGTACCAAAGAATGGATCTACAACCATAGGTTACATGCCTTCTTTACAAATGCAGAGTAAAGGTTTAGGAGAGGTAGATATGTTGAGGATATTTTCTGTTCTGGGGGTAACATATCTACTTTGTATAGTTATTCATATTTACATGATAGAGTTTTGGTAATGAATAGTGACATATTTACTCGAGCTAGAGATTTACAGGAACTGGACATGCTTGAAGAAGATGACTCGGAGGAAGACATATTTTTGTATTTTTGAACTACAATTACTCGATGTATTTGTTCTACAGTTCTCTGGAAAAGACTCAGCAAAATATAAAATCTTTTGGTGTTTTGGTGGACTGACTCTATTTATTTTTGCAATAGATCTAAGGACAAGACACAATAAATATTTGTTCTAAAATCTAAGAAACGTAACTACAACTCAATTATGTACAAGAAGCAGAATATGATAACTAGAAAACACTAACTCTGATAATGGAAATTAAACTATGACACTAATATGTAAAAGACTTTGGTAGTAATATCAGAAAGTAAGGATTACGAACGAATCTAAGGCTAATCAGGTAAGACAAAGTAAAAGTAAAAACAAAATAAAAATAAAAATGTAAAGTTGGCTCATGGGTTTGTAATCAGCCGAGGTGAATGCAAACTCCTGCTTCCTCCCTCTCTCTGGGAGTGGGGATGGCTCTGATACCAAATAGATGGGGAGGCAGTGGGGCATGGAGAATACATCGAACCCTTATAGTCCAAAAAATACAAAAAATATGTCTACCCCAAAGTCCTCATCTAGTTCATACAATCCTTTTGTTAAGGTAAATATGTCTGTCACTCTTAGTGATATGTTGTCATGTAAACTTGACTATCTATATGAAGTAGAGGTGTTACCATTATAGAACTAGATATGTACCACGCCTTTACAAAAACCTTATTCATCTATTGATTAAAAGATATGTAATTCCTAGATGAAGATCCACTCTATGGTCCAAGAAAAAAAAAGAAGTTAAGGATTATGTTGCTACTACACCACTTGTCCAGCACCTTATTTTGGTAACTCCATAAGAACTATTCATATCACTGCAGATGCCAGAGAATTTTCCACACCAATTGAAAATCCTTGGATTTACTCTTATCCATATTGGTATTGTACGAATTGCGTTAACATATCAAGGGAGAAAATGTTGGCCAGTTGTGGCACATCTTTCTCTTCTTGATACCAGATTCAACAGATACTAACATACAAATTTGGGTACATTAGATATTATCCTGGATGATGGCACAGTCTTTGTCACCATGTTCCCCAACTTCAACATGCCATTATCTGATCCACATCTGAAGAATGCATTGAAGATCCAGGTCCAGATTTTTTATGCTCCATAGGGCAGAGCGGACAGTCAGGAAACTCTTCATTGTCAAATAGCCTAGCGATTTCAGAACCATAAAATGAACCTATTTCCTCGAAGTGGAAAGAACTCTCTTGAACATTGATACAGCTGATAAAACCACACAGTGCACCAAGATCCCAAGAAACATATCTACGGATGAACTGGTCAGCATTATCCCCGCCTCATAGGTCATAAAATATGAGAAATTGAGAGCCTATCCTCAATCTCCCAAGTTCACTAATAATTTCAACCACCTCTACCTCAAAAATCCACCCAGAGCCACATTCTACATCCTCATGTACAACCCAAGTGATGATTTTTTGGATGTAAAGTACCCGAGAGTTATCCTGAGATTCCTCACTGGCTTTATGAAAGATCATGATTGGATAAAGCACTTCAATCATGAGGGGCATAGTCTGATGTGGCGTAAGTGCCCTTTCTCAGGACATTACCCATGAAAGACTGACCGTGACTATGGAATCTTCAAAAGAAGAGATGTAGCAGCTACTTAACCTAAAATAATCCCTCAAAGGCTTCTGACGCACCTCTCTACATCCAGTCACATAAATGCTTACCCATCAAACCACTGATCTGAAAAGGATAACCTAATCCAAGCTCCAAAATTACTACATGTTATTCAATCAAAAAGTGCTTCTGCTTCCCCCAAATTGCCATACTTATCAGAGCACTCGAAGATAAGTTGCGGACCATGCGGTCTGAACAATATCCCCAAGGAACTCCATATCTATATTTTCTTGCCCAATAAAATTAGGAAATAACCTCTCTGGAAGAAGAAATCCAAAATCTAAAATATGATAGCACCATACTGCAAAGGAATACGACTGTGCCTTACTACAGAATGCCAAAGTATCTACCGTATTTCCATATGGATATTCTCCACAGGGGTTAGGCCAACCTTCTCCATATCGTTCATCCTTGTAATTCACTTCAGCTCCAACAGATAAACAAGAGTCTGATACTATAAGGACAAGGAAAGATGCTATGACATAAGGGGTTGAGATGATAAGGTGTTCTAGATAGGTTCTATAAGATGCTAATAAGATAGTTTCGACACATGCTCCCATCGTCCATCGTCCAGCTTCTATAGTCCCAGCTGATGATCTTGAGACCCAAAGAGCAGAAACCCAATATGACGAGCCACCAAAGATCTCTTCTATTAAGAGAGCACCCCAGAGATGTGATCTAGAAGAACAATTGCAGGACAACAAAGACCTATCAGTCGATCCAAAACATATGATGATCGCAAGCTGTGAATGAAAGTCTACCACTTTAAATGAGCTCTTGCAGATCCCTGAAGAGGAATATCAAAATAACGAACAGGTCTCTCTGAAGTAGTGTCTTCTTAAGAACAATGACAAGGTTGTTGACTTGATTAACCTCAATCGAGTTGACCTAAGTATTGTTGTTCCAAAGAATGATGAGCTTATGTCAAAAGATTCAAATCCTTACACAGACTCCCAACCTTCTGAGAAATATAAGAAAACTTTATTCGGCAACATCATGTCAAATAAATATTCACAATCTACAGATTCTAATGGCGATCCAGTTCTCAAGCTAGAAGGGTATCCCCAACTCTTTTGACATCAGGCAAGTCACAAGAGATACATGCAGTTCAGACGGTCCAAAAAAAGAAGCCATCAAACAAAGAACTAATGATCAACAAAGATGCCGAATCCTCTAGGAAGAAAGATCCAGGCAAGCACAAATGCTTCATCTTCCATGCAAAGGACAATTTGTAAAAGGATGTCCTAAGTTCAGAAAGGTAAAAAAGGAAGCATAAGCCTTGGAGAAAACCATGTCTTGTCATGAAAATCTTAATTAATCTCATCTAACTGCAGAAGATACTCCCAGATATAATTTCAACATAGAGAAAGGAACATCCGAGGACATCTTTATTTATGGAAATCTATAACCCTTCATTAGTAGATAGTCATCTGATGCTAATAATGACCTCTAAGCTAGTGAAAGTGTCAAAGGTAATAAAGGTGCTTTGCAACCATCATTCCAACTGCCTAAGGAGGAATGTCTATCTATGTTAGAGAAATACTCCAGAAAAATAGCAGTCTCTAAATCAATCTATGATTTTGCTGAGTTGACTAGTGATCCAATCCCAGAAAGGAGGCATGGAGGAAATCATTGCTTCAATTTTATCCCTGCCTCAGGACTAAGATGTCACCAAATGGGTCATAGGTTAATAGAGCGTTGGAACTCAGCATTAGTAACCTCCCCTTAAGGCGACTGAGTATTAGTATTTCCTGCTGGAGTAGGCTCAGTGGGAACAAGTGGGACCCCACTAGGACAGTCAAATGCAGCAAACCTTGACCAGGCCTGGACCCTTGAAGTTGGACAAGCTCCATCCATATTGCCCTCAAACAAGACAGAAGAAGTTTGACGGACATCAAATCTTCTGGGAGACATGATGTAAAAGATGAACAGATGAAAATTAGAGCGATCTAAGACTATAGACTCTATAGCCCAAAATTAAGACAATAAGAAAAAGACACATTCCTAAATGTCTCATAGCCTATCCCCTATAAGTGTGACACGCTACACACCTATAAAAGAGACTCTACTTGATATTGCTCTTTGGATACCTAATTGACCATGAAACTAGGCTCTGATACCACTTTTTTAATGACCCAAACCAAGGTCTGGACGTGATGGGTATCTCAATTCCCATGTGGCCTAGAGATCACTCCATTTACCTAACCGAACTGACACAACATCCTCAAATGTCAGATGAATTTCAAATATTTAACAAGATAGTGCATAATAAAACTAATGATAATTCATGATATATCTATACTAACCACCGGTAACTAGACAATCGTTCTTCACTAAACAATCAACCAAACCACCAAAGTCTATAGTAATCCAACAAAGCCTCTAGAAAACTGAAGGTCAATGACATATCGATACATTCCCTCGACAGTAGACAAAACTAATATCCAAAAGATAGTCAAAATATTAAAAGGAAACCACAACATGAAATGGGGTCTTCCAAAGGATGGAAGCTCATCACTACAATCTGACTCGCTAACTGATCCTGAATCCAAGTCACTAAGAAGGAGATGTGAAAGTATGTCCAGTCCTGCATTATGTGGCGATACATCATTTGAAGATGATTAGTTCAATGAGATACCTGCAAAATATGGATATTAGTTCATTTAAATCACTTTGATGTCTCATTTTCTAACACAGAATATGGTAGTCTGCATAAATGTTTGGTGTAAATGAGTGTTAAAATCACCACTCATCTACAACCCTAAAACAATACCCTATTTTATGAGACAATTTCACGTGTATGCCCTCATTCTATAACCAAATGACCATGATAACTTAATCTTTATTGCTACCACCAAAAGCTGTTTGCACATGGTCAAAATGGTTTTAACTACACCCCTCAGTAAAATAAAATATTTGAAAGATGCACTAGACTTTGGGGAGAAACTATATAACAACCACTAACACTCTAAAGTGACTCACTTGTTGACTACAATTATGTTATACTTCTTTTTATCTCATTGTGCAAAAGATGACAAAATCATCCACCTCAACTTGTTCACATGCCTCCTCATAAAAAAGAAAACTTTACACACCTAGTTACAAATCATGAAACAAGGAATTTTAAGTGCAAACACTCTATCTCTCTCAAGAAATTCTCCATGTTAACAAGAACCATGCCATAGTCTTGCCCCTATTTTTAATTGCCACTACAATGACCACACTTGGTTGGGAATAACAAAGGACTTTTTAAGAATAACAAAGGACTTTTTGAGCTTGTAATGTAGGTTCAGGGCAGTGTAGGATACCAACTTAGGACAATAGGGCTAAACCCCCTTGAACTTCTACATTACTCTCTTCACTCTTTGTTATTGGGCTACTTCTTTTTCTTTTACTATTTTTCCTTTTCTTGGTTTTCTGCACTTTACTCTTTCTTCTCTTTTCTTTTTTTTGTTCATAAATCATGCCTTTCTTTCCCTTGTGGGATCTTTTATTTCTTCAAATCAAAATGCTTTATTATCTTTAAACACATAGGCACCTTCTTATGAATTCGTGGCCCAACTACATCTCTTTTAATTTCCACCACCCACAACTTAGGGCTTTAGCCTTAACTTATATTATTAAGTTCAAGTAGGATAGGGTTCAAAGGGGGAAAAATAGAAGGATCACAACTTGTAATGTGTTTGCCAAAGAAAAATACAAAGGCTAAAAGAGGGTGAATAGGGGTAACTCCTATGTATTGGTAGGCTTTTTAGGATAAAGTGGGCTTCCAATGTCACAAGATGGCCTATGGTCATTTTACCACCCAAGCATAATCAAAATTTAGCTTTGAAAGACTAATGGAGCAAGTTCTAGATAGTAGAAGTACACATGAGGTGTAGACAAATAAGCTCACACACATGGCATGTGAATTTCATCAAGGGGGGTCAATTGTTCCTCCCACTTGAGACAGAGATGGAGTATTTACTATTCTTTCAAAGCCAACTGAAAAGGTAGCAGTGTCCCCACTATATAAATAATCAAGCGTGATCCCTGAATCCGCATCAAGGGATGCTTTCACTCTCATATTCTGCATCATCACCATTCTTCTCAAGATCGGTCCAGTCAACTGGGGCCTCATTATGACTCTCTACCCAAGAATAAGGAAGTCTATCTAAAGGTTTTAGGACCTACTATAAGCCCTTCACCCCTTTTCACATCTTGATAAAGAATTTATCCCTTTTCTTCTCTATGTAACTAATTTTTCATGTGCAATATGGAGGTCTCGATCTGACTCCACTAAAGAGAAGTAGGCTTTCTAAAGCTTATCAATGGTAGATTCTTGCTTCTTTTGGTCGTCCCTATACTTCTCATAATCGACGCATGACACATATGAATAATGGGTGGTGGAAGGATCTCAAAATCAATACATGCTGACTTTTCCAAGTCAATCTTTTACTTATTTCCTTTGCCAGGTGCGCCCTCTTCTCGAATCTTCAAGGGGTAGATGGGAACACTAGGATGCACCCATTTATCACTAGCATACTTGTCAACCCTTGTTCTCCTGCAATGCTCAGTAGTCAAAAAAGGGAAGAAGAGATGCGTACCACCTTGGTTCTTGAAGTGGTACATATCATTTACCACAAGCTGACCAACATCCAAAGGGATGCCGTCTAGAATGCAAGCAACCATTCGACCATGCAGATCTGGGACTATTGTCATGTGGGTAGAAGAAGAGACTCGGCTACAAATAATGTGCAACCATATCCGAGCCTTGGAAGTAAAGTCATTCATGGATATATTGCTTTTAGTCTTTGCCCAAGAGACTTCCTTTCCGAGGCATAGCAGTTGCACCAACCAACTCTCCAATTTACACCCCTTTGATTTGAATCCACCCACGTATGCATGTTGGAGCCCATAAACATCATTGATTTTCTTAACCCCAACTTTCATTGGTTTGCCCCAAATATTAATAGTCAGATTGAATGGGTCTGAAAAGGACACATCACTGATGTTGGCATAAGTTTGTCATAAAATGCCGGTAGTTTCTATAGCACATTCTCCAAGAAAATACATCTTTTTGAGAGTACATTTGTCCTTGGAAGATCACTGTAGTAGTGAGTATGGCACTCGAGTTCCATGAATCGAATGTGACCATACTTGTCCATGAGGTTGTCCTGAAAACACTAGGCATAAATTATATCAATCAATAAAATTTTATCTTGCAAGTTGTACCTCATTGTTCACTAAAGCTCATTAGAAAAGGTGCTTGATGAAGCTAGGATAAAATTTTGGGAGTGCAAGATTTTTGGCATGGCGGGAAACTGCCTTCCGTTACCACGATAGCAAGCCATGATCGCGATCATATGGCCGCAATCACAGACTGTGACCGTGGTCGTGACACCTAAGTCTGGTTTCATGTTAGCTCCCCATATTCAAATCTTTTCCATGTTTTTAGGCTACTAGCATGATCCACAACATGGATTCAAATGAAGACCAATCGAACAATGCAAAAAAATGTGAATGTTCTCTTTCGAAATCAAATATCACTATTGAAAGTTTATTTGGGCAAAGTATCAAACATTTGGTGTGCACATCTCATTTATCTACCTTTTTTGCATATAATCGGGTACTCAAGATCTCCCCACTTGTATGCACACCTAATTAAGGAAACCATCACCAAACCATCACCAAGTATAACAACATGGAAAGCATAACAATCAAAACTTTAGGCCCTCTCTTAATCATGCATTTTAGGGCCTATTTTCAAAAAAATAAAAACATGGATTCATGATATCTACCAGAGTTGTGATACAAGAGAGATACAATGATGCTGTTGGAGAGCTCACAAACTTAGCAAAAATCTAGCCCAAATTAGAGAGTACAATCATGAAAGGGAGTGTGAGAGAAATAAGGAAAATTAAGGATTAAGAGGCTGAAGTGACCATGACCTCAGTCAGGTGGCCGTGATTACGGAAATATGAGTGACCGCGATCAAACTTGGGGACTGTGATCATGGTAAATAAGAGCTATTCTGCTCTCCTATTTTTCCCCTGTTCAGCTCTTTGATCAATTTTTTCCAATTTTCCCCTGTTCAGTTTTTAATGCAAAATTACACACTTCCCCCTTTCCAAGCTCATCCAATGCATTCCATAGTGTCACAAATGCATGAGTTATTCATATGCAAAAGCTAACATCTATACTACAAAAATATGACAAAAAGGATCTGAGCCACTTTCATGGCATTTGTGGGTTGCCTCCCACATAGTACCTTAGTTATCGACATGGCACAATTTTTTTCTTATCCAACACTCAAGGTGGGTCATCAAGTTACTTCTCGTTCACCTTCTCACTTTTAACATCTACCATAGAGACCACTTGAAGCTCCGCGATTTGCTTCTTTGTCTTGCAAATTTTAAAAGAGACCTCATCCTCTTGCACACTAAACTTTATTTCCCCCATCTATAAATTGACAATGGATATTTCGGTGGAGAGAAAAGGACGACCAAGGATCATAGGCACCTCTTGGTCCATTTCACAATCCAATACCACAAAGTTCACCAGAAGTATAAACTTGTCCACTTTAACAAGGACATCAAACAAAATTCCTAATGGCCTTTTGATGGACCAGTCTACAATTAATAGTTACATATAGATGGGGGTTGAGGCATCCAATCCGAGCTTCTTGTAGATGACAAAAGGCATTAAGTTGATGCTCGCACTAAGGTCACATAGAGCTTTTGCAAACTCATGCGTCCCTATTGTACAAGGAATAGTGAATGCACTGGGGTCATCTTTTTTTTCCACAACCTTATTATCCATGATAGCACTACACCCATGAGTGACCTCAATGGTGTCACCTTTAACAAGCTTCATTTTGGACATCAACTTTTTTATTAACTTAGCATATCCCAGGATCTCTTGAATTGCCTCAAGCAATGGAGTGTTTTTAATAGATTTATAAGTTTTGCCATGACCTTCCTCAATTTGTCACCTTCCACTTTTTTATGCAATCGTGAGGGAATAGGGGAAGAACTTGGATTGTAGGCCTTGCTTCACTTTGTGGCTTTTCAACCTCAACCACTTCTTCATCACTTTCATCGATTTCCTTCCCATCATTTTCTTCTTGACTTGAGGTAACACCTCATTTTCTTTAGCTTGGGGTATTTTATTACTTAAGCCTCCTTTAGAGGTTCTATCAAGTATCTTTCCACTCCTTATGCCAATTGCTATAAATTATGCATCATTCATTATGTTAGAGATAGTGTCTCTAGGGAGTTCGCCTCTAGGCCTAGCATTTAGTTACGTGGAGATTTTCCCGACTTGGGTCCCAAGTTTTTTGATAGAGGTGGAGTAAGACACCACAATTTGGAAAAGTTGGGAAAAATTACCCTTTAACACATGGACCATTTTGTTTGTAGCTTCCACTCTATTTAAAATCCTTGTTAACATATCATCGGTCTTGAACTTTTCGGGGTCAATGACGCTAGATTCCTTGGAATTAGCTCGATCATGGGGGGACATAATGGTCATAATCATGCTC
>NC_061121.1:150848041-150942572 GCF_002878395.1 Capsicum annuum | reverse complement strand
ACCATCGTTTTGTTCAATGTATCAAGGTCACGGTAGAAGATCTCAAGAAGAATCTTCTTCGGGACTTCATGATTTAGGCATTGGGCTAATTTTCCATTAAATCGTTTCCATGCTTCAAACAACAGTTCTCCATTCATTTAATAAAAATTCGTAATCTCATCCCGCCTTTGAATCATTTTAGATGGTGGAAAGTATCTTTTAAGAAACACCGTAGTAAGCTCATCCCAAGATGTAATTGAGTTGGGTAAAAGTGAGAGGAGCCATAAAACCATTTTGCCGGTTAGTGAGAATGGGAAGAGGCAAAGCCCAATGGATTCTTGAGTAATTTATGCTATATTGAATGGCGCACAAACTTCCACAAAATTCATCAAATGGATGTTTGGGTCCTCAAAGGCTTGACCCCCATACAATTCTTTCATTTGTAACATGTAAAGTATGATGCTAGTCATATGGAAGACTCTGCTCACAGTAGTTGGAGGGATACAGATTGTATTTGTTTGTCCCACTTAATTTAGTGGCCCTCATCATCTAGGGGACCATCAAATGGTCCCATATTTCTTGCATTATCACTTATTGTTCCGTTAGCAATTTGATTACCTTAAAACAATTAAAAATAACAAATAAAGTAAACTATACCACCCTGGGAATTCCCAAGTAAGAATCACACTGCACAAGTAAAATCTATATTCCACTCCCCGGCAACGGCGCCATTTTGATAACGCTCAACTCACTTTCATATTTTAGGGGTGAGGCGGTCATTGTTAATAACTCAACTAGAGTTGGGGTCGAATTCACAAGGAGAGAATTATAAATTTCAAGTTCAATGGGTTCTCTAATTACTAAAAGGTTACTCAAAATGATAACAAACACAACATGTAAAATAAAATAGGGGAATTGGTTTGTAACAATTTTTGGCTAACAATGCACGAATATAATACTTTTGATCTAAAATCAAGATTTGAGGATATCTTGGGATTATGTCTACCTAAAGTTAAAGCATGTGGGTTGATGATGGTTTAGCATGAAGCTTTGTTGTTAACTAAAGGATAGGCTAGGTCAAACGTCATTGTGGTCAATTTTTCAATAAAACCACAATGATTTCACCCATTGGCTCTTTCGAGCACCTAACAAGTGTACAATTCGTAATCACCCAATACCTCAATCAAGTATCCCTATTTCTAGGATGATGCTCTTGATATTATTTACACTTCAAATACACTTATTTCTAAGATTGTAAAATGTAGTAAATCACAGGCACAATTTTTCACCATTACCTTATCCCTCTATAACCCTTTTTAAAAGATTTTATGGGTTACCACAAGTTCACCTCCATCCCTCTTTCAAGGATAATGGAGAGTTTTTAGAGTTTGGAATTTCCACCCATCAAGCCCATTTGGATATTTGGGATTTTCGCCTACAAATTCCAACTCATAAATTCAAGCAATGGTGGAATCCATACTCAACAACTAAGAATCATGCAAACACAACAACACCGACACACAATTACACTTTAGTTCAACATAATCCCAAGACTAATTTACTTAGCTACTCATAAAGAAGGTAAGGAAAGATATACCATGAGGATTATCCAAAGCATTCATTCTTCACAAAATACTAAGTAATTAAGCCTCCAAAATTAGTTACAAACTTGCCCAATTAGGGTTTATTGATTTTAAATAAAAAATGTCTATAAGGTAAGCAATACCCAAAAAAGAAAGTTTTTTTTCCTAAATATGATTTAGGATTCGCCTATGTAAGTTTACAAAACTGCCTTGGATCATATTTCTTCTTAACCGCAAGCGCGCAGACTTAACCGCGACCGTGGTTATGCAACCGCGGATGTGCTCCGCAATCACATTATGCTGACCATCTTGACTAACCATGACCGCGGCCTGAGGACCGTGGTCGCAGTAACTGAGGCTGAACTACTTCAGGTCTCCAGCTGCACTCTATTTCCTTTCATTTGATCCCTTTTTTAGCTTCAATCCATACCATTTCACCTTCTCAACTAGATACCTGCAAAATGTGGATATTAGTGCATTTAAATAATGTTGATATCTCATTTTCTGATACAAAACATAGTAGTATGCATAAATATTTAGTGCATATGAGTGGAAAAATCACCACTTATCAATAGGTTTCTCTTTGGTATCGCCATACCAACCCCACATGCAAACGTACATCATGCCATAACAATAATTTCATCATTAGGGACTCTAACCCTTTGTCAAGACAAGAACATCAAGTTAATTTAACAATTGGAACTTGAATCTATTTAGCCAAACAAACCCCAAGATTTCAATTCAATTTAGTTTCTGGCCACCAAGGCCTATACAAATTCATTCATCAATCATTATCATTCTTATGACAATGCCTTATTTCAAAAGCATAATCCAATTTTTGACGATATCATTTTCATTAATAATTTCACAAACAGGTTGAGGGTATGCCATTATCAAAGTCAAAATCATCAAATTTTAGGTTCAAATATGACCCCTAAATTAAATCACCATTCCCATGCACCCACATGTGCAAAACCATAATTAAAACATGCATAATCATAATTTAAACCACAGAAAATAGTATTCAATGATATGCATTCAAACCCCTCAACCATGGTTTCAAATCTACCATTAATGATTTATTAACAATGCTTTAAATATATGTTTTTTATTAAACTAACAATGAGGGAAGATTCACATGCCTGAATTACGAAGATTCAAGGAGAAAATTGTCTTTGAACCCTTAGATGACCACTTTGGAGAAACCCTAGACAATTTTACTTGAGAGAATTTTGAGAGAGTAAAGAGGATGTTTTGATCTTGTAAAGTATTAAATAAATTTCCCAAAGTGTTTTAGGGATGTGGGGCCTTAAGATTTTTATATGTGAAATGTCCAAAGTACCTCTAACTAAAAACTATAAAAAGGTCGCCTTTGGTTATAAGTCTACCTATCGACTCATCACCACATCATATGACTCATAGCCATAAGTCGTATCCTTAATAGTGAGTTGGACATCCATACACTACCCATCTTATGACTCCATGATCCCACTAGTGACCTGATCATACAACTCGTATGGTCTAGTCATATCCAAGAAAGAACCCAAAAGGATTAGACACTGGTCAATATATGACTCAACCCTACCACTCATAACATGGTCTTACAACTCGTAGTGAGTCACTCATACTCAGAATAGAACTTAGCCAATTCCACACTAGTTTTGTTATGACTTGGATCTCTAGCCCCATAACCACACCATACGACTTGTACGATGAGTCGTCAACAGGTACTGGTATCAAATCTCAAGGAGGCATTTTACGAGTCCATTAATCGAGATTCCTAGACTCTCCTATTATCCCTAGTGCAGACTTTGATGTTGCAGACTCATTCCCCTTTTGTGAGGTAGGAGAGATCACCATTTAGTTTCATTCCTTTAGTTTTTATAGGGTTGGGGATCCTCAACCTTAGAGGCCTCTATTACTTGCAGTAAGTTTCAATCCAACTAGAGGATCCACTCTAGAAATTGAGATGTAACGAAGTTTGAGATAATACACACATGTGCCAACGATGTCCATTAAATTCATTATTTCTTTAATCCTTTATAGGTCACTTCCTATTACAAAAAAGAGAGTTCACTTTCCTAAATTATACACGGAAGTCCCTACTATTACTTCGTTTAAAACCTTGCCAAAACCCCCTTTTTAGGACAAAAACTAGTCAAAATAAAAAAAAGTATAGCTTGTACTTTTTGTACTTGGATAATAATGTTCGAGCATCAGATAATGCACGTCTTCTTATAAATATCCCCAACGGACAAAAATATGAAAAGTTATCTAGAATAAAAATATGCTAATGAAAGTTACTGCCCTTCTAAGTTTAGTTGTTTGATTTTTTGTTGTTTGGTTTATTGTCATTTATGGAGTACCATGGTCTGTGGGTTCCTTGTTGCTTCCAATGCCTTTGCAATATTTTCCCATGGTCTACTCACTTATAAATTCCTAAAGGTATCAATCATTTAGCCGCTTGGATACTATCTCCCTGAGGTGATGGCAATCCCCATTGGCATACTAACGTGTCCTATGGAATTTTCAGCACGAGTTATTGTCCCTCGCATCTGATTTAGACTAGAGAATCTTTTGGAATTTTTCACCCTTGATATCTTATATTATTAAAACTTACTGCTTAGGGTTGACATTAAATCAATATTTTGAGAGTACGGGTGCTTCTTTGATGACATACACAATAGGCTTCACCACCTCTAGAGTCTATTGTTCCCGTTGTAAAGATTTTATTTCCATTCTTTGATCATGTAGGGAATGGTCATGTACTTAAAATCCTGTACCCCCACTTCCATTGTCCTTTTTCTGTTGAATAAGGTCATATCATCCTTAGGTTAACATCTTTGAATTGTTCTATCATGCGGGATTTCGAGCTAATCCATTTCCTACACATCATGAGCTCCTTAGAGCATGGGTTTACTCTACATCCATAGGGTCTTCCTGGTGATTCGTATGCGATCATCCTCAATTTGTATCTTCAACTTATATAGGTTAGGCATATTAACCCATAACGTTGCTTCAAACTCTCTTTAAGTTTGAGTGAAGTGACTCGACACTCTGAGTTCATCCCTTTGGTGAAGGCCATCACTGTTAAATTACCAACACAATCAACAACTGCATCCTTGTCTATTGGAACATAGTGATGAACTATCGTATTAGCTCTATATATCCTTGTTCTGTCTTGAAGATATACCCTTGATGTTTCACCTTCTTAGCCCCCACATAGGCTCTGACAAAACTATCAACTGACATATTGAATATGTCAGTATATTTCTTTGGAAGGATCAAGTACCATACTCCAGCCCCTCCCAAAAATGTCTCACCAAACTTTTTCACCATAATTATTTTGTCCTCTTCCTTAGTCAGACCAATATTGTTCACCTCCATGATAAAGAATATTAAATTCTCCTAGGGTATGTGTTCCAATCGTATTTTAGAGTGTCCGACACCTTGAACCTTTTTGGGATAGGCCTTGTTACCGTATAGGTCGTTTAAGGCACCTTAGGGTAACTCTTGGAATTAGGCCAGTTTTTTATTATGGGTATCCTGGTTTATGGTTCATTTGAAATAAGATCTCAAAGTACTATGCCTTCATCTCCTTCCTTAACAACTCCATCACAGCTGTTGGAGTGGTCGTATCTATGAGTCGAGCTTCATTATCCACTGCCATTACCCATTATCAATTTCTGTGCTCTTATTTGTCTGGGTCATCTCTAGTATTTCCCCATGAAGCACTTATATTAACATGTGCTACGAACTCTTGTAGATCATCCATTGTTTTCTCCTATGCTTCTATTCGAGCCATTTGCTCCTTGTGGTATACAAAAAAATCCTTCAGGAATCCATGCAACCCTTCTATGTCATTCACTTCTACCTCATCATTCTCAAGACCAATGCGCTCTTTCTGTCTTTCTATATATTCATATTTTTTAAGTTCATGTTGAGGGATAAATCATTGTCGCCAGGGTCATACTATATCCCGAGCCTATGGGATGCGTAAGCTGAGTCCCCGGCTTTATCAAAATATCAAGATCCTCCACAAAATCACCATCATTGTGCATGACCTACTTTGAAAAATCTATCAAAAAGAAAAAGCTAGACCCATAAAGTTCCCCACAGAGGAAACCAAACTATTTACCATTTATTTGGGATAGTTGAATTTGTTGGAGGGTCAAGAAAATGCATTATAAATTAGATATTCAAATTAATAGCGAATGTTTGTAAAACAACAATCAAAGGTAAAATATATAATAAATGGTTAACTTAAGCAACAAACGAGCTAAGGTTAGAGAATAAATGTGATGCTAGAGCGAATAGTCAAGGTTCACCAACCACGAGTTGACTTTGATAGGAATATCAGCTAGGTTAAGAAACTAGTAAAATAAAATACAGATAGTAGAGGAAAATTGGAGAAAAAGCTAAAAGAGTTATATTGCTTATAGGCAAGATGAGAAATCAAATGATGCTTTACAGTTGGAAGGAGGCATCAATTTATAGTAGATAAAGTTGGTTTCGACCTTTGAGAGAGTATCACCTGAACTCTATAGTACTATGGTCAATGATCAAACACCACCTTTTACAAAACCTTGGGTGATGGCAGCTAAATAATTAGTGTTTGGAATAAACATATCAAGGATCATCTGTGCATCTGAAAGCTCTGAAAGATTGTTTCGTGTCTTTCCTTTCGTGTGCAGTCGTTATTATTTGTCGCAATTTGTTATTATTTCTTCGATAAAGATGGTGTTTTCCCTATTCAGTGTCAATATCGGGGCTACACAATCATGGGTTTTATATTATTTTAGTTGACCCAAAATGACTCAAATTTCTATTTCATCTTTACAAATGAAAAATGTTCAAGGGTAGTACACAATGAATGAAGTTTGCCCATATATATGTTGGGATCGAACTTGATAGTGTGTCATACAGAAGCTAATAATTATGAATTATAGAGACAAAATATTAGAGACACAGGAAAATATACAAAAGTATAATATTATTATATGAAACCGTCGAGAGAAAATCTTTCCCTAAACAATATTCTATAATGATTATATTGTGGATGTTGTTGCATATACTTCCTTCACATGCATGATCTTAGTTCTTCATATAATCATCATCACAACTGTTTGGCATGCTTAAAATGGAGTCCTTTTTGGCTAAAGATATTTTATTCCCTCCAGTTTAAAAATAACTCCTTTTCAGAATTGAAAATGAGCTTTATTTTTAAAAATGTAGCAACAGAATTGCTAAAAATATCTATGAGAATTGTCTCCAAATGTTTTATTTTAGAGTTTTTCTTTTTGATAAAAAATCTCCACTATCATCGTAGTTGAACTTTAATTTTAACATGTCTTCAATTTGAACCATCAGCTATGATATCGCTTATTGGGTTTGAACTTAAAAGGGCATCATGTGGAAGCTAATAATTGCAAAGTATCAACGAGATAAACCAGAAGACATATAAAATATACTAAAATAGAATATTCTTATATGATTTGGTCAATTGACCTACATATAAAACTAATATAATATCAAGGAAAGCATAAAAATTGATGAGAAAAAAGTTTCCCTTAGATAATATTCTGTAATGACTATATTGTAGATGCTATTATATTTTTTTGTAGTATGAGAAGAGGGATCTTCAAGTTATTGATGTCAAAAAAAAAATTCCAAAAAAAAGAATTTAACTAAGATGAAACAGAATTATATTTATCTCTCAGTAAACTCAAGTATGGTAATACTTTTACTTTACTTCAATATAAAATTTAAACTCAAATTTTATAAGAAAACTGGAAAATAAAATCCTAACATTATACAACCCAAATTGAGACTAAGTCACAGAGGTACTAAATTTGAGTACTATATAAGAAACTGAACTAAAAATAAAAACTAGACATGCCCTGCCCATATATTCGTGAGAGAAAATAAAATACAATCTTAATATCTCAAAAATAAAATAATATTCATTGGTATTTCCTTGATTTTATTAGCCGTAATTCACCCATTAAGATCTTTTTGAATTTTATCCTTAAATCGGATCCTTTGGCCACATTTACTTTTCAAAATATATTGTAATTAATATATATGGAGATTATTCTTCATGATTAATCTTTATTATTATTTATTTATTTCCTTCAGTTGTAAATTCTTCTGCAATTGAGACCACATCAACTATTCTGATGGTGTAGATCTATATTTTAGATATATACTCCCCATTACTTTTTCTATGGAGACAAAAGAAAGAACAGTTTACCTCTAATTCATTGCAGTGCTGTGTTTTATCTATTCGTTGTTATTTTTTTAACTCTTTTTTCATACTATAAAGAACAGTTTACCTCTAATTCATTGCAGTGCTGTGTTTTATCTATTCGTTGTTATTTTTTTAACTCTTTTTTCATACTATATCAAGAGCTTGTTGGATCGGTGGAGATACACTTAAATCGGTGAAATATTCTTAAGAACAGTGCTATACACATGCCTCAAGCTAAAGAAATTCCATGATTTTAATAATTTATAACAATCTTACGGATAATAAATTTGTTATCATGAATCATGGAAAGGATTAATTTGTTAATGTTACAGATAATACCATCATTGCTGCACAAACATCTCATGGCGTTGTTTCTGTTGTGCCTTCACATAGCTATACCAAGTACATCTCTGACGTTCTTAAAGTGAAACTTTTAGTGGATAGCATTATAAGAGATGACAAGAACGTACTTTATATACTTGATAAAAATATTCTTCTTCTGATGAACTAAATCAACAGATTTATGCAAAGAATGCATGTAAACACTTAATACTAAGTTCTCTTTCTAATGAATTATTCAATGTGTGCTGTTCTAATAATGAAGCAAAGGAGATTTAGGAGTCATCGCTTGCTAAATATACTGCTAAACAAAAAATTGTTATTGGTAACTTTTATAAATAAGAGATGACGAGAGAGAAAGATGTGAAGGTACTAATCATCGGGTTTTACAAACTTGTTAAAGATCTTAAATTCAAGAAAATCATTTTGTTGGAGTAGTTTGTGGATGGTATATTGATTGAAAAATCACCTCAATCTTGGAGTGACTACAAATAAAATTTGAAGTGTAAACAAAAGGAATTATCTATTGTTGATTTGGTGAAACACATCATCATTGACGATGCTAGCATAAAGTAACTGATCTCTGCCAAAGCAAACAAAATCGCTACAATAGTCAATCTTGGGAAAGACAATAAGTCTCGCACTAAGAGTATGAATAGAAATATGATTACAAACTCAGGGCCAGCAATCAAACTTTCAAGAAAAAAAGAGAATTGTTTTTGTGTATGGCAAACCAGGCTATCATGCAGCTCAATGCAAAAACAGAGTTAAATAAATGAAAATCCTGTCAAGTTTAGAGTAAATCTGACTGAAGTAGATAATATTATTGTGCAGAACATTTCTCAAGTGAACATTGTGGCTAATGTGAATGACTTTGTAATAAACTCGGCTATTACTGGGCATATTTGTGCCAATAGAACTGATCTTTTTTCTTACACTCAAGTCAATTAACGAGAAGAATTTATATATCATGGTGATTCTAACACCACTTAAGTTCTTGAAAAAGAAAAAGTTCTTCTAAAACTCACATCTATAAGAACTTTGACATTAACCGAAGTGTTTCATGTTTGACACGAACCAATTTAATTTCTATGATATTATTATAAAAAGTGGTGGTGAAAGTTGTATTTGAATCTGACAAAGTTGTGCTAATCAAAAGTAATAATTTTGCAGTAAAAGATATAGTAGTCATGATTTATTTGTTATCAATGTTTCTCAAGTAATGAGTAAAGATGTTAGTACTTAATTTCTTTTCTTTTGGCATGCAAGACAATTGGAACCATTTGGAATAAAAAAAAAGTCATATCTCTTGATTTGTTAATATATTAATAATAATTTCTTGTGATGATCCTTTCTGTCATTACATATAAGTCTCTCGTTTAAAATTTTAGTCTAAATTTTTTTTCATTTTAAAGTTATAAATTTTAGGCTATGCTAGTTTTGTACAAAATCTAAGTGAGGTGAGGTCTAGAGAAGTTTGGAAATGAATTGAGTAAGTATGGTAGTGTTTGATTTGATTTCTAGTTAGCTAAGAGATAAGGAACCATAGGATTTTACAGAATCGAATTTGGATAAGTAGAGCTCCCAGAGTTGATCTTAGATTAAAGGAAATTATTTGGGATGTCTTGAAATTAAGGTGTGTTGAGAAAAATGGATGTTTTAGGCAAAATCAGACATTCTACCTCGCTCATGTCGCTATAGATACGTGCATGTCCCTAAAGCAACAAGTCCAAAACAAAAAAATTTCCCATTATAGTTGACGCGACCCGACCGGGGGCCTTGTCGTAGTGCGCATCCTAAGTCCGACCCGGGCCGGAGACCAACCCCATTACCCAATCCAACCTCCAGTCGTCTGCCCTGAGTTGGCTGAATTCCGAGCATGTAACAAGATAGTGTAACAGCTCACATGAAGACTTTGGGATAGGATCACAACACTGACCGACCCAATCAAGTCCAACCATCCTATACCAACAAACAATCCAACCATACCAAATCAATACCGAAACAAGGGCCATAAACCAGGCCATAACCAAAGATGTTTCAAAACATAGTCTAAATAATCCCAAAATGAAATACAACAGAACGGTGAGAAATTATGTTCGATGATGCAAGCCTCAATACCAATACTAATGCTAAGGGCTGACACCTATACCGATCCCGCCCATTCAAACTCATAGTAGCACCACAAAGCCTCTAACTAAAAGAGTAATATAATCTGATTGGGACGTGCCCCTAACCATGGCCAAAACAATATCCAAAATAAAATCAAAATGTCTAGAAATATCCATAACATGAAATGGAGCCTTTTGAAAGGATGGAACCTCACAACTTCAGTCTAAATGCTGATCCCGAGTCAGCCACTATGTAGGAGGAGTAGAACGGCTGATTCCTGTATAGTGTGGGTATACAACCGACAGTATATGGGTTAGCGGTTGAATGCTAGCATGATCTTAGGATAAGGATAGAATAATGTCATTATTAAAACCAAGTAAAACCATCCATATGCACACAACTATACATACATACATATATATATATATATATATATATATATATAACCATAGCGTAAAAAGTGTACCGGGCTTAGCATGCCTTTAAAACCTTTACATGGGTTATGTAGCTTGGCCATCCTAAACTACCCACGGGCTATAGCTGAAAGGGCCCCAGTGCATGAAGCCGCACAACCAAGGAAGAAAACCTGGATGACTAGTGCATCCACCAAAATATTATGTTACATCATGCGCACGGTCACCGAGACCAACCTCACATCGACAAATATGAGTTTCAAGTTTTGGTCCCCTCGGGGCCTCCACCTTTCACGGCTTCACTACATATCCCGTTATTATTGCCTAATTAAAACCATTACCAAGCAATCAACCAATCCATTTATCATTTATTAACCAAGGACATTTAGTGGCGGTATCGTCATACCGACATACTTGCAAGTACTATCCATAGTCAACCATATATAAGTTTAAGGAGACTTCTAAGTAGCCTTCTATTTACCATATTAAACCACTTGGGGGATTCATGTATCCCACAAGCATAACCATTTAGCCATTTACCTTTTCAAGCTATTTAAACTATGCACAATTCCCTTACCAAGTTTTTAAAACAAGCAAGAGTTCTATTAAAATACTCAATGCAATAAAAACATGCTTATAGATATTTTGTCAAACACATTGGAGGCATAATATAACCAAAACCAATTCTAATTACCATTAAACCACTCCCATGCAATCCAATTATTCAAAATACCACTAATGCACATAAAGCATAATTAAAATCATGGATAACCATAATTAAATTTAATATTAAAATCCCCAATTCATATTTGAAAACCAAAATCATACAATCAGTGAAGTCATGAAAACATTCATAAAAATTATAATTTTAGTTAGAATTAACAATACAGGAAGAGAACATTCCTTAAACTAAGATGATGATGGAAAGAAATCACCAAGAAAAGCCCCAAATCAATTCACTAGTTGAAACCCTAGCTTCCACTGTCCAATAGAATTTGAGAAAATTTAGAGTGCTTTAGAAGAGTGTCTATGTGTGAATGAATAGAATAATAGGGTAAATAGCCTCCCAAGTGGGTTAAAAGTCATTGGACCTTATTAGGATAAGTGGAGAAATATCCATAATACCCTAACTTAAGTTGCACAAAATCTCGTTCTAAGGGTACAATTGACCCTCACGAGTCGTACCCTCTAATACGATTGGTACCCTCCACTCGTATCCTAGCCTCAACCTTTGGATCAAATACTATCCAGTATAAGACTCATCCAATCAAGTCATATTTGAAGAATACGATTTGTACCCTTCATCCGTATCCCTGACATATTTAAACTCAAGAAAGATTTATACACTATCTACCATAAGAGTCCTTAGTACGACACGTACCCTGTCTTACGGCTTCTGGTGAGCCACTCATACTCAGATCCAACCTAAGTAACCAAGTCTAAGATTTAGTTAAGAAACCAAATGATCTGTAACCACCGATATGACTTGTACCCCTAAGTCGTATCCATTTCAATAACCAAAATCCATCCCACTAACCAATACTAGTCAGCATACGACTGGACCACACCATTCGTATACCAACATACGGCTCATACCCATGAGTCGTATTGGGTTTAGATATCAAAATTCCAAAAAAAATTCTAAGATACAAAAACCAGGGTGTTTCAGTCTCCCCCACTAGGTACATTTGTCCCCAAATAACGGATAAGGTAGGGGTAACCACACACACGAGTCATTTGCACTATCAAATATATTTCCAATATTTAACAAAGTTTGAAAACAAATAGGCAAAGATATTAATCTTTCCTTTAACAAACTCTAAGAATAAAGATGTGTTGAAAACACATACCTTCCGCACGAATCCCAAGAATAAAAAATAGATGTGGATATTTGAACTATATGTTCTCCTCCATTTCCCATGTAGCTTCTTCCACCTTATGGTTCTACCATAGAACCTTAACCAAAGACACATCCTTGGTCCACAACTGATGAACCTACTTATATAAGATCTCAACCGAGATATTTCATAAGATAAAGAATCTGAGATATCCAGTCCTTCTAAAGGAATAACCAAAGAAGGATCACCAAGACACTTCCTCAACATGGAGTTATGAAATACCGAATGAACCAAGATCAAGCTAGAAGGTAACTCCAGCTCATAAGCAACATTACCAATTCTTCATGAAACATCACAAGGTCTAACATACCAGAGACTGAGTTTCCCCTTCTTACCAAACCGCACTACTCCCTTCATGGGAGATACCTTGAGGAAAGCCTTATCTCCAACCTCAAACTCCAAGCTTCTATGCCTAACATCTGCATAGGACTTTTTGCGACTTTGAGCAGCCTTAAGCCTCTCCTAAATCACCTTTATCTTCTCCATAGCCTGGTAAACCATGTTGGGATCAAACCTATCCGCCTCACTAAGCTCAAAATAACTAATAGGAGATCTACACCTCCTACCATACAATACCTCAAAAAGGGCCATAACAATACTAGAATGATAGCTATTATTGTAAGCAAACTCCACCAAAGGTAGATACTCAACCCAATTGCCACCATAATCAATCACACAGGTGTAACGCATATCCTTAAATATTTGAATAGTTCTCTCCTCTTGTCCGTCCATCTGCAGGTGAAAAGAAATACTTAGATTAACCTTAGTCCCCAACCCTTTCTAAAAAAATCACCAGAAGTGAAATGTAAATTGTGTGCCACCATCAGAAATAATTGAAACAGGTACCCCATGAATCTTTACAATCACCTAAAGATACAGCTTTACATAGTTTTCCATCAAGAAGGTAGTCCGCACTGGCAAAAAGTGGAAAGACTTAGTCATCCTTATACGATGAACCAAATCGAAATATATTGATTTTAAGACCGAGGAAGACCGGTAAGGAGGTCCATATTGATCACTTCTCATTTCCAATTGGACAATTCAATTTCGTGATACAACCCTCCTGGCCTCATGTGCTCAACCTTAACCTGTTCACACACCATGTACTTGGCCATAAAATCATCCACATCCCTCTTCATGCCATTCCACCAATAGATCTTGTTAAGCTAATGACACATCTTAGTCAAGTTGGGATGAATATCATAGCACGATTCATGCACCTTAGCTAAATCCTTTGTCTCAAACCATCGACATCGGGAACACATTAACTCCCATGGTACCGTAAAGTACCATCACCGCCGATCTCAAATACCACTACCTTTTGCCCACCAATATCACTCTTGATTTTCATCAAGATAGGATCTTAAACTTACTTCTCCTTAATCTCCACACCAAGAGATGATCGAACCACTTCTTACACAATCACATCACTATTCTTGGAGTCCAAGAGGCAAACTTCAAGATTAGCCAAGTAATGAATATCCTTCACTGATTCCTTTTTTTCTTCCTCTACATAAGCCAAACTCCCCATGGATAACCTGCTAAGAGCATCAGCAACCACGTTAGCCTTACCTGGGTGGTAGTAAAGACTCATATCATAGTCCTTGAGAAGTTTAAGCCATCTCATTTGCCTGAGATTAAGCTCATTCTGAGTGAACACGTACTGTAGACTCTTATGATCATAAAAGATATCCATATATACACCATACAAATAATGCCATCATATTTTCAAAGAAAACACAACCGCCAATAGCTCTAAATCATGAGTAGGATAATTTCTCTCATGCACCTTCATTGCCTGGAAGCATAGGTAATCACCTTCCCATGTTACATCAACACACAACCAAGCCTTACCCAACATGCATCACAATAAACCACAAAACCATCATTACCTTCCGACAAGGTCAGAATTGGAGCCAAAGTTAACTTATCCTTCAACTTCTCAAAACTTTTTTCATAAGGATCCGGCCAAGAAAACTTGACCTTCTTCTGAGTCAACTTGGTCAAAGGAGTATCTATCAATGAAAAGCTTTCCACAAACTGCCTATAATACTTGGCTAAACCCAAGAAGCTTTGAATATCAAATGGAGTCATAGGTCTAGGCCACCTCTTTACTATAGCAACCTTTTGCGAATCCATCATGATCCCTCCACTAGAAATAATATAACCCAAGAAAGTTACAGTGTTCAAGAAAAACTTACATTTAGAGAACTTGGCATACAACTGTTGTTCCTTTAAGGTCTGCAACACCACACAGAGGTGATTAGTATAATTCACCTCACTCTTCAAATAAAATAAAATTTCATCAATAAACACAATAATGAAGAGATCCAAATACTGATGAAAAATCCTTTCATCAGATCCAAAAATGCCACCGAAGCATTAGTCAATACAAATGACATCACCAAAAAATTAAAATGCCCATACCGCATATGAAAAGTCATCTTAGGGACATCCACCTCCCTAATATTTAGTTGTAGGTACCCAAACCAAAGATCTATCTTAGAAAAGAACTTGGAACCTTGCAACTGAGCAAACAGATCATTTATCCTTGGAAGAGGATACTTGTTCCTGACCATCACCTTGTTCAACTGCCTATAGGTAATGCACATCTAAAGGGAACCATCTTGCTTGTGCACAAACAACACCAGTGCACCCCATGGGGATACACTAGGACGAATAAACTCCTTATCCAGAAGATTCTTAAGTTGCTCCTTAAGTTCTCTCAACTCAGCCAGAGCCATCCTATATGGAGGAATAAAAATTGGATGAGTGTCTGGAACTAGATTAATACCAAACTCTATTTCCCTATCTGGAGGAACACCAGGAAGATCTTCTAAAAAAACCTCTAGAAACTTATTAAACACTAAAATTGACTGGAAAGAAGGACCTTCCAAGCTAGAATCTTTAACTCGGACCAAGTGATAAAGACAACCTTTATAGGTTAACCCCGGAGCTCTAAGATAAGAAATAAATCTCCCCCGAGGAGCTAAAGAACCACCCTCTCATTCTATAATTGGTTCACCAGAGAACCTAAATATAACCCTATGGGTCTGACAATCTAAGGATGCATAAAAAGAGTGAAACTAATCCATACCTAGACTGTCATCAAAATCCACCATACCCAACTCAAACAGATCCACCAAGGTCTGCTTGCCACCAACAAATACCACACACCCCTTATAGACTATCTTAGTAATAATCGAGTCATCGAGCGAGATAGAAATAGAAAAAAGAGCTGAAATAACTTTCGAATCAAGACCAAAAGATACAGCCACATAAGTAGTCACATAGGAAAGAGTGGACCCTGGGTCAATCAAATAATATATGTCATGAGAGAAAAGTTATAATGTACCAATAACAACATTAGGTGATGCCTTAAATTCTTGTCAGAACGCCAAAGCATAAAACCTACTCCGACCAATACTAGAACCAAGAGCAGTAATAAAAGTAAATTCCACTCCACCACATGTAGGAGTAGAAGATGAAGTCGTAGGAATCTTATTCACCATCGTAGCAACCTTATTAACTATATAATCCATGAGTTGATGGTCTGTCTAGCCATACTTAAAGTATTTGTCCCTTTCTTCATCGCAATAACCCTGATAAGGATAACCAAAGAATTGACAAAGAGGGAATGAAAAAACTAACCGACCTATTTTGCCTTAGATTGGGCACCCTGCGCCCAGAAATTTTCACCATCTTGATGACGCATGTTTTTCACCTGGTAAGGAGCACTAGTAAAAAAGAAGAAACCAGAACTCCCCCATCTCTTTTTCTGCCATTTGCCACCATCCCAACCACCCTGAGACTAAACACCTTTCTGGTTAGAAAACTTGCTCCTCTCACTCTGTCTATCCCCAAACTCTGGCTGCTTCCTTTTTTTCTCCACTTGCTCATATAAATAGTCAACCTAGAAATGTCTATATCTATAATCAGCAACACAGTCTTGCTCTCTAAAATTAAATCGTGATTTAACCCAAAAGTGAACTTTTTTATTCTGGCATGTATGTCAGCCACTAAATCAGGAACATACCTTGATAATTGGGGAAACTTCAAGGCATATTCCTTGATAGATATCCTCTCCTGCTTGAGGTTCACAAACTGCTCCATCTTTGTTTCCCTCAACTCTTGGGGAAAGAACCAATTTAAGAAAACCTTATAGAAAGTATCCCATAAGACAAATTCTTTCTTATCACCCGTCCCTATCCCACTTTTTATACCACTGATATGCAACCTCTTTGAGCTGATAAGTTGAAAAGTTTACCCCCTCCACATTGGTAGCCTACATCACTCGAAATATCTTTTCATTTCATCTAAGAAGCCCTATGGATCCTCCTCCACCTTTACTTTAGAAAAAGTGGGAGAATCAATCTTTATAAATTGGCCAACCCTTGTAGCCTTAGCAGACAAAGTACCAGTAGCACCCCGCTCAGCCTGAGCAGTGACCATCTGAGCAATAATATGAATAGACTGATAGAATTTTGTATTAGTCACCTCACCTTGAGGAGGACTAATAGCACGCGGTAGAACTCCAGAACTATCAAGGATGGCATAGTGAGATCAAAGATGAACCCTAGAATTAGGATGCACCCCTTTAGTATTACTCCCAGATGGGATAGAAAAATTTTCTTGTGTTCCAGATCTACGAAGCATGATCTGAAAGACTAACAAAAAAGAATTAGAGAAAATTCCAGAACTAAGACTCCAAGCTTTAAAATTTAATACCAAGAAAGTGAAACATTCCTAAATGCCTTGTAGCCTCTTACTTATGAGTATGGTGTACTACATAGCCTTAAAATAGACTCTACTCGACACGGCTTTGTGGACTCCTAATTTAACATGAACCTAAGCACGGATACCAACTTGATAGGACCCAACCGGGGGTCTTGTCATAATAGGCATCCCAAGTCCGACCGAGGCCAGAGACTACCCCCATTACCTAAACTAACCTCTATCTACCTGCCCTGAGTTTGTTGAATTTTGAGCATGTAACAAGATAGTATAATAGCTCACATGAAGACTCTAGAATAGGATCACAACCGTGACAAGGGCCATAACCAAAGATTTTCCAAGACATAGTATAATTAATCCCAAAATGAAATACGACGGAACAGTGAGAAATTATATTCGATGATGCCATCCCCAATACCAATAACAATGCTAAGGCTGACACCTATATCGATCCTGTCCATTCTAACCCATAGCAGTACCACAAAGACTCAAACCAAAAGAGTAATATAATTTAGTTGGGACATGCCCCTAACCATGGCCAAAACCAATATCCAAAATAAAACCAAAGTGTCTAGAAATATCCATAACATAAAATGGAGTCTTATGAAAGGATGGAAGCTCAGTACTTCCGTCCAAATATTGATCCCCGAGTCAATCACTATGTAGGAGAAGTAGAACAGTTGGTTCTTGCATAACATAGGTATACAGGCACCAGTAGACGAGTTAGCAGGTGAACACTAGCATGATCTTTGGAAAAATATAAAATAATGACATTTATAAAATCAAGTGAAATGACACATATGCACACAACCATATATATATATATAACCATGCCCAAAAAGGAGACTGGGTTTAGCATGCCTTAAAAACCTTTACCTGGGTTGTGTATCTTTATTATCCTAAACCACCCACTAGCTATATGGGTTCAGCTTCCCCTGCTGAAGGGCCCCAGTGCATGAAGTCACATGACTAGGGAATAAAACCTGGGATGACTAGTACATCTCCAAAATAAAGTGTGACTTCATGCACACGATTACTAAGACAAAACTCACATTGATAAATATGAGTTTCCAATTTTTGTCCACCCGAGACCTACACCTTCCACGGCTTCACTACACATCCCATCATTATTTCCCAATTAAAACCATTATCAAGAAATAAACCAATCGATTTACCATTTATTAACCAAGGCCGTTAGTAGTGGTATCGTTATATCGATCATACTTGCAAGTACTATCAATAGCCAACCATATATAGGTTTAAGGGGACTTCCAAGTGCCCTTCCATTTACCATATTAAACCACTTGAGAGAGTCCATGTACCCTACAAGCATAACCACTTATCAATTTACCTTTCTAAGCCATTTAAATCATGCACAATTTCTTTAGCAAGTTTTTAAAATAAGCAAGAGTTCCAATTAAGATACCCAATGCAATAAAAACATTCTTAAAGGCCTTTTGTCAAACACATTGGGGGTATAATTAAACCAAAACTAATTCCAATTATCAATAAACCATTAACATATAATCCAATTATCCAAAACCACCATTAATGCATATAAAATATAATTAAAACCATAGAAAACCATAATCAACCATTTAACTTCAAAACCCCCAATTCATATTTGAAAACCAAAATCATACAAACAACGAAGTCATGAAAACATTAATAAAACAGATGATTTTAGTTAGAATTAACATGGAGAGAGAAGAACATGCCTTAAGCCAAGATGGATGGAAAAAAACCACCAAGACAAGCCCCAAATCAATCCTCTAGTTGAATCCTTTACTTTACTTGACCAAAAGTTTTTTAGAGAGTTATAGTGTGTTTTAGAAGAGTTTCTAAGTGTTAATAAATTGAATAATAGGGTAAATAGCCTCCCAAATAGGTTAGAAGTCATGGAACCTTATTAGGATAAGTGGGGAAATGTCCAGAATTCCCTCAATTAGGTTGTACAAAATCCCATCCCAGGGGAATGACTGACCCTCATGAGTAGCACCCTTCAATATGATTGGTATTATCCACTCATATACTAGATTTAACCTTTGGTTCAAATACTATCCAGCATATGACTTATCCAACCAAGTTATATCCCAAGCTTATGATCTATACCCTTCATCCCTATCCCTAGCAGATTTAAACCCAAGGAATATTTAGACACTGTTCATTATACCAGTCCTTGGACTCATACCCTAGCTTACGGCTTATGGTGATCTACTCATACTCAGATCAAACCTAAGTAACCAAGCCTAAGATTAAGTTAAGGAACCAAATGATCTTTAACCACCAATATGACTCGTACCCCTAAGTCGTCTTAATTCTAGTAACTAAAATTCATCCCACCAACTAATATTAGTCAGCATACGATAGGACCATAGCATCTGTACTCCAATATATGGCTTGTACCTATGAGTCGTATTGGGTGCCAAGATTAGAATTCCAAAAAAATTCTATGGTCTAGAAACCAAGGTTTCAATAGCGCCTAGTCAATACGGTCAATGGCCGATATAGAGATATGTGTCATTATAGCAGAAAAATCATTGTTTTATTTTAAAAATTACTAAAACTAGTTTATTTTCTAAAGTATATTTTGGAATAAGAGATAGTTCATTTTGGTAAAAAATCACTAGCTAATAATTGTTTTACTTCATTAAGGTACAAATTTCATCCCTATTAGCTAGTAAATCAATAATATAAGGTATTTCAATTATGGAACATCAGTTGCAAAATTTTATCACCTTAACCTAACTCAACCATGCCACCACCTCAACCGCCACTAGCTATCGCCAGTTATGCACAAGCGAGCACTCTAACAAAAATCCCTAATACAGACTTCCATCCCCTTGCATATAAAGTAACCTCTAACAAAGCAGATTTGAAGACCCAAAGTACTGATGTTAATGGAAACAACTCTACCACACATACCCCTTTAAATAATGGGACATTATTCAACCCTTTAATGCTTAACCAAGGATGTACTCCCACCAATGACACAATCGAATCTATCCTTATAAAGTCAATTGAAATAATTGATGATGTTCCTTGTGTGAAATGGATAGAAGTAGAAGTTTCATACATGAACATTAAAGAGAAACTACAATTTGTGAATATTGGGAAATTCTCGCAAAGGCGGTTGGACTTTGATGATACAAGGAAGCATTTACCAGGATAAATAGTCATCAAAGGTGCTTGTTAAATTAGAACTTTAAGGAATGGGAACATTCTAATTAGATGCTCTCGATTAGAACACTTTATAAATGATATGGCCATTATTATATGATTCTACGTTCAGAGTAGATAAAGAAACATCATAAGTTGTTGCTTGGATTACATTCCCTAATCTAGCATCAACATTTTGTATTAAAGAAAATTTATTTACACTTGCCTCAGTTGTAGCCAAACCTTTGTAACTGGACATGGAAACCGTAATCAAAACCCGACCAAGTTATGCTAGGGTCAAAGTGTTGGTGGACCTTAAATAAAACCTACCTATGTTTTTAAAGATGTTGATTCGCAATGAAAAGGCATGAGTTAGTTTGATCACATAGGTCATAATTCATTATGATCATCTATCTAAGTAGTACTTTGAATGTAAATTACAAGGTCATAACATAAAAAATTGTTAATAATTGCACCCTAAATAAAGGCCTCCAACTACATAACAAAGTTGTAATATGGCAAACTCTCTACTTCAGCAAAAGTAACAATAAGGAAATGATTTTCCATAAAGGATATTAGCCAGTGGAAGGATTGTTGGTGATCCTAAAATATTGAAAATAATCAAAACTAAGAAGATAAGATCAATTGAAAACAAGGAAATAAGTAACTAGACTCTCTTTAGCAAGCAAGTTCCAGCAAACAAATCAAGACAGATAACATCATTAAACCTTTAATAGAATCAGTTGAAATTAGCAACACCTGTGCAACTCAATAAAGCTTAACAATCCAAAATAGTGGAAATGTTGACTCATTAAATTAGAAGAATTATAAATCACTAAGAAGTAAGAACCCCAAAAGAAATGTATTGAATGCAGGTAAAGGGATGAGTGGTTTTTCAACTCTTGGAACTTTTGGTTTCATCTTTAGGAAATAGGGTAATAGAGTAGAAGTAAAAGATGATGATATGGAGGATAACTATGGAGAATATAGTTTGAAAGATAAAAAATAAGATGAAAAATAAGGAGATAAACAAGGATTGAACATGGATATTTTGCAAATGGATGAGGTTCAATCTAAAGAAATTATTCTAGCTCCCTCGAGCATTTCCCCTATATAGGTTGTAAATAATTGGAAATTATCCAGCAAAGATGAGAAAAAGGACAAGATTGATGATACAAAAAGGGAAATACAGTTAGAGAAGATTGTAGGTTCTCCTTGAAGCAGATTAATGAAAAGGAGGTTCAAAGAAAGATAGTATCTCCTGGCAAAACCCTTTATGTCATTGTGATCCATGAATTTAATATAGATGAACTAGCAAATATCAGCAAAAAATATAGTATATACAAAGGAGGAAATAAGGATGAAACATCCCCAAGACTAAATAGAGGAAGGGGAAATAAGAAGCAAGATACCTCAGCAAAAACTTTACTTTTAGCAGTAAGAATAAGGGGGCAGCCACCAAACTCATCCAAAATCAATTATGAAAGAGTACATATGGAAAATTAGATTAGTTAAAACTCATTAAGTTTTTAACAGTGTTCAAATGCTTCATAAACATCATAAATTCAATTTTATAGCTCTCTTAGAGCCTTCTCAAAGACCTAGCCAGATGGGAAGTACAAAAGAAGATTGGGCATGAATCAGGAACGTGCAAACAATATTGCAAAATTTTATATTTTGTGGATAATAAAGTTGAAGTAATCTGTGACATAGTATAATAGGTTAAATTCAAGCTATCTCATCCTGAGAACACTTGTTATACTCCTATAGTTTATGTTAAATACATAGAAAGGGAAAGGTTAGAGCTATGGGATTATATATACCTATTTGCTAATGTAATTAATTTGCATTATATTGTTAGTGGAGGTTTCAATGTGATTATGAATGAAGAGGAGAAAATTAGGGGTTTGCTAGTTCTACCAAATAAGTATGAAGATTTTGCATTCTGTTTGAATTCTTATGAACTCTTCAAAAATGTATTTAAAAGAATTCCTTTCATATAGTGGAATAGGAGAGTTGGTTCGAACTATATTTTTAAGAGATTGGATAGAATAATCATAAACCAACAATGACAAGAACGATATGAAAATATGGAAGTGGAATACTTGACCAGAACAAGGTCTGACCATGCCCCAATGTTAATCACACTGAAAAAATAGCCAACAAATCTATACACCCTTTAAATTCTTGGATTTGTGGATAGAAAATAAAAAGTAATTGAGAGAACTATGTAGAACTGTGAAGGGGAAAGGGAACTATTTTTATAGGTTCAATTAGAAAATCAAAAAGGTTAAGAAGGACTTATCTAGCTGGAGCAGGCTTACATTTGGTGACATTTTCAAAGAGTTGATAATTTGAGATGACATTGTTAAGATAAAAGAGAAATTATTTGAGGAGTAGGCGACTACCAGAAATAGGGAAGTACTTCACCAAGCACAAGTAGAGCTAAAAAGGTATCGTTATCTAGAAGAAGAATTTTGGAAGAAAAAAGCAGGCCTTAATTGGTTTTTTGAAGGAGACAGGAACACTAGATTTTTCTTACAATTTAGTAAAATGGAGAAGAAAAAGTTTGCAAATTAAAAACATTAAAAACAAGAAATTCCAATGGTTGTAAGATGAGAAACTAATGGATGAGAAAGCTATTTCTTTCTACTAAAAATAATTTACTCAAGAGGAGGAACGTACAAATATTACCTTGTAATATCATATTCTAGACATGATATTATCACACACTAATGATCTGTTATGCAGGGAACCAAACAAGGAGGAAATAAAGAAAGTTATCTTTATGTTGAAAAAGAGTAGTGCATATGGCCCTGATGGTCTGCCAGGTTTATTTTATCAAACTTGTTGGAAAATTGTAGGAGAAAATGTTACAAAAATAGTGCAGCCTTTTTCAAGGGCACACTCTTCCTAAGACAATCACTCACGCAAATCTTATTTTACTGCCTAAGAAGGAGAATACAAAAAAAATTGCAGATCTTAGGCCCATATGCTTGAGTAACTTTAGTAATAAGGTTATTTCAAGAGTTATTACTGACAAGGTTGAAGGTTTGCTACCAGAAATTATTTCCCCTAATCAATTTGGATTTATTAAGGGAAGAAGTATTGTGGAAAAGGTTTTATTAACCTAAGAGATTGTCACTGATATTAGATTAAGAGGGAAACCTACTAATGTGATAATAAAACTGGATATGTCCAAGGCATATGACAAGGTTTTATGATTATTTCTCACAAGGGTTCTCAAAAAATGGGCTTCACGGAGAAGTTCATTGATTTGATCTGGAGGATGTTTACTAATAATTGGTAGTCTATTTTGTTCAATGGAAAATAAGGGGGATTCTTTCATACTACCAGAGGTTTCAAGCAAGGAGATATACTACCTCCTGCTTCATTTATCATCTCTACAGTTATTCTCTCTAGAACTCTTAATGCATTTATGGAAGATGACAATTATATGAGCTTTGGCATGTCTAAATTGAGTGACAAGATCAACATTTAGTCTATGTAGATGACATAATCATCTTTACCTATGTTGATTTTATATCATTAGATATGATCAAATCAACTTTACATGAATATAAAAGGATTTCTGGCCAGAAAATCAATGTTGATACGTCTTTTTTCTATATGCATTAGAAGGTGAATAAAAATATAATCCAAGAAGTGGCTGCTAATACTGATTTTTGTTGAGGTAACTTTCCTTTTAATTACTTGGGATAACCTATGTTTCATACTAGAAAGAATAAATCCTTCTATAATGATCTTATTAAAAATACTAAAGATAAGCTTCAATATTGAAAAGAGAAGTTGCTATCTTATGGTGGCAATGCTATTATTAACCAAGTTATTTTACAAAGCATGCCTATTTATCTATTGTCTGCTATGGTTCCTACAAAATAGACTATTCTTAAGATACATAGGATATTCTCTAGGTTTCTTAGGAGTAATAAGAAAGAAGAGAGATGCAAACATTGTAGATCCTGATCCAAGATGTATTTTCCTAAAGAAAAAGGAGAAATGGGTTTAAGATCTTTATTTGAAATTTTTAGATACTTTATTTTCCAAATAATAGCAGAATTTTAGGAAAACTGGTTCTTTATGGTCCGCATTCATGTGGAACAAATATTTCCAAATAAAATTTTTACTATAGTCTAATGGAAAGGGGGATCATATTTATAGAAGAAGGTGTTTGAAGCTAGTGATAAAACGGAGCATCTAATTTTGTGGGAACCCAAGAATGGTACAACCATCTATTGGTTTCATAACTTGACCAAATAGGTTCTTTTATATCTCCTTGCACAATTAGGGCAGAGTACATACAGTTCAAAATTAATTTAGATTTATCTGAATGAAGAATAAAATTTTGATTTTCTTAAAAAATAGCTACCAATGCAGTTGGTTAATTATATCTTGAAGGAATATACTAGAATACTTCAATCAGAGGTAAGAAATAAATCTTGGTGGTTGCTAACTAACAACGGTAAATTTTTTGTTAAAAGTGCTTGGCAATTCATAAGACATAAAAAGGAGGGACACTGGGTTCTTAATCAGATTTGGTTGTCAGGTATGTAAATTAAAATTTCATTTTCTATCTATAGAGTTTGGATGAAAAGGTTCCAATAGATGATGTTTTGGGTCAAAATAGAGTGCATATGGCTTCTAAGTGCATATTTTGTGATACATCTAAAGTGATGACAATGGAACATTTATTTCTCATTGGAGAATTTGATTCTAACTTTTGGAGATTTTATGAAAATGCAACATGCATTCAAGGGAATTTTATTCATGCTACTTAGTCAATTAATATATGGTGGAAAGTTGAAAGTTTACCTAGGATTAAATCATTAATCCAGGCAGCCCTAACTTTTATTTCATGAAAATTATGAAAGAGAAGGAACTATATTCTACATGGAGGGAGTATGTTTAGACATACAGTAATTCATGATATTAATCATAATCTGTACCTTTTTGCAAAATTCAAATTCCCTACAACAACAAAGCTCCCTAGAAGCTGGACGTTATTTATTGATGAACTAGAGAATCAAAGGGATTTTAGGAGGAGAAACTGTCAGGTTGTGAGATGGAAATTTCCACCTAGTGGCTATTACAAATGCAATAATTATGCCTCAATAAGAAACAACATAAACTACAACTCTATTGTATTTTGCCTACACTACTTGTCTGAAAGATGAGACTTTAACTACTGAGGGAGGTTGGAGTATTTTGTGTGAAATGGGATACTACCACTTAAAGTGGAGATAGACTCATGGAATATGCAGAAAGTAGTCAATAAGGATTGGGAGTGTCCATGGACAATTAGTCTGGGGGTTGATTTTATTAAAATAAAAAAGAAGTAGAGATCATGCAAAACTATAGAGAGGGGAACCAACTTGTAGATTTTTAGCATATAATTTTGTTCATTTTCCAAGTACAGTGACTTTTCGTAATAATTAGGAGATACCACACAAAGCGCAACAAATATTACTAGTAGATAAAAGTCAAATTCCATATTTGATATTCACAAGAAAAAAGAGATGGGGTCCATCTTAATAGAACTAAATTATAGTCGCAAAGAGAGAGATAAATTAGAGGTTCAAATAGATTAGTACACAAGTAACAACACAAAGTTGGAGTCACCATACAAGTTTTTTCAAGTTGGAGAAAAGTATTTGAAACAAGTACAGTGTCATTCATAGCTTATTTAAAGGAAATTAGATCTCTCTTTTTGTGGTGTTATTAACTTCAATTAAGGTTTATCCTACTAAAGAGGAATCATAAATAATTTGAATATGGATACAAAATCACAATAGCTATTGTCAAACACCTTAAATTATTTTTGTTATGGTATGACTACCTGTAGAAGTAGTGATCAATAGATCTGGGTAGCAAACTTAAAGAAGACTTCATAATTGGGAAAGAAATAAGGCACTGTGAGAGATGAGGCTGCCTCAGTTTTTCTACCATACAACTTGACGTAGAAAAATAAAATAATTGTCTATAAAACAATTATAATTATAAATAGAGAAAGAGGAAAGGGCACTTAGATGGTGATACCATTTGAGAGTGGCTTGAACTTAGAATAAGCAGCTCTAATTTACCCAATAGATACACTGATGGTAGTAATGTTTTGTATCATTGGTCCATCGGTTCACTTTTTTATTTTGACCTAGATATTTTAATTTGTTGATTAGAGATAGGTGGTGCTTTTGTTTTATGTCTGATTTGTTCTTGGGCTTAGGATAGTTTTTTTTGTTCTTTTGTAAATATATATTTTATGTAATAAAAGACACAATGCCAATATTTGATAAGAAAATCGATAATCTAGCCTTAAAATTGCTAGTTTTGTAGTTCATGGAGGGTTAAGGACTAATTTTTATTGGCTTTCTAGTGCACAAAAGTAAATTGGATATAAAACCAATGGTTTCTAGTTAACAATTATTAATTTACCCTTGTATGTCATTAATTCAATAAATCATACATGGAATTGGTAGATTTAGGTAAATTAAAGTAGAAAAAAACTACAACGGGTAGGGAATCATAATAAACTTGGCCTTAGGAGTTGGGTGTGAGTTATAATTCCTAATGTGGTAGATAATTTCATTACATATGTTCTTATATGTATCTCTATATCCTGATCAAGAAGAAATTGCACAAAAGGACAAGGCTCTAGCTTAGTGGAGTTGTTCAAGATTTGTTTTGGTAGGTGATTGTATTGTAGTTAATCCAATTTTTACTATATATGCATGTTAATTACTTCTAAGACTGGCTTGTTAGTGCATGTTATTTGGTGTGGTAAATTCAATGAACCTATCATGTTGTATGATCTTGATCTACCTTATGATTATATAAGGAATGTTTTGGTATTTGAATATTCTCTCGGCTTATTGGTGGAATAAGGTAGGAAGACTTTTGTATTTGGGGTTTGGTACATGGACTAAATCTGTCCTCTACAGTTCATGACTATTGGGTAGTTATTATACCCATAGCATCTATGTATAAGGTTCATGTGAGATTTATGGATATAATAACGTGAGCTGGGGATTATATTTATACTTTTGATAATTGCAAATTCTCTTGACTTATTTGACTTGGTGGCAAATTTCTTGTCTTGTTTCTAATCCTATCTTCATTGATACTTGTTATGATAGGTGTAGGTTTAATGGAGCATAGATTAACTTATTGTACTATATTTTGGTTAAATGTTTCTATTCTCATCTTAGGTTGGCCAAATGTCACTACCAATAAACTGTTGTTCTTATGTGCTGATACTATACCTACTCTTACTTTTGTTGGGTGAAATGCATATTCCAGTGGCTCCTACAAGACCTCACTTGTAACTCTAGCATGTGATCAATATTTTAGAGGTGAGCAGCTTATTCGGGATACCATGGAATCTTTTTTTTTTATAATATAGTCCTTTTTTGGACATTATGCACTTTTCTTTTCTTTTTGGGGTTGCACCCCCTTCTTGACATTCTTAGTACGTTTTGGTACACCGACTTTTAGATTCTAGGGATGTTTTTATTTTGTTACTTGTTTATGCATTTTCTTAAGTTGATAGAATGGTTTATCTTAAAACAATTAATGGCATAGTTTTCTTCTTTTTCTCTAAGTGTGGGTTAGTCTATCCGAGGTTATATTCTTTCTCAAAAAAATGGGGTAGGTGCCACTCACATCAAATTAGGCTGTGATAAAGTTGGTATCCGAGCCTGGGTTCATTGATCTAATTACACCAAAATAGATCTAGTAGAGTCTTGCAGAACAGTGTGGAGACATCTGTATATTTCTTCGGGATGTTATAGGACTTTAAAAAAATTGGCATCCTTTTTTCTTTTGTGCTATAACAAAATTCACATCGATATCGAGTGATCCAAATTGCTATCTAATTTACTTTAATCTTTTGTCAACGGATGGTGACCACTAGATCAAACAAAATATGATCAGCAGCCTATGCACCAATCGGTCAACTTATAGAGTCAGCCTTAAGGAGAAGAAAATAAGTATGATGTAGATGTACGATATGGAAGGGATGAACCACACCCACCAAGGGTGGAGCTCAAGTAGCTTCTGAATAGGCTCATGAAAGATCAATATCACCTCTCTTACCTCAAGATCATTTCAAGAAGATGAAGGTAGTAGAGAAGCAGGTAATGAAGCTCAAGGTGGCAACCCCAATTGGTGTTGCAGCCTTACATCCCTTGTCTTTTGATATTGCTCAATAGATGTTACCTTTTCTAAATGGTTTGGCTACTATTAGAACCACTCATATTATGTCAGTTGTTCAAGCTTCGGGTGTTTATCCTACTATTTTTATGACTTCTACGATGGATGAGGCTTTAGGGACTGATACTTTTCCTTATTAGGTTTTGGTTTCTATGATGAATGGTATTGAACATGATCAGCTGATCATAATTCTGGAGATGAAACCTCTAACATTCTAGGTTACTGAGTTTGAGGATATTTTTGAGTTCATTATTGACTATTATTAGAGATTACACAAGATAGGAATTCTGCAGCAACATGGAGTTGAGTTCATAGCTTTTTTATTAGAAAAGAATGTTAAGAAATAATAGAGGGTGCATGTTAAATATCGATAATCAGTCTTACCTATATTGACTTAAGAGCAATTTCATTTTTTGTTTGTAAAGAAGTATGTTCCTCGAGTCCTCACTGATCTCAAGAAGGTTGAGTTTTGGCTTTAAATAGCGTAATGTGTCAGTTATGGACCATGATAATAAGTTTCATGCTTTAACTTGCTATGGAACTCTAATGTTTTATATTAAGGTGGAGAGAATTTAACACTATGTCAAGGGTTTGAATTATGATCTTAAGGTCTTATCTGTGTATTTGACTTCTACAGGAAAGAGGTTCAATAAGGTGTTAGATTATATGAAAAATTTAGAAGGAGTGATACAAGTGGGTCAAGATACAATGTTAGCTAAGAAATCCCACAATGTTGGTAATTTTTTTGGATCTTATTCCAAGGGACATGGTTGGAAAACCTACACATCTCACCCTATTCGGTCAACATTGCCAGCTTTTTTTGTGGGTTGAGCAAAGGTCATTTCTCAGTCATAGGTTATTAGGAGCCAAGAGGTTTATTACTCTTATAGTTGGCTTTCTCTCAAACAAGGAAGTTACTTTGTAGTGTTGTTAGTCACTATAAGAGAGAATATCCTATGAGCCAAGGAAATTTTCACGCATAACAGTAGACTTAATCAATAGTTACAATGAGTAGATGAATATGAGAAGGTAAAGGTAGGGTTTGTCCATACAGTGGATGGGTAAATCCGACATGTGGTTGGGGTACCTGAGAAAATAGTAGTGAAAGGGAGGAGCACAGCTGGGGAAAGATTTATCTTCGATTGATGATTGGGCTCGCGGTTATGCCTTCTTAGGAAAGACTAATGTCAAGGCTTCTGATGTGGTAATCATAGGTACCATTTCTATTTTTGATCGGATGGATTCTATTTTGTTTGATCTGGATACTAATTCTTATTTAGCTATCCATTTTTTGGTAGATCTAAATTTGGTTAATGATGTACTTGATTGTCCTGTTTATGTGTCTTTTCTGGTTGTGAGTATGTGGTAGTAATTCATGTTTATCGTTCATACCCTGTGTTGTTTGTGGGTTTTTAGACTTGGGTAGATTTGATTATTATGGATATATTAGACCTCAACGTAATTTTGGGTATGACCTGGTTATCTCCATAACATGTTATCTTAAACTATAATGCTATTGTATTAACTAGAGTATGAGGGAGTGTATAAGGCCAAATTGGTGAAAATTATATCATTTGTCTAGATAAAAGGTTAGTGACGAGGGGTCTCAATGTTTTTAGATTATCTCCAATTTGTGAGTGAGGTATCCCCTTATATAGAGTCACATCTGGTGATTTTTAAATTCCAATATATGTTTTCTTCAGATTTATAGAGTATGCCTCTAGATAGAGATGTTGATTTCTTTATTGGCTTATAGTTGGGTAATCACCTGATATCTGTTCCTCCCTATCAAATGGCTTTAGCAGAGTTGAGGTAATTCAAAACTTAACTAAAAGAACTACTTTACAAGGGATTTATTCATCCAAGTGTTTCACTATAGGGTGCTCCACTCCTATTTGTTAAGAACAAGGATGGTAGTATGAGGATATGTATTAATTATGGACAACTAAATAAGGTTACCACCAGGAATAAATATCCTATACCTTGCATAAATGATATGTTTGACCAATTATAGGGTGTGATGGTATTCTCAAAAATTGACTTACAATCGGGCTATTAGTAGTTGAAGATTAGACTGAAGGACATATAAAAGACAACTTTTAGATTTCGATATAGCCATTATGAGTTTTTGGTGATGTCCTATAGGCTAACTAATGAACATGCAGCCTTTATGAGCTTGGAGAAAGGTATCTTTAAGTCATTCTTAGATTCTATAGTTATTGTATTAATTGATGACAGTCTGGTTTAATCCAAGACTAAGGAGGAGCATGCAGGTCACTTCACATCACGTTGAAGATTCTAAGTGAGAAGATGCTATTTGCCAAATTCTTCATGTATGAGTTTTGGTTGTCTTCAATTCCCTTTATGAGGCATGTTGTTCCCTAAAAAGGTGTGATAGTGGATCCCCAAAGGATTAGGACAATTAAGAATAACATTTAGCCTAGTGTTGTGACTGAGGTAAGGAGCTTTGTAGGTCTTGCTATTTATTACCATAGGTTTTTCCAGAACTCTGCATCTATTACAATGTACTTGACAAGGCTGACTCAGAAGAATGTGTCATTTGTTTGGTCAGATTAATGTGAAGAGAGCTTCCAAAAGCTTAAGAAACTTTTTACTATAACTCTTATCCTTTCTTTACCATTTGAAGTAAGGACTTTATAGCATTTTGTGATGCTTCACTTTTGTGATATAGTGTTGTGTTAAAGTAGGCTAGGAATGTCATTGTTTATGATTTGAGGAAGTTAAAGACTCATGAGAAAAGCTACCCAAATCCATAGCTTAGATTGGACAATATTGGTGTTTAAATTAATGATTTGGAGACACTATATTTATGTTATCAAGTTTGAGGTGTTTAAAAATCACTATAGCTTACAACATAGATGGAGATATTAAAGAATTATGATGTGACTATTCAATACCATCCAGGTAAGGCCAATGTGGTAGAAGATGCATTGAGCCAAAAACCAGTAAGTATGGGTAGTTTGTTATTCTTGAGGGTGTCTAGGAGACCTTTAGCTAGAGGATTTCAAACTCTAGCATCTCAGAACATATAGTTTGGGGTTTCAGATAGGGGTTAAGTATTGGCTAATGTTGAGGTGTAATCAATATTTTTGTATCATATTAAGGCCCAATAATTTAAAAATGAGAAGTTGAATGCCCTATGAAATTAAGTGGTACACGAAGAAGTGGAAGACTCCATTCTTTATGAGAGTAGGGTGTTGTGGTTTAGGGAAAGGTTATGTGTTCCTCGGGTTTGTGATTTTATTTGTGAAGTACTTTCAAAGGCCAATGGCTTGTGTTATTCTATTTATCAAGATATGACCTATACCATGACTTAAGACAACTTTATTGGTGTCTTAGGATGAACAGGGACATAGTTGATTATGTGTCCAAGCATCACAATTGTCAGGAGGTGAAGTATGAACATCAATAGCCTACGGGGTTACTTTAGAGGATGTATATACCTATATGGAAACAGAATCACATTGCTATGGATTTTGTGGTGGGTCTTTCTAAGAAATTAGAAAAATAAGAGTCCATTGGGATAATAATGGATTAGTTAATGAAATCAACTTACTTTTTGCTAGTTTGGGTAGACTATAACTATTAAAAGTTCGGAAAAATCTATGTCAAAGAGATAGTGTGACTTCTTGGGATACTCTTTACTATTATTTTTTGATAAAAATGCAAAGTGTACTTCTAAATTTTAGAATAGTTTGCATAAGGAGTTGGGAACCAAACTCACCTTTTGCATGACTTTTTATTCTCAAACTGATAGGCAGTCAGAGAGAATGATTTTGCTGGTAGAGGACATGTTGAAGGCATGTGTTTTGGACTTTGTTGGTCCTTAGAACAAGTTTCTTTCATTTTGTGGGTTTTAATACAACAACAGCAATCACTTCAAGTCTCGACCTGAGAGTAGCCCCAAGTTGTAACATAATGCTTAGAGTCATGAGTGACCATAAGCTAATCCATGGCCTGGCATAACTAAGAGTATTGTATAAAACTTAACAAATTTGTGTGGAAGATAAAGTATAATTGATATATAAAAAATCAAAACCAAATATCAATGTTAAAATAAAAATGAAAATCATTAAACATTATCTGAAACTAAATCTCTTATGTCTGTTTGAAAGCCTCTACTAAGACAGGTTGATGGGATAAGCCCCCAGCTAAATCTAACTATTTAAAGATAAAATGAAAAAAAAATCTAGTCCTTGAATGATGAGGACTCGCCAAAATGTTGCTGCTGATGTAGTAAAAGATTGTACTAAGCGTCATACGAATGTTGAACGTCAGAACCTATATTATAAGACAATATGGCATAAAAAAGAGTATTCTATTAGTACTTTAAATGTACTAAGTATGTGAGATACTAAATAACTAATATAGGTTGAACATAATGCAAGTAACATGGTAAATTAATGCAAGACCTAGTAATTAACATGTACTGCATGATAAGCTAAATAACTAAATTCAAGGCCATGGAGGTATCTGAATCAAAATTGTGGTTTATGGACTATAGGAGCTACAAATAATAGACATACCTTAATCTAAGCTAATCGAATTCAAACCTGTAACTCCAGATAGAAGGATATTTGGTACCTTTCCATGGGAATAAACACTGACTGGCGTGGATCTACTAAATTGAAGTCTCAATAGACTAAGATATCAAGCCTGGTATGGAGGGTGACCTTTTAGAACCTAGGGTTGCACCACTATTCTGGTACTTAATGACTTCTATGAAAGGTCTCAGCCTAACTAACGGGTGAGCCTTTAACTTGGTGTCCGCTCAATGTTAAGTACTACTCCCAACTGAATGACACTAATAACTGAAATGGTCAAGGATAGTTATAATTTGAAAACTGGTAAATAAATACATTGTATGAACTCATTAAAAACATGTACGATAGAAGATTTAATACTTACAAGTATATGCATGAAATCCTAGGTTATAGGGTGTTGATAACCCTGTATCTCTGAAGAATGCAACTATTATGCCAATTTCATAAACTGGGTAAAGTTAAGGAATTTAATAACTCAAGTTCAATAATCATGGAGTTCACAATATAATTAGTTTTATATATTTCTTGAACAGGTACTAGTACTAAAAAAATTTTTAAAACATGGGTTATGACTCAATGAGGTCAAGGAACTAGAATGTCAAGAAATTTACAATATTCATGAAACCTAAGCTTTAAGAAAGGAATTAAATTGAAAAATTGTGTTAACTTTGGGACTCAATGGGAGAAAGAAGAACCATTGATGAAATCCCACACACCTTGAGATACAAACCTAAAGAAATCTTTGTAATTGCAGACTATAGTTTAAGAACCCTAATTCTGCCTTGGGGAATGAAAATTGCCTCTTCCTCTATGTTAAAGCTAATTGTTGATTGTTTTCTAAGTAATAAGGGCTTAGAGTAATATTAAACCTATACATTCAGCCTTGAAATAGCTTAAAAACATAGTTATAATGTTAAAAAAGTTGAAAAATACTGATGTGGCCTTTTAAATTTGTAACTAAAAAGCTGCGGGATGGGACATAAAGATCTTCCCACGATCATAGGACCCAACTACGATTGTGGGTCATGTTCATGGTCGGGAGTTGGATATGACCTCTATGAACTCCACCAAATAAGCCTTATTATAATCGTGGGACTCACTTATGATCGTACCTTGGTTTGTAGGTTGTAGGTTCTAACCAGATTAACTTAGATTAAAGATCGCACCTAAGATTGTGGTTTGTAACCATGGTTGTAGTTCTCTATCATGGTCGTCAGCTTTTGAACTTTTATATTTTTGCACCTATTTCAATCAGATGAAATTATTGTACGGTCATACAATCTCACCATGATCGTACTTACACTTGTAAGTTCTCACAACCTGATAGTGCTTCAATAATATGGCTGATGTTGGGTGTATTTATGCATTCTAGTGTTGCTATTCTAGCCTATTTAGCCTTGTTTTAAGAAATATTCATGTGCTTTATGTGTTGATGATGATATAATAAGAATCTAAGTGTTCAAGTATGTAATTGTAGGGTTTAGAAGTGTTTTCAAACAAGTTAGGATTTAAATCATTCAATTAGAGTTTAGGCGAGAAAACTAGTTTTACTAGCTTGAGTTAGGCGCTGTTCTAGTCTCTCGTGTTGGATTCTAAGGTGTCAAATGAGTTCATAATCATTTTAATGTTTAATATTTTGTGAAAAACTTGTTTGTAATGTTCAAAGTATAATTAAGTCAAGTCAAGAGCTAAAGTAAAATGTTAAAGATTAAGAGAGCAAGTCTAGTCTTAGCACGTGTTTCTTGCTAATCGTTGTGAATGCTATGTTGTTTTCATCTCTAATTATTGTTTTGTGATGTTGTAATATGCTTGAATAATTAAAGTTTATGATAAATTGATGTGGAACAAGCTATAATTCAAAGCAAAAGAACATCACAAGGCTTGAATAAAAGGAAGGTCATTGGAACACTTAGACAAAATTTGGTTGACAATTTCCAATGGCTTCCCGCGATTAGCATGCGTCGTACCATCAATTGTAGTTCACAATAACATACTTTGCACACTCCATTTCAGTAAATCCAAGCCCTCATCTTCCCCCCTACTCCCATGCTAACATGCATGTGACATCCTACTCCTCCACGGCTTTGAATTAGTCTACTATAAATAAAATGTATTAAACACTTTCTAAGCATTTTTTGATGTCTTGGACAAATTAGGAGGATGCTGCAACTTCATAAATTAGTTTTTACATACTTTATTTAGCTTTCTATTTGATTATATCATGTATTCAACCCGTTGTATCATGATTATGTAAATTAGTGGCTAAAAACTCCCTTTTGGGGGTTAAGGCCAAGATCATGACTACTTTTGTTTTGAATTAAGTTTTTTGAATTGCTTATCATTTTGGATGTTTATTTACCCTTGTTATAACTATTTTAAGAATTCATGGACCTTAGAATATATTCATTGTCGACCTTGTGATCTCGGGAGGGCAATAGGAAGATAGAACGTGGGGGTAGATAGAATAAGGTTCTTATCCTTTTATAAAATAAGGAATTCAAATTAGCGTCTAGGACAGGGATGTAATTAGAAGCTTTTCTTAGTTCACATGTAGGATGATAACTTTGCATGCTTAATTGGATTATTACATCCCCGCTCATCGTTGTAGTTGTAATGTCCAAATTAGGGAAATGATTAGAGGTCGTGAGACCATGATCAAGCGATAAACCTACGAATCAACAACCAAGATAAGCAATCTAACGAATGAAATTTAATAGTGTATTATGATATTTTGTAGTTCTTTAAACCCAGATTTGCACCCATTGATTGTCCAAAGTCCTTTACTTTTATGCATAGTTTACTTTACTTTAAATTTACAACTACATAACTCTTGTGCTACTCTCAATAGTTAAACTAGAATTGGATAGTTGTCAACACAAGTCACTGTGGAATCAATATTCGGCTTTATTTCAGGCCACTATATTATTTGGTAAACCACGTACTCTTGCGTGTGATGGTTAGGCGCTGCTAAGTTTTTGGCATCATTGTTGGAGACTTATAAATATGCAACTATCTTATTTTTATTTTAGCTATATTTAGTTGTACATAGTTTAGTAATTTTTATTTTTATTTTTTTATTTTTTTTATTTCTCACACTCTTCTTGAGATGTCATTCTGGGATAAATGGATTTCGAGAGATGATGATTCTTGTTATTTTTGGAAAGGACCCTACCAGAAAGCTTTTTGTCTAGATTTTGATCCAAATATTTGGAGGGGACCTACTTGTTTGTGACCTATATAACAGACCACAAGTTGGTGTATAGTTTGCAGAAATATGTATCACTCTACAGATATGTGTGGAACTAATCCTGATTTCATCTTGTTTGAAGGCAATGCTCAAAAAACAACTAAGGAGGTAGATACAGAGTTGACTCTCCAACCAGATGTAGACAAATTTGTTGATAATTCAAGGAAGTCTAAGTACTCAAAAAGTAAAGTTGTTGAGCAAGTTGAGTATATAACGCCACCACTATCTCCACAAAATATATGAAAAGTAATGGAGGATCCTAGACAATCTGTGGAACAAACATAAGAATCGCAGCCATTCAACTGTCATCTTTCTCTTGAGACTATAATTGAGAAGGTGAATATAAGTGAGGGTTTTGTGGATAGTGTAAGTTTTGAAGTGGGATTGGTTGGGCTTCACTCAAATCACTTTTCTACATTATGTTTAGATGATATCTTGTCTATGGAATTATCTGAAATAGTGAAAGAGTGTGAAGTTGAGAAACAAGAATCCTATATTCTTGATTTTGCACCAGGCAAGAAACATAAAAACACACCTCCTATCAAGATCGAGTGGTTTACCATGCCCATTCTATTACTCAGTTTCTTAATCTTTATACCACCACCCTATGAGCGAGGCAAAAAGATGGATGCTAAGTTAGGGTTAAATTCATATCCTCAAGGTAGAGGAAAAAACATGATTGGGTCGTGTTGCGACACTAAATTAGCCGCTGCTTGGGAGGAAACCCAAGTTAAGGTATGTTTTATTTTTAGTATTTTTAGTTCTTATTTCACATAGTTTTTGTTTTTATTGAGTCACCGGTTGATGGAAAGCCTGAGTACTGGAAAATCTGAGCTAAGGAGAATGGCAAAGATTGAGTGTGGGGTCCCCAAGCCCTTTGATGTGTAAAGATACTACTAACTAGGCCTAGAGGCCTCAGAGAGTATTTTTGTCTCTACTTTTAAAGTATACTTTGGGGAGAAAGTAGAATTTTAAGTGTGGGGTGGGGAAATTCCTAGATTTTATGGTAAATTTAAAAAAATTTAGGTTAGGAATAAGTAATATGTTCTTGTTGGTGCTATATGTGACTGCATGGTGCAAGTGAGTTTGTATGAAAAAAGCATATTGATTGTGTGAATTACTACTTTTAAGAGTGATAGGCTCATATTTATGACTCTTGTACTTGTTGGGTTAATTTGAATTCATGCTATTATTAGTTGAGTGTCTATGATGATCCTACTTGAGTTGAGCATATGCCATGAGCATGTGCCATGTGTGTGTGAGGAGTTCTGTACTCCTTATTGCATGTGATGTCTAGAACTTGCCTGGTGTGTTTGCAAAGCGAAATAAAGAGTGTGGGTTTAGGAGATGAAATAGGCATTTCTTTGAGAGCCTTGTTTTATACCTTTTTTTACCTACCCTTGTGCATAATCTTAGTAAGCCACATTAAGACTTTAGCTATTTTTTGTGGTAGCCTCATAGGTAGCCTAATCCCTTCTTCTATAGACCTTAATTTGATCCAAAAATCCTAATCACTTTAGTGTAAAATTAATTGAGAAAGGAGTTTGAAAATAAGAGAAAAAAAGGTGAAAGTGATGCCTTAAAGTAATAGTTATTGGTGTATAAAAATTATGGTGTTGTGGTTGGGACTTAGTGAATTTATGCTTAAGAACTTCCCATTTTTAACCCTATGTGTTACAATGAACCTATTTTGGCCCTGGTTTATTTTGGACATTGTGCACCTCAACTACAGCAAATTGCTTAAGTTGAGGGTAGCTATCATAGGTGTGTTTAGCATTATGTAGGTGCAAAAGAGGGTGAAATTAAATGATATGTACATAGTATACTCCAACCATAGTGTTTGTGAATGTTCTTAATGAGATGGGGTGAAAACAAATGAATGGAGTAGATAGAGGTGGTATGATAGTTGGTTGTCAGAGATTGGTCTCAATTGTATAATGCAGTGTATTAAAATGCTTAGAAAAAATAGTCACTATTCCCAAAATAGTTCCTACCCATCCCGTAGCCTGCATTACAACCCAAAAAGACCTATTTGATCCTAATCCTAACATTCTGATATTAGTGGAGTGCTACACTAAGGGCAAGCCTATGGTTCATCATGTACAACTTGTGAATTCCTTGTGAGAGTGAGCGAAATTCAATTCTCGTACCTATTGTGTTATGAATTATAATTGTATGAGTGAGCATAGGTAACTCTCTTATTGTGAGGGAACATGTTTAACGAATATGGGTGATTTGTATGATGTCCTTGATTTATCAATATCATGATTTTGCCACTTGTTGAGTCAAAACTTGAGGCTAAGATGTTTTGGAGTAGTTTCTTGAACTATCAATTGTGTACATTACATGCTTAGTGTAAAAACTTGCATTTTGTGTAGTCATTATAGTACTATCTTGAGTGTCTTGTATTTAGTAAAAGTGTAGAGTCTTCTCATCTTATGATGCTTCAAGAGTTATTTAAGGAAGAACAAGGATTTAAGTGTGGGGTGGTGATGTTAGGTGTATTTATGCACTCTAGTGTTGCTATTCTAGCCTATTTAGCCTTGTTTTGAGGATAATTCGTGTGCTTTTAGTTTTGATGATGATATAACAAGCATCTAAGTGTTCAATTATGTAATTATAGTGTTTAGAAGGGTTTTCAAACAAGTTAGGGTTTAAATCGTTTAGTTAGAGTTTAGGCGAGAAAACTAGTTTTACTAGCTTGAGCTAAGTGTTGTTCTAGTCTCTCGTGTTGGATTCTAAGGTGTAAAATAAGTTCCTAATGGTTTTAACCTGTAATATTATGTGGAAAAACTTTTGTAATGTGTAAAGTGTAATAGAACCAAGTCAAGAGCCAAAGTAAAATGTAAAGATTAAGCGAGCAAGTCTATTCTTAGCTCATGTTTCTTGCTCATCGCTGTGAATGCTATGTTGTTTTGAGATCTAAGGCTTGTTGTGTGATGTATTAGCATGCTTGAGGAATTAAATTTGATGATAAATTGATGTGGAACAATCTGGAATTCAAAGCAAAAGAACATCACAAGGCTTGAATAAAAGGAAGGTCGTTGGAACACTTAGACAAAATTTGGATGGCAATTTCCAGTGGTTGCCCGCGATTAGCATGCGTTGCACCCTACATTGTAGTACATAAAAGAATACATCGCACCCTCCATGTCATTGAATGGAAGCCCGCATCACCCCCTCTACTCCCATGCTCACATGCACGTGACATCCTACTCCTATACAGCTTATGATTAGTCTACTATAAATAGAATGTATTAAACACTTTGCAAGCATCTTTTGCCATCTCTGACAAATTGGGAGGATGCTTCAACTTCATTAATTAGGTTTTACATACTTTATTTATCTTTCGATTAGGTTATATCATGTATTCAACCCATTGGATCATGATTATGTAAATTAGTGGCTAAAAACTCCCTTTCTGGGGTTAACGGCAAGATGATGACTACTTTTGCTTTGAATTAAGTTTGTTGACTTGATTATCATTATGGTTGTTTATTTACCCTTGTTATAACTATTTTAAGGATTCATGGCCCTTAGAATATATTCATTGTCGACCTTGTGATCTCGAGAGGGGGAATAGGAGGATAGAACGTGGGGGTAGATAGAACAAGGTTCTTATTCTTTTATAGCGTAGTATGATTTTTCGTAGTGCTTTAACCCTGGGTTTCCACCCATTGATTTTCCAAAGTCATTTACTTTTCTGCGTGGTTTACTTTACTTTAAATTTATAATTACAAAACTCTTGTGCTACTCTCAATAGGTAAACTAGAATTGGATAGTTGCCAACACAAGTTCATATGGGATCGATACTTGGCTTCTATAGGGCCACTTTACTACTTGGTGAAACTACGTACACTTGCTTATGTGCTTGGGCGTAACAATGGCTATAACATTTTACACTAGTATTGGATTAAGGATAAACTAAGTGTGTTGGAAAGAAGACTCAAAGAACTTTTATTTGGTGGGATTTAAGCTATAAAATAATTTGGAATTGAAGAGTTATGCTCATTTGAACTTGACTATACCAAGGTTCTTCTCGAGAAATCAATCGGTAACGAAGGTTTTCACTTTGCCATGAGCCAGAAGTTACTCGTGGCCTTAATACATGTCAAAATCACTTCTCATAGCACCAATACATGATTGTTAATTTCACATTTACTTGAAACATGGTTCTAATCTTATCTTGTATTTTTGTAGTATCACAATATCTCCCCCTTGGGGTCATTCATCCCCAAATGAAAACTAACTAAGCTGAAATGTTGAGAAAAGAGCTAAAGTTTAAACACTGAATTTCTAAGAGTTTAACTCTGACATGATAACTGAGCTTATAATTGAAAAATGGACAGATCTGAACTTAAGAACACATGTTATGACATGAGAATAGTTAAGTGACATGAGACACAAGGAATTAATTAATTTAAAGGAAACTATTACCTCATGTTGGAATTGAGTACTAAGATAAAAGATGGGGGTACTTGGTCAACAAATCTACCACTATTTCACACGCAGCTTTCTCAATCGACTAATTTTGACACAAAACCTTTACCAAAGCGACCTCCTTATTTCTTAACATACAAACCTGACAGTTAAGGATCTCGACTAGGACCTCATCATGAGAGAGGCTACATTCACACCTATACTCTTTAATGGCATAATTTATGTGGGATTACTAATTCAGTTCTTTCACAAGGAAATGTGGAATATTGATGCATTGATGCTATGCATGCAAGAAACTCTAAGTAGTAGGCTACAATGCCAAAATGACCAATAATCTTATAAGGACCAACATAGTGGGGAATAATTTTTCCCTTATTACCAAATCTCGTCACCCTTTTCATGGATGAAACCTTCAAGTAGATAAAACCACTAGTAACAATCTCAAGTTCTCTTTTCCTCACAAATACATCAGATTTCTGATGACTCTGAGTTTATTTCAACCTTACTCTAATTAGCTAAACTTTCTCCAAGTCATCAAGAACTAAATCTAGCCCTATCAATGTAGTTTCACCAACTTCAAACCCAATCGATGTGAGATCTGTACGTCCTACTATAAAGTGCTTCAAATGAGACCATCTAAATGCTTGAGTGATAGCTGTTATTATAAGAAAACTCTATCAAAGGCAATCGATTATCCCAACTACCCTTAAAATCAATCACACATGCTCTCAAAATGTTCTCTAAGGTCTGAATAGTCCTCTCTACCTAACTATCTGTATGTGGGTGAAAAAATATACTAAGATGAAATTTGTTACTAAGACCCTTCTGGAACATCTTCCAAAATCGAGAGGTAAATTGAGTACCTCTATCTGAGATGATAAACAAAGGGACTCCATGAAATTTCACCAACTCTCTAAGGTAGAGTCTAGCATAATCCTTGGCTAAATCTAAAGTTTTAACTGGTAGGAAATGGGTTAACTTAGTCATTTGGTCCATGATAACCCAAATCGAATATTGTTATCAGCAAGTATGAGACAACCCTATAATGAATTCCATATTCACACTTCCTACTTCTAAGTAGGAATACTAATATCCTAAAATGTACCACCTGGTCTTTGGTGCTTAACCTTAACCTATTGGCAACTTGGACATTTAGCCATAAATTCTATGAAATCCTTCATTATGCCATTCCACCATTAGACTTTCCATAAATCAAGGTATATCTAAGTGGCTTCTTGGTGAATAAAATATAGAAAACGGTGAGCTTCTACTAGCATTCGATGTCTTAAATCATCTAAATCTAAAGCACATAGTTTTCCAAACAACTAATAACATTATGTCTCCCTTAGGAGAAAACCTAAATCTTCTTACTCTAGACTGCTTCTTTCAACCTAAGTAAAATAGGACCTCTATCTTGCTTTTTTTCACCTCTACTGTCAAATAAGATTCTGAACCATTCTAAACTAAGATATTAATTTTGAATGAATCAACCAACCAAAATCCTAATCTAGCATGATGGTGAGACTTATGAATTAACTCTTTTTTCTCATCTTCTATACTCGCAACATTTCCCACAGACAACCTACTAAGAGTGTCAGCTACCACATTGGCTTTACCTAAAAGGTACAAGACACTCGTATCATAATCCTTGAACTCTAGTTATCTCTTCAGAAAAAGACTTAAATATTTCTAAAAGAATGCATATTGAAGTCTCTTTTGATCAGTGAACACATCAACATGAACCCTTTAGAGGTAATGACTCAAAATCTTTAAGGCAAAGACAACTACTTCCAACTCAAGATCATGAGTCAGATAACACTTATTTTGAGGCTTGAGATATCTAGAGGCATATGCTATGACCTTACCCTACTACATTAATAAACAACTAAGTAAAAATCTAGAAAAATCACAATAAACTACAACACCATCTACACCCTCTACCAGAGTCAAAACTGGAGTATAGGTGAGTCGAGTCTTTAACTCCTAAAAACACTTTTCACATGAATTGGACCACTGATATTTGACTTTGTTCAGAGTTAGTATGGACATGGGAACAAGTAATATAGGAAAATCCTTCAACAAACTGTCTGTAGTAACCGGCTAAACCCAAGAAACTCCTGATTTATATTTTAAAGATAAGTTTAGGCCACTTCCTCACTAATTTTGTATTTTGAGAATTAACCTAAATTCCTTAACCAAAAATGATATGACCAAGGAATGCTATTGATTTCAACGAAAACTTACACTTGTTGAAATTAGCGAATAGATAGTGAACTTTAAGAGATTGCAAGATAATCCTCAAATTGTCTACATTCTTATTCTCACTTTGAGCATAAATAAGGATGCCATCTATGAAGACTATAACGACTAATTATTTAAAGAGTTTGAACAACATGTTCATCAAGTGCATAAAATCTTCAGAAGCATTCATAATTCCAAAACACATAACAATAAATCTAAAGTGACCATATCGATTTTAAAGGCTATCTTCAAAAGGTCATGCTCTCTGACACAAATGATGATAGCTTAATCTAGAGCCTATCTTAGAAAAGCACTTGGCACCCTAAAGTTTTTCAAATAAGCCATCAGTCCCTAAATGGGGTACTTATTCTTGATTGTGACTTTGTTCAAGTGATGGTAGTCGATGCTTAGTACCTTATAGAGAGATGTTGAGCTTGATAAAAGCCTTGTGTAGGAGATATTTCAATTGATCCTTTAATTTTTTACTCATTTAGAGCCATTTTATATAGTGGGATTAAAATAGGTTTGAAATCTAAAAGAAGGATTTTGAATTTAATTTCTCGGGAGAGAGGAACTCTGAGCAGCTTTTCAGAAAACACTTTGTGAAATTCATTTACCACAAGAACTTACTCAAGAGTTGGGGTCTCAAACTATGAATCTTTAACTCAAACAAGATAATAGATGCATCCATTTAGAAATTATTTTCCTATCCTTAAGGTAAGAGGAAACTGACCTATAGACACTAAGTTACTACTCTTCCAATCTATGACTAGCTCATTTTGGAATTGAAGTTGAACTACTTTATTTCAACAACCAACTATGGCATAGAAAGAGTAGAGTCAATCCATGCCAAGAATAACATCAAAATGTTCCATGTCTAACTCTACAAGATTAATTGAGGTGACTATTTAGGAAATTATAACTAGGCAATTTCTATATACCCGTCTTCCTGTGACTAAATAACCAAATAAGAGTAGATACTGAGAAGAGTTTTGAGAGGATTTTAGGACTAACACCAAAATTTACTTCTATATAGGGTTTCATGAAAGAAAATAAGGCCCTGGGATATAACAATGCAGAAATATAAACATGAAATAGTTGTAACATACTAGTGATCATATTAGGAGAACCTTCCTGATCCTATCAAGTCTGAAGTGCATTAAACTTTTTCTAACTGTGTCTTCCAGCTGCACTAGATGAGGTACCATGCTAATTTGGGCGGCCTGGTAAATCTATTAAAGAGTTTGACTTTTTTTACGAGTATTCCTACCACTCTATGGAGACACTAGACCTTTACTCAATCTGTGGCCTAGTTTTCCACACCTAAAACAACCATAACTACTAGCCTTATGGTTCTTACCATATTTCTTGAAAATCGAGTTATTGCGAAAACTATTCATACTACTACAGAACTTACAGCATGTTACTATATCTTAACTATCTTCCCTAAACTTTGGCACTAGAGAACTAGCAAAAGATGGGGCTGGAGCTAAAGATTTTTGTAAAAACTTATAAAGACTACCACCATCTGACCTCTGTTGAGATAAGTTAAAGCTACTTGACCTGGCCCTCTTACTCTCCATTCCTTCTCCTTTATTTCTCATCTTAAATCTGTTAAGCATGAACCATCAATATGGTGATGTCTATCTCTTTAACCAACATAGAAGTTCTACACACTTTGACCATATTCTTAGAAACACCTTACATGAACTTACTCATTCGAGCCCTAGAGTCAGCAACTATAACCAGAGCATATTTTTCAAATTAAGTGACCTTAAGAGAATACTCATTTACACTCTTACTACCCTATTTCAAATTTATAAATTCCTACACCTTGGCCTTCCTTAGGTCAACTGGGAAAAACCTATCTAGAAATGCAGTAACAAATTCATGTCACTCAATCGATCCTACATCTGCACCTCTATCATCATTCCATTACTTATACTAGGTGTGAGTTACTCCTTACAACTGATAAACAACCAAGTCATCCCTTTAGTTGGAGTAACACCTATGATCTCAGTAACTTTCTAAATACTATCCAAGAACTCCAGTAAATCCTCTTTAGACTTATACACAAAGAATCCCAAAGAATACTAGAGGATTTATCTGAGTAAAAACTCTACCTATGGTTGTTGTCGCATTCACTATTGGGTTGGATGGTTCAACAGCCTACTATTATTCTGGGTGGTCGTGTATGAGGCTATTACTGTGAAAAAAAAGTAAAACTTTTCATAAATGTTACATAATCTCTCAATCATAAGTGTGGTGCTCTTCATACCCCTCATTAAGACTCTACTTTACGCAACTTTTAGACACCCTAGGATTCTGTAAACCTAATGCTATAATACCAACCTTTTACAGAAACAAACTACCCATTAGTCATAACATAGTGCATAGAGTAACAAGTGATCCTAAGTTAATGCATGGACTGGCATAGAACTAAGAATATTATATAAAATTGAATAACACTATGCCAAATCTAAAGTCTAATTTATATAAGAAAAAACAAAATCAAATATCAATGTTAAAATAAAAATGGAAGTCACTAAATATCACATAAAATTAAATTTCTACTGTCTGTCTGAAAGCCTCTACTAAGACGAGTTACTGGAATAAGCCCCTTTCTAACTCTAATTATTTGATACTAAAATAAAATTAAAAAATACTAATACTAGTTCTCAAATAATGAGGACTCACTAAAGTACTGTTGTTGGTATAATAGTAGATCATACTAAGCTCAATCCAAATGATGAATGTCAAAACCTATATTATGACATAATATAACACCAAAAATATGTGATTAGTACTTTAAATGGGCTGAGTATGTGAGATAGGAAATAAATTATATAGGCTAAACCTCATGGATGTAACATGGTAAACTAATGCAAGATAAAGTAACAGTTATGTACTACAGGGTCATATAAGTATTTGACTCTGAACTGTGGGCTACAGACTATGGGAGCTACTAATAACTAACATACCACAATCTGATCTAATTGGGGTTCAACCTGTAACCTTATCTAGAAGGGTGTTCAGCACCTTGCTAAGGGTACGAACACTGACTAACATGGATCCACTAAATCGATGTTCAAATAGACTAAGGTGTCAAGCCTAGTCTTATGGGTGATTCTTTAGAACCTATGATGGACCCATAGTATGGAGAATAAAGGACTTCTACTACAGGTCTAAACCAAAATAATGGGTGAGCCTTCATCATTGTGTTCTCTCTGTGCTAAGAACTACTCCTAATTAAATGACACTGATAACCAAAATACTTAAGGATAGTAATAATCTAAAAACTAAAACTAAATTCATTATCTGAAAGAATTCAAAAGCGTGTAATTTGGAGGATTTAATACTCAATATATATGCATAAAATCCTAGGTTATCGGGTTTTTATATCCCACCATCTCTGAAGAATGAAACTATTAGGCCAATTTCATAAACTGATTGAATTTAAAAAATTAAATAAATCAAGACCAACAATTATGTAGCTCAAAATATAATTAGGTTTTATTATTTTGAACAAAAAAGTACTAAAATATATGTAAAAACATAGGCCTATGACTCAATTAGATTAAAGAATAGGAATATCAAGAAATTCATAATATTCATGAACTGTAAACTCTAAGGGAGGAATTAAACTGAGAAATTATGTTAACTTTGTCACTCAATGTATGAAGGGAGACCCATTGATAAAATTACACATACTTGGAGATGAAAAGCAAGAACAAATCTTTGAAATTAGTGCATAAAGTTGAAGAACCATAAGTCTTCCTTGGGGAAAGAAAATTGCCTCTTTCTTTATGTTAAAGCTAAGTGTCAATTTTTTTTTAAGTAATGATTTCTTAGGTTTATATTGAACCTAGACATTCAGTCTTGAAATAGCTTAAATGATGTAGATTTAACGTTAAAACAGTGGACAAAAACTAATATGCCCTTTTAAATTTGTAACTGAAAAGTTATTGGAGGGATGAATGAGACCTTCCCATAATTATATGACCTACCTACAATCGTGGGTGGTGTTCTTGGCTGGGAGATGGATATGAGCTATATAAAATCAACCAAACAAGACTTGGTATAATCATGGGACCTACCTACAATCGTACCTTGGCTCATAGGCTGTAGGTTCCAATCGAACCAACTACAAAAGTCAAGATCGTACCCATGATTGTGGTTTCTAACCATGTTAATGGTTATATATTGTTGTAGAAAGGTATACGTGCCATGTTTCAGATGTTTTGGACTATTTTGATCAGACAAGAGCATTGTACAGTAGAACAATCTCACCAGGATCATACTTAAGCTTGAAGGTTCTTACTGTTTTATAATATTCCACTAAAATAGATGTAAACTTTTCATCTGATATCATCTTAATGTGAAACTACATGTTTTAGAAAGAGGTCTCAAGAACCTTTCATATGGTAGGTCAAAATCTTTAAAACACTTCAGAATCTAGGAGTTATGCCTGTTTGAAGTTGACTATAGTAAGGTTCTTCTCAAGAAATCAATCGGTAAGAAAGGTTTTGACTTGGCCATAAGCTAGGAGTTATTTGTGGCCTTAACAAATATCTACATCACTTCCCATAACAAAAATACATAATGTTTGCTTACATTTACTTATAGCATAGTTCTAATCTTAGCTTTGATTTTGGAGAGTTATACTCCAACATCGATATGTCACCAATCAAGGCACTCTATTAAAGGTAGTGTAGGTCACCTATTTGGTAGCTTGAGAAGGGATATATTAAACCTTTAGGCACTGACTTGGTGAGGGAAGCACAAAAAAGGTAAGATTTATTCGAATTAAGTTAAGGCTAGTAAAAGTAGATAAAAAGAGTATATGGGCCATAAAGTATAACACATGGAATTCAATATTGGTAAAAAAGTATTTCTTAAGGTATCCCCAATGAAGGTAGTAATAAGGTTCGGTAAAAGAGGCAATCTCACCCGTCAGTTTATTGGTACTTTTGATATTTATGAGGTTTGGGGTTTGATTGTTTATAGGTTAGCATTACTGTCAAGATCAGGAGTTAGTTTGGTATTCCACATTTCTATGCACAATTGGGATGGAGATTATATCATTAAATGAGAATCGGCTCTATTAGATAAGGATTTGGATTATAAAGAGGAACCAAAGGCGATTTTAGATCAAGATGTTCGAATGTTGAGGACAGAGGAGATTAGTTTAGTTAAGGTCTTATAGAAGCATCGTTGGATTGAATAATCCACTAGGGAAACAAAGAAGTACATGCAAGACAATTACTCTCAATTGTTTGAGGATACAAGTACTTTCTTATTTTCTTATTTTGATATATTTTTGCTCATTTGATCATTTGGGGAAAAACATTAGGTAAATTGATATCTGTTAAAATGAACCTTTTATTCCTTACATATAAGTATCTAGTGTAAAATTTAGCCTAAAATATTTTTCTAGATTTGATGTTATAAATTTCAGGCTAGGCTAGTTTGGAATAAAATTTTAGCAAGGTACTGTCAAAGTAAATTTGAAAATAAATTGGATAAGTATGGTTGTGTTTGATTTGATTCCTAGTTATCTAAGACACTAAGGAACCCACAAAATTTTACAGAATTAAACTTAGGTTAGTAGAACTCCTGAAATTGATCTTAAAATACCAGAATTGTTTGGGCTGTCTTAAAATTGAGGTGTGTTGTAAAAAAGAAAAGTTTTGGGTGAATCTAGGAAGTTTTCCTCTCCCATGTCGCTATAGAGACGTGCATAATAATATAGCAATGCGCCCAAAAGTGGAAAAATTCTTGCTACTATGTCCTTATATCAGCGAAAATTACTATTTTATTTTAAAAATCTTTCAAAATGGTTTATAATTTTAAAACATATTTTAGGGAAAGGGAGATGCAATTTTAGGCAAAATCACTAGCTAATGATCATTTTGCTTTAATAAGGTATGGTTCTCTTCTCGGTTAACTAGTAAATCCATAATCTAGCCTTAAAATTACTAGTTTACATAGTCGGGGAAGGTTAAGAACTGATTTTTTGTTGTTTTTATAGTGTAAGGGAGTAAATTTGATATAAAAACAATGTATTTTATTTAAAAATTATTAATTTACACTTCGTATGTCATTAATTCACTAAATCATCTAGGAAATCAATAGTCTTACATGAATTAAGGTAGAAAATTACAAGATGGGGAGGAAATGATCATGAGCTTGGCCTTAGAGGTTAGGTATGAGTTATAATTTTTAGTGTGGTAGGTCATTTCATTAATTATGTGTTTGTATGTATTTCTAGACCGAGATCAAGAAAAAACTATACGAAAGGGCAAGGCTCTGGCTTAGTGGAGTTGTGTAAGCTTGGTTCAGGTAGGTGATGATATCATAGTTTAATCAAATTTAAATTATATATGCATGTCAACAACTTCTTAGTATTTCTTATTAGTGCATGTTGTTTGGTGTGGTCTATTCAATGAACCTATCTTATTGTATGACTTGACCTACCTTATGGTTAAATGATGAATATTTTTGTGTTTGAATATTTTCTCGACTTATTGGTGGAACAAGGTTGGCAGATACTTGGATTTGGAGTTTTGGTACATGGATAAAAAAAAATTCTATTGAGAATGGTTATTATACCCATAGTGTGTATGTATGAGGTTCAGGTGAGCTTGACGGTTTCATATATGAACCAAGGATTATATTTATATGTTTGATAATTACTTAATTTTTCTTGACTCGTTTTGAGTTAGATTGGCTTACTTGACTTGGTGTTGAATGACTTGAGTTGTTGCTTGTAATCCTAAGCTATTTAATTAATACTTGTTATGTTAGGTATAGATTAGAAGGAGTGTGGATTGACTTGTTGTACTATGTTTTGGTTAAATATTCATCTTTTTATCTTGGATTGGCCAAATGATTCCACCAGTACTCTATTGTTCTTGAGTGCTGATATTATACTTTTTCTTAATTTTATTGAGTGCAGCATATATTTTAGTGGCTCATGCATGACATCAGTTGTGACTCTAGCGTGTGATCCAGATTTCTAGGTGAAAAACTTATTCAGGCTACTATGAAATCTTTTTTAATTACATGGTCCTTTGATTGTACATTTATCATTTTCCTTTGATTTTTGAAGTTCCAACCCCTTCTTGACATTCTTGATATGTTTAGATATAGCGACTTTTAAATTTCAGAGGTGTTTTTTTAGTAATTATTTTTGCATATTCTTAAATTGTTAGACTGAAGGATCTTAAAGCTATTTATGGGATAGTTTTCTTCTGTGTATAAGAGTTGGTTACTGTTTCTAGAGTTATTTGTTCTCCAGCCGGTGAATGGGGTGGGTGCCACTCAGGTCCAATTGGTTTGTGATATTTTTGTTATGTTAATTTTTTATATATATTTACTCATCTTATTTTAATATAAATTGGTGTTTTCTTATCTTATCTTATGAGTTTTTAAGGTACATTTATTTTTGAGATAATATAAATCAATTTTAGAGACCAATTGTAAGTTGAAATAAAAAGCACGTGTATGTTTGAGGTAGATAGATAGTACGTAACAAAATTTTTAAAATAAGATCCTAAGAATTGATTCTTGAAAGTTTTCTTGCATTTTGAAAAGGAGGGACTTAATAACTAAATCCCTATAAATGAAAATTTTAGAATGACATTGCTTCATTTAGGAAAAAAAATTGGTGTTTAGAATTTTGAGACATATCTGTGTAATTGACAGAAAAGGTTAATGTCATTAGCTTGTTATTTATATTTTTATTAGAAATTGGTTGAAGTTGTCATGATTTATGAAAATATTATTATCTTATCATATTGAAAATATGGGATAAAGTGTCCTTCTAAAGTTATGCCTTGCAACATATTTTTTAAATGAGAATATCTTACTTGGTGTTATTAGTCAAAACTCACTATGTTTATCCCATGCAGAGGTGGCTTAAAAATCAACTAAATACAATTTGTTTTGAAGTTTGTTGATGATCAGATTGAGTGATTAAGTAATTTTTTAATGAGTATTTTTATTGAAATAAAAACAACATTCTATATATACATGTGTTTGAAACATAAAGTGAAAACCATTCATTTGTTAAGAAATAGGAATATAGCAGTAAATTATGTGAAGTTAAAAGTGAATTAAGCTAACTCAAAGTAAAAAGGAATTCTCTCTCGGTGCACAATAGTGTGACTTGCTAAGGTGCGCCTAGATTGGAATTTCATGAGGTAGAAAGAAGAAAGTAACTATGCCGGAGGTTGAACTAACGGCGGCGACTATAGGCAAACAACCTATGGAGCAATGGCCATCTTTGAAAGAGGTGACCCCAAGGACCAATGGATATTTGGCAGTAGGGAGCAATACGAAGGTTGAAACATCAGTTGAGCTACTAGAACCACTACAAAAGGAACTATGGGAGACATCGCCGGAGAAAGGTATAGCTTAGAGAAAGTTAGATTTGACTGAGGAACCTGGTAAGAAATGGGCAAATTTCTTTGATAATAATCGATTATTAGCAAAGGGTATGATCTTAAGCTATGTTTCACCGGTGATGAAGAATGGAGAAAATGTGATTGAATTAAACAAGGAGGTTAGTCGAGCAACTAAGGAATGGAAATGAGCTTTGATTTTGTATGAGGTAGGTGATTACCGACTATTCCTGCAGTTGAACGATATATCGCGGTGTAGGTGAATACTTCTAGCAAACTTGAGGTATATTATCATAATGATGGTTATTTCTTAGTTCGCTTTGCAAGTCTGGATGATAAAAATGAATTGCTCTATTCCGAACCACATATGCTGAATAACCAGCCAATTATAATTAAGGTTTGGAGTGCTGAATTTGATTCCAACAAAGAGGTTCTTCAAACAATTCCAATTTGGGTGAAATACTCTAACTTTTCATTGAACTATTGGGGCATGGACTCCTTAAGCAGAATTAATAGTAGTTTGTCTCTTTATGTGATGAATGCACTACAAAGGTAGAGAGGATATCTTTTTCTCGAGTGTTGGTTGAAATGGATATGGCTAGGGAGCAACCAAAAATGATTAAAGTTGCTGATCCAAATGGAAGAATTTTCAAATAGAAAGTGAAGTATGAATGGGTCCCCGAGTATCCCACCAAATGTATGCAAGTCGGACACAAATGTCTACCTACGGAAGTACCTATAGGGAAAGATGCTTCTAAACTGGTCACTAAATAATAGGCTAAACTAGTCACAATTGTAGAGGAAGGCACATCACAGAGGGTGAATGAACAATGAAACAAACTACAGATAGAGGTTGAAAATTTTGGGAAATGGCATCAGGTACCTAGTAAGTCAGCTTCTAAGGCATCAGGCATGAAGAATACAACACTTCCTATGAAAACGGCTAATGGTTTTGAGGTTGTGGTTTTAAATGAGCAGACACCTGTGGTGTTAATTGAGGCTCGAAGGTCGCAGAGTGTGGAGATAGCTGGAAAGAAAAAGATATATATGGAGGACATGGTTGGTACTATCTCTCAACATAATACATAACTATAGTTACCTGGAATACAAGGGATATAAATAAACTTCATAAGCAAAAGGAGCTCAAATTGCTTATGAATGATAATAAAGTAGGGATTATAGAAATTCTAGAACATGAATTTAAGGAACATTTAGCTAGTACAATTATACAAAAATTATCACCTCGTTGGAGATATGCAACTAACTATGAATATTCTGATAAAGGGAGAATTTGACTTTTATAGGACCCCAGCATTTATGACTGTTTGATTATCAATAATTTTGCACAATTCATTCAAAGTAAATAGAAATTAAAAGTAGTAGTATGGTGTTCTATTTTGTGGCACTATATGGCTTGTACACTGTACAGGATAGGATACAAATGTGGGAGAATTTAAAGGTGGTGATGTCAAGTAATAAAGAACCTTTGTTTTGCATGAGAGATTTTAATTTAATTTTAAAAAGCACCGACAGACCACATGGTAGTGCAATTCAAGATATGAAATTTAGAGATTTTAATGAGTTTGTCACCACTACTGTTATGGCTGAATTAAGAACAATAGGAAGTAACTACAAATGGACTAATGGTCGTACTTACAGTAAAATTGATAAAGCTCTTGTTAATGTTGCATGGATGGTGTCCATGCCTACTTTAGAGGTAAATGTACTGAGGCCTGGTTTCTCGGATCACTCTTCTCTGAGTTTAGATATAGGCAGGTTATATAAGAATACATATAGACACTTCAGATTTTTTTAATTACTTAGCAGAGCATCCAGATTTTATTTTTAAGGTGAGGAAAGCATGAAATGATGGACAAAGAAAGGGCATGAAACAGGTGTGGCAGAAGCTGAAAAATGTCAGAGCAAGCATGCAACATTTGAATAATACTAAAATCAAGGGTATTTGAGAGAAGGTCACCAATCTGAGGTCACAGTTGAATGATATTTAGGACATAATAAGGGATCATGTAGAGATTGCTACTATAGCAAACTGAAAATTGTTTGAAATAGCAACTAGGGAAATGGAGTATGATATAAGAGAGTTCTATGAAACAAAAATCTTGGGTGCAATGGTTGAAATTAGGTGATGCTAACATTGCTTATTTTTTTGCTCATCTTAAAAACAGGATGGCTCAAAATACAATCACAAATCTAGTTACTGCAGAGGGGAATAGAATACTAACTCCAGAGGGGATAGAAAGAGAAGTAACTGAGTTTTACAAAAGATTACTTGGTCAATTTGCTCCATATTTTCCAAGAATTAATGTGAATATCATAAGAGATGGAGCAACACTAAATAAAGAACAACAGCTACAAATGGCTACCTCGGTGTTAGAGGAAGAGGTTATCAATGTCCTTAAGGATATAAATAATCTAAAAGCCATGGGACAAGATGACATTAATGCTATATTTTTCAAAAAGGCATGGTCTGTGGTAGGCAATGATGTTACACATGCAATTATCTAATTTTTTGAGAGAGGGAAATATATACTCCTATAAATTGCACAATAGTCACTCTTATTCCTAAAGTGGAGAATCCTACTAAAATAGGAGAGTATAGACCTATCTCTTGTTGTTCAATAGTGTACAATATTATTTCAAAAGTGATCACAGCAAGACTAAAGTGATGAACTACTTAGTTGGATCGAATCAGTCAGCTTTTGTACTAAATAGAGCTACAAATAATAATATTATTCTTAGCCATGAACTAGTAAGACGCTATGGGAGGAAGGGTATCTCCAAAAGGTGTATGAAGAAAATTGATATGAAAAAATCATATGATTCCTTATAGGTGAGCTTTATAGAGAAAATTGTGCTAATTAAAGTTCCCTGAATAAGTTATAACTTTGATTATGCAATGTGTTACTAAAGTCACCTATTCAGTGATGGCCAATGGAAAAGCTACTAAACTATTCCATGCAAGGAGAGGGATTAGAAAGGGAGATTCCCTTTAACCTTATCTATTTTTACTATCCATGGACTAACTAACAAGAATACTAAAGAGGCTGCATACCAATACTGAAATCCACTACCACCCCAAATATAAACCACAAAGAATTATTCAATTAAGTTTTGCTGATGATTTACTCTTATTTTTCAGAGGTGACTTAAGCTCAATTAGATGTTTATAACAATGCTTTGAGATGTTTTCACAAGCATCAGGACTAGTGGCAAATCTGGATAAGAATAATGTGCACTTTGGTGGTATATCACAAGTTTGTACAAGAACAAATTCTATAGAAACTACATTTCCAAAAGGGTGATCTGCCATTTAGGTATCTTGGGGTTCCTCTGAGTACTAACAGACTGTCCCTTCTACAATGCAAGCCTTTGACTGATAAGTTGTTAGGGAGAATTACAAGTTGGACAATTAGATTTTTGTCATATGCTGGAAGGGTGCAATTGGTTAAAAGTTTCTTATTTTCCAACCAAGTATTTTGGTCACAAATATTTTCACTACCTAAAAGGATTGTCCATGTTGTGGAAGCTATTTGAAGGAGATTTTTAGAGACAGGGAGTGCATATATCACCAAGATGTATCTTATCGCATGGGAAAGGTTATGTTACCCTAAATCAAGTGGTGGTCTAAATTTTTTAGATATTCATATATGGAACAAGGCTGCTATAAGTAAATTATTATGTAACTTCAGCAAAAGAAAAAGACAAGCTATGGGTGGAGTGGATACATATTTATTATGGGAAAGAAGGAGTATAGGGTACACAATCAAACCAAGCCTTTTAGATAGTACAAATAATTTTAAAAGCTTATAAACATATCCTGCCAGCTAGGTATACCGAGCAATCATTGAAAAATATAGACAACTACTTTATTAAAAAAGTTTATCTACAGATGCGAGGAGAAATGAAGAAAGTAAAATGGAAAAAATTGGTATGGTCTAACCATGGTGCAACTAAATGGTTGTTCATTCTCTTTTAACCTCTACACAGGAAGCGATCTACCAAGGTAATATTGGCAAAGTGGGATAAATGAAGTTCTATGTCCTTTTATGCCAAGAGAAGGATGAGGATGTGGATCACCTATTTTTTATATGTTCATTTCCTGCTGATATATGGAATAATTTGCTAGTCTGGAAAGGGATTGCAAGAACTATTCTACCATGGAAGGATGTAAGTATAATAGGTAACAAAATTTATGAAAGGTAAGGGATGTAACGCACAAGTCTATAAAATGGTTCTAGCTAGTATTGTGCATAGTATATGGATGGAGCGTAACAGTAAAATATTTCAACACAAATAGAAATCAAAGGAGCTTATAACCAGGCAGATAATTCATGATGTTCATGGAAGGGGAGCTATCAGTCCAAAGTTCTTTCTCGACTATTAGAACTAAAAGTAATTCCTAGGTGCTAATGTAATGCTTAGATAAGGAATAGGTAGATAAGACATTGGTTAGCAAGCTTGGGGATAATATCCAATATTGCTAAATTTGATTTGTTATGTAATGTCACTTGGTAAATAAATAAAATATTTACTTTCCAAAAAAAGTGAATTAGTTGGCCAATCACTGACTAAATCTTTAGGTAAAATATTTATAAGTGAAACTTCAATGAAAATAAGACGTTTGTCAAGTTGTATATTAAAAATGATGGTAACTCAACATATGTGATTGGAGATCCAATGAAATAGGTTCATATGGGTAATAAAAAGTCATTGTTTGACATATAATGCAATGAAAGTGAGGCTGAATTGTAAATTCGTAATCCATTATCAAATTCTTAATAGTTGGTATATTGCTCTGCAGAATACAGTTGATGGGTGGATCTATATGAGTGTGATGTTATGCCGCTTCCATGAAATTATAATGGAATTTTAAAGATTTCATTCATACCAGGACACACGCAAAGCCTGTTAGTGCAAAATCGTGATAACTATAAAGATTGGGTAAATATAACGTAACAAAACAAGACTCTATCTTACAAAAGAATTCTTGGTTCAGAGAAGTTGTAAACTTCATCAACTATACTATGACCTTTATCTGATTTTTTCTAAGTCTGGTTCTAAGTCTACAAGACATCATATTTAACGCATTATGTTCATTTCTGAAAACCCAACATATTTTCTCACACTACAAAAAATAGATAAATTTAGGGGGTTTATATTGAGGGGGTTATCAAAACCCCCATAGATTCTATAATATTGTGGTGCTTTAAAAACTCCCGCAATTTAATTTACTTTCTGGGGGTTATCGAGGTCATATTGTGGGAGTTCTTACAACCACCACAAATATTACTTTATTACTTTTAAATATCTAATTTTTGCTATTACTTATTTATTATAAGACCTATTTTTTTAATTCTTTCAACTTTTTGTGCCAAAAAGAATGCGGTAAATTCTCCCTCGTTTTCTCTAATAAATTTTCTCCCTCTTTTAGTTTCAAATTCTAGGGTTTTCAATTTTCTCAGCACTCAACACTCAGCAGTGACATTTTTCTCTCCTCTCGGCTCGAAATTGTAATTTTCTTCCCTATCCCTTGATTCATCTCGGCTCAAAATTGTCTCTTATTAGATTTTTTTTATTAATTAACTACAGAAAAATCTGGTAGTGAGCTCTTCATTTTTATTTATCTCTTCATTTCTATGTTCAACTTGAGTTTCTAGAGAAAGAAACATAAATTATGCCGGTATTGGAAGAAAATAGTTTTTGGTGACTCTGTTAAATTATTTTTGACTGATTGTAAAATCATTGTTAGCTAGTGTTTTGTTTCCATTGTTGTTAATCAGTTTTCTCCATTATCAATTTGGTAATTTAGGTTTTTGAGATCGATTAGAGTTACACATTATGAAGTAGTTATACTTGAAAATTTAAAATAAATTTGTGCCAACAACCTATACAGTAAGCCAGTCAGAATGTTTTGGATTTTCTTAGAATGCAAGTTGTAAGTAAAAGTATAAATCTTGAGAATATCTAATACAAAACCAGTATATTTTAGAAAAGAAATCTTTTGATATATGAGGAAATGAGTTGAATAAAGCAAAACAGATATAGAGGATTTATATAGTTGACACTTATTAGTTTGGGTTTGACATGTGATTGATTAATTTGATTTATATATAATTCCAAGATGTTAATTGTGTGTGCATAATTATGGCCTGAAGGGAAATAAACTATTGGAGAAAATTCAACATTTTAGCTCTACTATAAACTAGAAAATGAACAAAGAAATACAGACCAGGGATGACACATTTTCTTGCTTTGTTTATGACCTAACATTTACCTGACACCCTAATTTTCCCATCTATACTAAGGAAAGTAGGACACACAAGATGGCATGGTGCCTGTAATCTTTATTCATTTAATTACTAATTTTGGATTCCTCATCTTAACCATCTCCTTAAGTCAGTGATTGAACAAGGAGACATTTCTCCACCAAGAATGTCGGTGTAACACAAATAGTTTGATTGTTGTTCCATCCCAAGATAGGAAACCTGAAGACTTTTGAAAATAGGACTTCTCAAGTTCTAACTGTAGCCATAGGCAGCATTTAACGAGTATGTCTCATGAATAGGATAAGAGAGGTATTTCTTCATGGAACTAGCTCTTTTTCTTTCTGGTTTGGAAGGCCTTTGTTTTCATATGCTTTGCGAGCGAATTCGAGCCTTTGCAGACTCAGTGACAACCATATAGTTATGAACTGATGCAGTAGCTACATTATTTCCTGAAGTACTATAGCGGGATATTATACTATTTGAACGGATGGTAAAGCGTAGGCATGGAGTGTTTGCGGTTGATTGGCTTTTACGGGGGCTTATTGAACGCACTTGGAGAGGTTTTAGCTGACAAGGGGGTGGAGTAGATGGTGGTTGAATTGCAGAGTAATTGTAATATGATGTTCTCTAGCGATGGGGATAATTAACAATATAATATGGAGTACTAGCTTGTCTATGTAGTGGGCTTGAGTGTTGTGATCTTCAAGTATTTGGAACCATGGGGAGATAAAAAGGGTGAACCATAATAAACGCAGAACTTAATAGATAAGACCTTTTCTTTCAATTGACCTTTTGGATAGGACCTTTTCATTCTACTGACCTTTTGTATCCTATAAGACAAACCTACGCAAAGATAATTAAAGGGACAAATCTCCAGTAGTCAAGGTAAAACTAATGTTTTTTTCTAAAAAAAATAAAGTATTAATGAATATGTACTTCTGTAAAGCTTTAAGCTTTAGGGAAAATGAGATTCTTATGATATACTTAAGGTCTCATTTCATTGAAGTTTTTAATCATACTGAATTATGTCTTAAAAGTGAGAGCAAAAAGAATTAAAACCTAGAGGCATGCTTCTATTCTTAGCTTTTTTTCCTATACACACCATTTGGGTGCTTCTGTATTTTTATAGTATGCTTTGTTATATTGTCTCATATCATGCATTATAAGCATTCTACAGAGGTTTACTTTACTTGATGCGTATGTTTGTTTGGTTAAGTTATTTTATTATTTTGTGCTACTTTGTTCTATTAGATAAATGGTTTATTTCTGTTATGCTATAATACACAATTATCTTTTTTCATTGGATGAGAGGTTCACTTATAACAACATATTCATTGTGCTTTTCAGTTAAATGAGATGTTGGGATATTAGAAAATTGGTATCTGTTCATCCAAATGATTTCTTTGACGATAAAAATAAAGAAAAGAAATGTTGGGACATTAACCACTTGGTATCTCCTCATCTAAATAAGTTGTTAGGTGATGAAAATAAAGAAGAGGAGAAAATTCAAAGGGAGCAAGTGGAATGGTTTTCTTTGTGTAAAATAGCATTGAAGATTATCTTGATTTATTATGAAGAAATACATATGCAACACACCCAGCCATACATCTTAGGTGCACCTGTGATGCTTCATCCCTAGAGTAATGCTAAGTGGGACGATGATGCCCATATTAAATATATTCAGTTTTGTGAACAAGAGATTATAAAAGGAAATAGACCAACTACTTATTTATCTAAAGTTGGATGGAAAAATATGGTTAATAAGTTCAATAAGAAGATGAGAAGAAAGTATAATAGAAAACACATTTGACCGAGTTTTTGAATTAATAGTCAGATAGTGTTTGCTAGTATGTCTAATGAAATATCTTGTATTTGAGTATTAGGTGTTGTTTAGGCTTTCTAATTGTAGATTCTAATATTTTTATTGATGAAAATATTATAATTTTTTGATAGACACTTAATTTAGCTTAAATAAAATCTGGAAAGTCCTTTGAAAAAGGGGCTACAAATTTTAATATTTTTTTATGACTGTACAGCCATGCAAAAGGTTAAGCATTTTCAAAATCCTTTAAAATCAGCATATACACCATATGATGCTAATGGGCATTCTTCTTCAACAATGAGTCCAACTCTATCTCATGCTGTAGGAGCCTCGACATCAGTAAAATTCCCACATATGATGCGTCAAATCCCTTGCTAGATGATGAAGTCCAACAGCAAAAACAAGCTTCAACCTAACCTTCTAATTCAAGTTCGATGTCTAAATCTATACCATATTGGACTGTAGAGATAATTGGTACTCTCCCCGTTTCAAAAAGAATGACCTACTTTTCTCTTTTTTTGGCATTACTTTAATTTCAACTTTTCACATGGCATACTTAGGACCACAATATTAAAGGGCATTTTGGTACATTTGACACAACTTTAATTTAAGGCCACATGATTCAAAAGTCTTCTTTGTTTTCTTAAATTTTGTGCCAAGTCAGAGTAGGTCATTCTTTTTGAAATAGAGCGAATATGTCTTATATGTATTTTACTTAATCATGAGTACTCTAATTTTTCCTCTTTCGACTGAGTAACTTGTTTCTTATTAAAGATTTGGAGAAGACTACAAAAACTATTAGGGTCAAGGTAAATGATATCAACTACCTAACTTTAGAGGAGCGTATTATTGTTCACTTCAATAAATATGGCTCAGCAATTTGCAGGATATTGTAGAACATTAGCAGTTGATTGTAATGTATTTCCTATTAGTTTTGAGAGATGGTTGGGGCCAATAGGTGTTCCTAAAACGTACAAAGAAGACTGCTTTGAAACATTTTTAAAGGGGCTAGTTCTATTATACATATTTTTACTTGTACTACTAGACTTTTATAAATATACAGAAACTAACTTTGTGTTACTCTTTGAAGCCTCGATTTTATTTTAGGACTACTGAAGCCACTGCATACAGAGATTATACTTCTAGCATTGGAAAAAAAGTGGCCTACATATAGACAAAGGACGTATAATGAATTTAACAATCCAGCCAAAAGTACTAATGAACTGTTAAGTAATGTTTCAAAGGGTATAAGAAAAGATCAGTGGGCTAGTTTTGTTGCTTACCATAGAAGATCATCAACAATTGTAAGATTTTTGGATTTTTAAATAAATTTTACTGTCATTCTAATCAAATATATTCTAAACTTTGTAAGTTATAATTATTTTTGTTGATAGGATCTTTGTAAAAAGAATAAAGAAAATCAAAGCAAGCAAAAAATTCCACACAAGGGTGGTTCAAAATCATTAGCTAGAAGACAACATAAGATCGTACACATATCAACTTGCTATTTTTTTTACTTTTTTCTCTAATTTAAGTATTTAATTTAATTTGTTTAATAGTTTATTTTTTAGTTTTTGGCAACTGGAATAAATCCTAGTCGGGGACAAATGTATCTTGAAACTCATAAAAGGAAAGGTGGATCGTACGTAAATGAAGAGGCAAGAATTATAGGGGTAAGTGTAACATCGTCGTACTTTTTGGTATCATGTTGTCTGTTCACATTATTATTGTTGTCTTATTTGATATTTTGGTTATTTATTTATTTTTCTTGATTTTTTTTGGCTTTCATTGATTTCTTCTTGGTGTACTGGTTCATAGTGCAGAAAGTGATTTGCTATCAGAAGTTGATTCATAAAAGAAAATTTCAATTAACCTCTCCCCCTCTTGAATTTCAATTGGTATCAGAGAAGGTCTCACAAATAGCATTTACTAACCGCAAGTGAGCAATGATCAAATGGTCGATTATCAAATTTCCAGTGCTCTTCTTCAGGATTGTCACTCCTCCACAAGACCAGCATCTTTCAATAGAGAACATTACTCATATTGGAAAAACAGATTCACTATCTTCATCTAATCAAATGACTACCAAGCCTGGGTTGTTATCAAAAAGGTTCCTAAGCCAATTCTAGGGCTCAAGGAAAACAAAAGAACAAGGATAAAGAATCTAGTAGCACTAATATGGAAGATCTTGAAAATTTTGATATTACCAAAGAACAACCAGAGGCAATCCAAAATAACACGTGCTATAAGTTTACTTTTGTGTGAAGTTAGCGGAGAAGAATACGACAAGATCTTAACATGTGAGACAGCAAAAGAAAAGAGGGACAAACTGAAGGTAACCTATGAAGGAACCACCAAAGTCAAGAAGTCAAAAATTATTGCTCTTGTGAATGAATATAAGTTATTCAAAATTGAGGAAAATAAGTATATTGAAACAATGTTCGCCGTATTTAGCAAAATCGTGTACGAACTGAAGTCACTTGACATGATCTGTCCACAACCTGCAAGTTCAGAAGTTGGTCTAAAGTCTTCCAAAGACATGAGAAACCGAGGCTACCATTTTAGAAGACGAAGACCTTTACAACATGACATATGATGAACTACGAGGTAACTTTATTGCATATGAGAAAAATTGTATCAACAGATTTCACAAGGATGAAAGAAAGAAAACAATAGCCTTCAATGCTACTCTAATCGAAGAAGAGGACATTCTGGAAAATACTGATAGCGAAGGAATGGTCCTCATCAACCGTGGGGTAACTTAGATCATAAGACAAAGACAACAAAGATCCCAGGGAAGCAAGAATAATGACTTTGATAGAAACAATAATCTTTGTTACTACTGTGGAAGGCCTGGATATTTCAAATAAAACTATCTAGAATTGAGTCAATGATCGTCCAAAAAAAATTAAAATTTTAGGGCCCAAAGTGATGAAAATGAAACTGAAGAAAAAATAGAGGCTGCAAATATGTGCTTTATGGAAACTGGTGGACCTAGTGAGGTAAGGCCACATAACTATCATAATTGTAATACTCTTGAGTGTAATCTAGATATGATAACTAATGAAATTCAAAAAATCGTACATAAATATAACAATCTTGCTCAAGATAAGAAAAGTTTTGAAGTTCATTTTGAACAAAAACTCTTAGAAGAACGACGAAACTGGCAAATAAAAATTGAGGCATGTCAAGTTGAAATGACTTGCTTCATAAAGAGCTTGGTGATGTAAAAACCAAATTGAACAATCTTAAAAGGTCTCTAAGCCACAGTTTCAAAGGAACAAACTTCTTAAAAGGGAATTCGAGTTTCTTCTTATAGTCTTTTATATCAGCTAAGACCTCCTTTTATTTTTGAGGACCCATCTGATTTACTTGTGGATAGAGTGGGCACAAATCCTACAGTTGTAGGCATAATCCTAAAAGTATGTGGGTTTGGAAGCCCAAGGAAAGCACATCTAACTCGAAAGGACCCAAGACCACTTGGGTACCTAAATAAAATTAATCTTTTTGTTTTGCAAAAATAGATCCACAAGAGCTACAGAAAAGGAATATAGGTCATTGACACTGGCTGTTCAAGACATATGATTGAAAAGAAGGATAACTTTTATTCCTTAAATAAAGTAGATGAAGGATCATTCAAATTTAGTGACAATTCCAGAGGCAACGTCATTAGAGTCAGCTCAGTAAGACTCAGCTCATCATGCGAATTCACTGAAGTATACCAAGTAGACGATCTTAAATACAACCTACTCAGCATCAGTCAACTATGTGACACCAAGTTTTGAGTGCTCTTCAAATCTGAAAGCTACTCAATTAAACATGACAAATGAAATATCTCCCTTATCGGTGAACGCATTGATAACATTTATGTTTTAAATAGTCCTAACTTTGACACCTTGACCTATCTCACTGTGCAGGCCAAAGATACTTGGTTGTGGCATAGAAGCTCGGGCATGCCAGTATGCATATTGTTGAGAAACTATCTAGGCTTGATTTGGTGAAAAATCTTCCAAAACTCAAATTTGAAAAGGATCATATCAGTGATTCCTGCTAACTGGGTAAAAAAACTAGAACATCTTTCAAAGCCAAGGACACTATCTCTACTACCAGACCTCTCTAAATAATCAACATGGATCTATTTGGTCCTACCAAAATCGTAAGCATTGGTGAAAAATATATGTTTGTGTCATAGTTGGTGATTACTCATGATTTTCTTGGGTTATGTTTATTGGACAAAAACATAAAGCTTTCAAAAAATTTGAGATTTTTTGTTGAAAAATATAGAGAGAAGTTGGGCACCTCATCACCTGCATTGACAGTGATCATGGAGGAGAATTTGAAAATAAGTCATTTGAAGAATATTGTGCTCAAAATGGATACTCTTAGAACATCTCTTCACCACGATCTCCCCAAAAAAATAGTGTAGTAGAATGAAAGAATCGGTCCCTATAGGAAACAGCCAGAACAATGTTGTTAGAGCACAATCTCCTAGATCACTTTTGGGCAGAAGTAGTTAGTACAATATGTCATATCATTTACAGGTGTCTAATTAGACCTATTTTGAAGAAAATACCTTATGAACTCTATAGAGGAAAGAAGGCCAACATCGGATACTTCCATCCCTTCGGCTGTAAATATTTTATTCACAATAATGGTAAGAATACCCTAGGAAAATTTGATCCACGAAGTGACGAAGGTATTTTCCTTGGATATTCTCCCACTAGTCATGCTAACATGGATTTTAATAAAAGAACTTTGGTTGTTGAGGAATCTATTCACATCGTCTTTAGTAAATCTAACCATTTTACTATGAGTATAAGTGTTGATGAAGTACATGTAAGTAATATATATACTGGAGAAAATCTCAGCACAACTCCAGAGCCCTCTCAAGACAAGTCGACTATACCCTCAACAGAGTCGACTCCTACAGCAAAAACATGGAGGCCAAACAATCCAAAAGAGTTGAATCAGGATGGCAGCCATTCAAATAAATTCATCATCGGAAATCCAAAAGACAAAGTGCAAACCAGAGCATCATTAAGGAGACAGCATTTGTTGCCCACATATCTCAAATCAAACCAAACAAAACTGATAAAGCTCTCAATGATGAATCATGGTTTGAATCTATGAAGGAAGAACTAGACAAATTTGAACAAAATCAAGTTTGGACGCTAGTTGAAAGACCAAGAAACTGCTCAGTAATTGGAATCAGATGGGTCTACAGAAATAAGGTTAATGAAAAAGGTAAAGTTATTAAAATAAATCTAGGCTCGTAGATCAAGGATACTCTCATTAGAAAGGTATTGATTATGATAAAACCTTTGCCCTTGTGGCTAGGTTAGAGGCAGTATGAATTTACTAGTTTTTGTCGCATTCAAATATTTTAAATTATATCAAATGGATGTAAAAAGTGCTTTCTTAAATGGATTTATTCATGAGGAAGTTTTTGTAATGCAACACCCTGGATTTGAAGATCCTTCATTTCCAAATCATGTTTCAAGTTATCAAAAGCACTCTACGGCGTCAAACAGGCCCCAAAAGCTTGGTTTGAGAGACTGAGTACTTTCTTCTAAATTAAAATTTTCAAATGGGTAAAATTGACACAACTTTGTTCATTCAAAAAATTAATTCAAATCTCCTTATTGTGCAATTTTAAGTTGATGATGTCATTTTTGGTAGTTCTAACATCTCTATGTGTGAGAATTTTTCTAATTTGATGAAAGGAGAATTCAAAATGAGTCTTATGGGCAAGCTCACATTCTTTCTGGGACTACAAATCAAGCAAACTCCCAAGGGCACCTTCATCAGTTAAGCCAAATACATGAAATAACTCATCAAAAACTTTGGCATGGAGAATGAAAAGGCCTATGGAACACCCATAAGTCCATCCACAAGAATTGATTCATATTTGGGTGAAAAGGACATTGACGAAAAGATGTACCATGGGATAATTGGGTCTCTACTCTACTTAACTGCAAGTCGGCCAGATATTATGTACAGTGCATGTAAATGCACCAAATTCCAATTGACTCCTAAGGAATCTCATCTAATACTGTCAAATGAGTCATACGATATCTAATAAGAACACAAGACCTCGATCTATGGTATCCCTACTATAATCATTTTAATTTAATCGGATATTCATATGTTGATTTTGTAGAAGACAAAAGTGATAGAAAGAGCACTAGCGGAACATGTCAAATTCTTGGCGATGCTCTTTTCTCTTGGCATAGCAAGAAATAGACTTCCATCGCTTTCTCGACCATAGAAGCTGAATACATAGCTGTCAGAAGTTGTGGAACTCAAATTCTATGGATTATGCACTAGCTTCTTGACTTTGACTTAGCTTTTTAATCTATTCCTATTATGTGTGATAACACTAGTGCCATCAACCTATCTAAGTACACTGTGCATCACTCTAGGGCTAAACATATTGATATCAAGCATTATTTCATTCGAGATCATGTTGAAAATGGTGACTTTTTCCTAAACTTTGTTGACTCTGAAAATAACCTGGCATATATCTTTACAAAACCTCTGCTAGAAGAAAGATTTTGCTCTCTACGGAAAAGACTTTGAATCATTAGCATTCATGATATTTAGAAACCTTTTATCTATGCATTTCACTGTCTGCATATTGCATGTATATTATTTTTTTTATTATGTCAAAGGGTAGAAGGATGGAAAAATCAGAGTAGCCTATCAGTCAGGGGGAGAAGAAAAAACACAAATGTTAGCTAATACTTACACAAGTCAGGGGGAGCAAGCTGACAAACAGGGAAATTAAGTGATGTTTACTTTTGTTGTCATTATCAAAAGGGGGAGATTGTTGGCCTCCAAAGTTTATATTTTAATAATGACAAACTCACAAGTGTATCTCTGTAGCTGGTAATAATGGAAAGGTAAAGGAAGTCGGCTCCAGAAATAGAACGACATTAAGAATAGAATGACATCCTCAATATCCAAGTATCATCCAAGTAAAATCAATCATGAGAAGACAAATGGAAGGAGCATCCCAAATATTACGGAAAATCAAATCACAATATCTCGCCAATGATATAGAGGACCTCGGCTTAGAAAGAAAATAAATCAAGCATCATGGAAATAGAAGAAGGATCAGCCTTCCCACAATCATGGTTGCAATCCCCAGATTCATGACAAATTGAATTAATCAAGAAGATAAGATCACAAGTACATTAGCAAGGCAAAAAAATCAAAAGGGAAATATAGATCACAAACATATCTTATATAGACGTGATTCAAAGCAGTATATAGACATATCTGATATGGACATTATACATGGCTACATTCTTTAATCAAGGAATAAATTCATATCCTTCATTGAGAATAAATCCCTTGGGTTTACTTATGAAGAGAAGCATCCAAGGACTATAAAAGAAAAAGACCGAAGATACACTTTTTATGCCACTTCAAGGAGAAAATTAAAATTGTCCTATTCTTAGTCTTACAAAGCTCTGTAACGTTAGTTTACAATTATTATATAAAGAGTAGGATCGAGTCAACTTTGTAAAATCAACTAAAGTTGTGCCACAATATCTAAAGAGAAAAATAAGTCTTCAGAACTTGTTTCCTATCATTTTACTCGAACTAATCCTTTAACAATCAAAAGGAAACTTAAAATCCAAGGGGATTGGACGTAGACACTGGATTGGTGTGTCAAACCAGAATAAATCTTTGTGTTGTTTAATTTATGATTTATTATTTACATACTTAATTGTTTAAGTTTAATCTATTTTTTAAGTTCTTTGACCTGTAGGCAAGTCGACTATGAGAAGTCAGTAGTCGACTCACAAAAGAAAATTTCAATTCACCCCCTCTTAAATTTCAAAGTCGACTTTTCCAAGTCGATCTTCCTCTTTTTGTTTTTGCCTAGTGCACCCTCTCCCCAAATTTTTAGATGATGGATGGAGGTGCTAGGGAGCACCGAAGTATCTCAAAGGTACTCCTCGACCCCAGCTCTCCTTCAAAGCTTAGTAATTAAAAAGGGAAAGGAGAAATATGTACCACCCTGGTTCTTGAAGAATCTCATGTCAAAAACTATGAGCTGACCAACATTAAAAGGAATGCCATCTAGAATGTAGGAAACCATCCGAGCCCACAAATCTGGGACTGTTGTTAATTGGGTCCAAGGGGAGACTCAACTACATATGATGTTAAACCAAATTCGGGCTTGTAGTAAAGTCATTCACGGAGATATTTCTCTTAGTTGCGGCCCAAAAGACTTCTTTTTTGGGAAAAGTCTTTCTATAAACCAACTTCTTGAATCACACTTTTTTTCTTTGAACTCACCTAAGTTTACATTTAGGATTCCATAGATAACGTTGATTTGCTCTACCCTAAAGTCCACCTCTTTTCCCTAGATCTTGAGAGTCATGTTGGATGGGTCTGAGAAAGATGCTACACTAATATTGGTGTAGAATTCACGGATCCATTGTTCATTTTCCTGGTAAGGATCCATGGCAAAACACCACCAACCTGTGGACATAAGCCTATCATGAAATGACGAAAGATTTTCTAGCATATTCCTCTCTTGGAGAACAGCTTTGTCCTCAGAAGATCACCATAGTAGAGAGAGTGTCACTCTGGTGCCAAGAATCAGACTTGGCGTAATCCTCCATGAGATTATCCTGAAAAACAACAGACAACACAACAACATTAACATTGACATTTTCATGTACAAACTATGCTTTGTTGTCCACTAGAGCTCAAGGGGTGATTACTTGGTGGTGTTTGGACAAAATTTTGAAGTGAAAAATTTTTTACATAGGCAAAAAATCAGCCTTGGTTACCATGATCACGGGCTATTAAGTCGCGATTGCAATCTCAATGACCGTGATCACGATATCGAGACCAGTTCTAAATCAATTTTTCAACATCAAAAAATTCAAATTTTAAGTCAAAAGCATGTTCTATAAAAAATATTTACATTAAAATCATTCAAAAAGACTACTAGATACTCAATTACGCCCTTAGAATAGAAAAACCATTAGTGAAAGCACATTTGGGAAATTTATCGAGCACCTGGTGTGCACTTTTTATTTTCAAAATTTCACACACAATTTGGGTACTAAAGACTTCCCCACTCATGTGCACACCATATTCTAGCAGCTAAACACCACATAAGTATAATTTACGAAGCAATTAAATAGGAAAATCATAACTTCAGGCCTTCCCTATAACAAGCATTCTATGACCTATTTTCAATAATCAAGGCATGGATTCGAGGAACCTACCGGATAAGTGATGCAAGATAAATATAAGGATGCCATTGGAATGCTCATAATTTGTTCAGGAATGGGTCCAATTAGAGAGAGAAATTAAGAAGGGAGTGTTGGGGGAAATAGGGACTCAGATGGCCATATGAATGATGTGATTGCAATCACGGTCAGGGTTCCGGGATCGCGGACACACGAGTGACCGCGATTGAAGCCAATGTCCCGCGATCCTGGTAATTAGGAGCATTTTTACTCCCCAGTTTTCCCCTATTCGGCTTGGTTTACATTTGGACAGATTTTTCCCTGTTTAGTTCAACATGCAGAAATTTCACACTTTCCCCTTCTCAAGCTTATCTAACACACTCTATAGCGCCATAAATGCATGGGTTAATCAATTGAAAAAACTAAAATCTACACTACAAAAATAGAAATAAAGGATACGAGCCACTTTTGTGGCATTTCTAGGTTGCCCCCACTTGAAGCTCCACGAGTTGTTTCTTTGTTTTTCATACTCAAAAGTAGACCTCATCGTTATGAACTCTAAACCTCATCTCACCCTACTCTAAGTCAAAAATGCCTCTTACGGTGGCTAAGAAAGGTAGACCAAGAATGATGGGAACCTATTGGTCCATTTCACAGGCTAAGAAAGGTAGACCAAGAATGATGGGAACCACTTGGTCCATTTCACAATCTAAAACCACAAACTTCTCCAGAAGTAAAAATTTGTCCACTTTGACTAGCACATTAAACAAAATCTCAACTAACCTATTGATAGACCAATTCGCTATTAAAAGTCTCATATTTGTTGGAGTTTGGGTGTCTAATCAAAGATTTTTATAAATGACAAAAGGCATGAGGTTTATACTCACACCGAGGTCGCATAAAGCTTTCGCAAATATATGTGTTCCGGTGGTGCAAGGGATGGTAAAAGCTTCGGGGTCCTCCTTCTTTTACGCAATTTTTCTACTCATGATAGCACTATAACCATGGGTGACTTCGATTATGTCACCTTTAATGAGCTTCTTTTTTGAAATCAGCTTCTTCATGAGCTTAGCATATCCCAAGATCTCTTGGATCACTTCAAGCAACGAGATATTTATAGAGCGATTGCTAAGCTTAGTCATGAATTTTTTGAGCTTGTCATTATGTTCTTTATTCTTAAGCCTTTGTGGAAGCGGAAGAGGGACTTTCATGGTGGGAAATACATCAACTTAAGGTTTACCATCCTCGACCACATTTTCATTCATCACCACCAATTCTTTTTCATCTTCTTCAATTTGAGATGACGAGGGACTTTTCTTTGACTCAACCACAACATTTTCCTTCACATTCATTTATTCGACCTTGGGCTCATTTTCAATTAAGTGGAGATTTACCCGATTTGTGTTTCCAATTTTTTAATGGAAGTGAAGTGTGACACCACCATGTGGTGGAGTTGTGAAAAATTACCTTTCATTTCACGGACCATTTTGTCCGTTCCTTCCACTTTCATTAAAATTCTTGCAAGACATCTTTGGTTTTTATTTGTTGGTGTCGACGATGCTACCATATTTGTTCTTTGCTCGATATTAATAAGGCATATAGCGTTCATAATCACAATCTCTATCCCTCAAATTACGTTCACATTCACAATCCGTCCAACCCTGGTTCCTGCATTTCCTTTGATAAGCGGGGTGGGAACCTCCCGAATAATTTACCAAACACCAAATCTCCTCATCAAGCTTCTTGGCCTCTTCTTCATCATAGGCCTTGGATTCTACAATATTTACTGTCTTTGTGGGTTCACCCATCACATGTTTCATCAAAATCTCCAATTGAGTCATCATTCTTGCCATATTCTCCTCTCTTTCCTCATTTCTCTTTCTTTGTTCCTTGTCAACCACGGTGGCAGTAGGAGACCATTTTGTCACTTTGACATCCCGAGTATGCCATCCATAATTTTTCTTGGTAACTTCCTCAAGCAAATTCTAAGCCGCATGATAATGTAACTTCACAAGAGAGCCCCCTACTGCATTGTCGACCACGGTTTGTTAAGAGGATCAAGAGTCAGATAAAAGATTTGGAGAAGCATATTCTCTAAGATCTCATGGTTGGGATATTGCATGATTTTTCCATTGAACCCTTTGCATACTTCGTACAAGGGTTCTCCCTTTAATTGCCTAAAGTTTGTAATCTCATCACGTAATTGAAGAATTTTGGATGATGGGAAATACCGAATAAGAAAGACCGCAGTGAGTTTATCCCATGAAGTGATTGACCCAACCAAAAGAGTTCAAAGCCATAATACCACCTCTTCCATTAGCAAATATTGGAAGAGATGAAAACGGATGGACTCTTGGGGCTATGTGTGTAATATCAAAAGATGCACACACTTCGATGAAGTTCTTTAAATGCAAGTTGGGGTCCTCATAGGCTTGTCCCCCAGAAAGTCCCTTCATTTGTAGTATATGCAACATGACTCTTGTGACATGAAAGACACCGCTCCCATGAGTAGGTGGGATATGGATAGTACTTGAACGACCAACGTCATTGAGTTGCTCCTTTTCATCAAGAGATCTATCAAACGACCCAACTTGACTAGCACTATCACTCATGGTTCTGTTTATGCTATGGAAATCACCTAGAAGGAAACAAAAATAACTGCACACCACTGTGGGTATACCCTAAGTAAGAATCAACACCACACAAGTGAAAACTAAATTTCACTCCCCAACAACGGTGCCATTTTAATAACGCTCACCTATACCATGCAATTTGGTAGAGGACGGTTGTTGTCAATATCTTAACTTTCATTGAGGTCGAATCCATAAGGAGTGAAATTAGAATTATACTCTTATGGGTCTTAACACTTACTAAGAAAACACCTGAAGTACAAATAAAAAAGAAAGCAAGATTTAAAATGGGGGGTTTGGTTTGGGGAGAGTGTTCGTCAATAGATACTCAATTCCACAAACTACACAACAATTTTAATTTAACTTCTATATGAGAAGAATCCCTGAATTAAGTCTATCTAAGAGCAACTTAGAATTCTTGAGGCTAGTTTGTCAACAAAATCTCAAGAATTTCACTTATTGAAACCTTCGAATACCTAACAAGTGTGTTAATTATATTCACCTATTACCGCAATTAGGTATCCCTATTTCTAGGAAAATACCCAAGATATAGTCAACTTCATAATCATATTTATATCTAATATAGTGAGAATTAGTAAACTACACTTATTAATTATCTACTATTTCCTTGGTAACCACATCCCTTTTTCAAGGATGATATGGGTTTCAAAAGTTCACCCAACCCCCTCTTTCAAGGATAGTTTAAGCTTTCGAGAGCTTGGGGTTTTCACCCACAAGCCCATTTTGAGTATTTAGGACTTTCACCCATAAATCCCAACCAATTTAATCAAGCAACAGTACTACCCATCATTAACTAACTAGCATATACACAAATACATCAGAACCCACAACTAATCACCCCTTAGTTTAATATAATCCCAAGACAATGAAATTTAGCTACCCATAAAGAAGGGAGAGAAAAATATACCATACAGGTTATACAAAGCATCCATTCTTTAAAAATACTAAATTCAAAGTCTCCAAAACAAATTAGAATTCTTGCCCAATTTAGGGTTTCAAGTTCAAATTCAAAAACGTTGCAAGAATCTAGAATTCCCAAAATGGGAAAGGGTTTTAGGGTTTTAAGGGATTTGGGGTCGGCTACTGAAAACTATATATGTGCCCCTGGGCCTAATCTCATGTAGTCGTGATCGCACCAGATTTATTGCGATCGCAGCTACCAAGATTATGGGTATATCCATGCAATCGCGATTTTTTACCATCTTGATAGGCTGCGATCGTGGCCCTCAGATTATGATTGTAGTAAGTGAGCATCATTCTGTACATGGTTCTTCAGTTGTTCACTTTTTTTTTATTTTTATTTCTTTTTATCTCCACTTCATATCTGTCTATCTCATCAACTGTATGCCTGCAAAATTTAGAAATTAGTGCATTTAAGCACAATGTTGTCTCATTTATGTATTCAAATCATAGTAGCGTGCATGAATGTTAAATGCAAATTAGCGGTAAGTTCACCACTAATCAACACCCTCAACTTAAAGCTTTGCTTTTCCTCAAGCAACACTACTTCTTACCATGAGACTATGTACATTTATGCCTAAATAAAATGACCCAATGATCATAATGACTTCATGTTTAGTTATTACCACAATTAGCTCTTCAAACATGGGCAAAACTATTTTTATGACACCCCTCAACATAAAATGTGATTTCAAGAATGCTAAAGACTTTAAAGAGAAACCATGCAACAATCACTAATACTCTAGAAATGAGTCACCTTTTACCTCCACTGCATTATACTCTTTTTGCCTTATTTTTTGGGAGATGACAAAATCACCCACCTTAACTTGTTTACATGCCTCCTCATAAGAAAAAAATTCCACACACCAAGTTATCAAATATGCATCAAGGAATTTAAGTACAAAACACACTCTCTCTCAAGAACTCTCTATGCTAACAAGTGCATGTCATAGGCTTGCCCCTATTTTCAATCACCACTACAATGAAAATACTTGGTTGGAAATCACGAAGGGCTTTATAAGCTTTTAACGTAGGTTTGGGGGAGGGTAGGATATTATTTAGGAAACAACAAGGCTATACCTTCCTTGAACATCTACATCACACTATTCTATCCAACTTTCGATCATGGGCCACTGCTTTTTGTTTTCACTTTTTACACATGTGCCTACTTTTATTTCCTTGGTTCGCCCATTTTTTTACATTTCTTTTTCTTGCAGCCTTTGTGCTTCTCTTGCCTTTGTTGGATCCTTTTATTTTACTTATTTATTTGTTCTAAATGCTTAAGCGTATAGGCACTTACTTACAACTTTGTGGCCTAAAGTTACCTCTTCCAATCTTCACCACCCCCAACTTAGGCTTTTAGCCTCAAGTTATAATTTTAAGTTCAAGGAAGGTAGGGTTCAAAAAAGGGATAAAATCTGAAAGGCTCACAACTTGCAATGTATTTTCCAAAGAAAAATCCAAAGGCTCAAAGTGGATGACTGGGGATAACATCTATGCATGAGTAGGCTTTTTAAGCTAAAGTGGACTTTAAAGGTCACATGGATGGCCTAAGATCATCTCCCCAACCAATTACAATCAAAATTAGACTTGAGAGACTAATGGAGAAAGTTCTAGATAGTAAAAGTACACAAGATATTTGTAAAAATAAGCTCACCATACATAGCATGCAAATTTGCCTAGGAAGCTCAATCGCCCCTTCCGCTAGAGACAAAAATAAAGTATCTACCAATTATTACAAGCCAAAATAACGGAGTCATGAAAAGATAAAACTATTCATACAAGGTTGCTCATATTCGTGCCCTTGATTTTTTTAAACCTTTTAGACGGAGGGGGATGTTTGCTTTGTATTTGCACCAAGCACAATTTGCTAATTATAATACTAATATAAGCCTTCGTCTCTTATTTTGGATTGTACATTGGAAAACCATATGGTTACTCAGACTACGCCATGGGTATAAGTGCGATCCTAAATCCAAAATGCCACAGGTACTCAGACTTCCCTTGCATTTATGACCTCGATGCTATGGGTTCTTGGACTTTTCCTGCATCCATAGCTCAAAACCCAATCACGATGCTTTGCTCTTAAGAATGTCATCACTCAATCAATCATTAGAAAATACTCGTCAGATATCATCACAAACAAAATAAAGATAAAGCAAGAATCTAAAAATAAAATGAAATGACTAATCCATGCAAATGAGGGTACCATCAGAGCGCCCAAATATTACAACCCAAATAAAAATAAAAATCATCCAAAATAACATAAAAACATACAAAATATCAATAATACAGGCCCAAATCAAATAAATGCAAAGACAGGCACCCCCAACTAAGTAACTAGCAGTTTTCTCACTACATAAAAAATAAAGAATAAGAAGCGATAGGGGTGCCCCTTGAAACCGCATCAAGCATTGATCTTGCTTGAAGACTCTGCATCATCATCACCATCCTCAGGACCATACCACTCTACTAAGGCCTTATCTTTACTCTCCACTTGGGAGGAAAGAAGTCTATCATGGGGTTTTCAGACCTTCTATAGGCCCTTCACCCCCTTCCATATCTTTCTGAAGAATTTATCTCCCTTTTTTTCCCTTTTCATCATCTTCTTATGTGAGGTATGAAACTCTCAGTGTGACTCCTATAAACAAGAATAGACTCTCTCAAGCATAGAAATGGTAGCTCCCTACTTCTTCTAGTTCTTCTGATACTTCTCATAGTCAGGTTGGGACATATATGAATAGCAGGTGGTGGAGGGATAATCCAATTATGTCACTCTATTCTTGCAACTAGATCAGCACTCTATTCTTGCAACTCAGGAGGAACAGTTCATCATTCTACAGATGCTAAAAGATTTTCCACGATAGTAGAGAAACCAAGGTTTCACCCATATTCACTTTGGTGTTGTTAGGGTTGCATTAACGTATCACGAAAGAAAAGGCCAACTAATAGTGCCGTGTCTTTTGCTTCTCGATACCATATATAATGAATACCAATGTTCCAACTTGGAAACTTCAGAAATCACACTAAATGTCAGGACAGTCCTTGTTACTATATTCCCCAACTTTCATATGTACCTCTTCGATCCATATCTGACAGAGGCATTAAAGATCCATGTCCAAATTCTCGGATCTCTACAGGTGTAATACCCCGAGAAATTTTTTGTTGAAATTTGTGCGTAAATGTATTGGGTTCTATATTCTAGAATGAATTATAAATTTTTAGTGCAGAATATCTTAGATTATGACCCACCAATGCATAGAGTATCGAATAAGCTTTCCAATGATATGTGGATCATCCAAAACGGACCCCCGACCAACGAGTTATGAATATTTCGATCGAACCGTGAATAGTAGTGAATAGTAAAATATGCAGGAAAAAGTACTGAGGCCTGGCGTATTTTTGCTCCAACTTTAAACGGTCATAACTCCTTGTAAATAATGAACTGGGTGATATACTATATATCAATGGAAATCTCGGCAAGTCCTCTTTCCAATGAAATTGGTTTCATCTAATTTTTCCATCAGAGAAAAATGTTATGGTCGATCTACTTCATCATACCAAAAGTAAATTTGTAGGTCAACTTCAAACGATCATAACTCCTCGTACACAATGATCTGGGTGAGATTCTATATATCAACGGAAAGATATAAGAGTCCTCTTTCTAATGAAATTAGTTTCATCCAATTTGGATATCGAAGTAAAATGTTATGGTTGATCTACTTTAGACTATCAAAATAGTCCACCAAAGGACAGATTCGAGAATTATTTGATTTTTTGGAGCGTTTTGGTCATTCCTCCTCACCCAAAATCTGCCCAAACCCTATATTAAAGCCTATTAGAAGCATTATATGTTATATTTCATCAAATTCCCTCAAAAAGAAAATCCTAAGCTCCTACATCCAACTTCAAGAACCTCCAAAGTTCACCATTAATTCTGCAAATTTATTCAAGATTCCAAGTTCCTAGTTTAAGAACTCCAAGAACCATCATTCAAAGGCACGATTAACATCTCAAAAATGAGTATCGATCTAAAGTTCATCATTTAAGGTATGTGGGGGTTTTCAACAAGAACTCTCTTTCGTTTTTGTGCCCAAAAGTAATTTTCTTTACCAAGGCATGATTTTTATTTTATTTTTACGAATTTGAAGCATGAACCCATATCCTATGATGATTATTATAAAATCTTAATGTTTATGATTTTGAAAGATGAATTTACATGTGTGGAGATATAAAGCATAAATCTTGAACGATATTTATCATGATTTTGATATTTGAATCGTGAATCCCCATTGGAAATTGTGCTTTTTTGAGCAAGTATGTGTTATAAGCACGTTGATGTTAAATATTTGAGATATTTTGAATGATTTTATCTTTTAGTATTAATGGAGTTATTTTGAACTCGAGTGTGAAAGAAATCCACAACGTGGTTGATTTTGATAGATGGGAAGCATGATGGCTCCCGATCTATATTTATATATTGCTGAAATTATTTTGTTGTGGATTATCTTTAAAATGATCTGAGCTAAGTCTGGGAGAAATATTTAGCACCGAGTGGGAGGTATAAAGCAACCTTACTTCCCTAGAACTACGTGCCCCCGTAGGAGTGAGCCTGAGGCTGATTTATATAGTGATCACTAGTTTGTGTGGATCTGATATCGATAGTCCTACTCCGATGGAAAGGATAGGATGGCTCTCCCCAACATGGGTTGTACGTTGAACTCCATGTAACTCACATGGTTTATGTCGGTTATAGGATCTCCCAATGTGTGTATGTTTCCTTGTGTCTATGGTGAATGGTGAAGTGATTTGAAAGTGGAATTGTGAAAGTTATTCTTTCGATAGATTTAAATGATATTTATACTATGAGAATTGATATTCTTGATGAACTGAAAGTGATTGACAAATTATATGATGACTCACATGTGTTATTGTACTTATTTCATCCTCTCATGATTATGATAATTTTCTTCGGCTATGTGAGTCTTTTATACATCCTGCATATTTCTTATAAATATTTATGATGATGATGTTTATACAACCGCATACACCCCTATATACTCGGTTCCTTTCCATGGTACTGACCCACATCTTCGGATGTGGGCTGCATTTTCTCGAAATATAGGTTCAGGTGCTCAGTTCCAGGTTCGACAGTGATTTTTCGAGCACGCTGTTCTACATCCTCTATTGTGGTGAGTCCTCATGTTCCGAGGATGTGATGTCTGATGTTAGTTTCACGAAATTGTTTACATTTGATAACTGAGTATGAGTCAGTTGGGGCATGTCTCAATGGCTCGCTGGTTTTATTGATTTTCTTAGCGTCTTGTCAGACTAGTATAGATGTTGGTAGTTAACTAATAAGTCGTATTTTGTTATCTTTCTAAAATTCTTTTATTCTTGGATGACGATTACTCTGTTGATATTTGAGGGTTATTTATGAAAACCCCATTGATTTGTGTTGAACTGAATGAAAATGGCTCAAAGGGTTAGCTTAGGGCTACTCGTAGCCTCAAGCACCGTTTGACGCTCTGGGACCTATTTTTTGGGGTGTTACAACAGGCCAGAGATGCCATTCAGGCAACTCTCAACTATCAGGTAGCTTGGCGAGCTCAGAATCATGCTATAGATCTATCCCTTCCAGGTGGTGGCGATGCTTTATTCTTGAACATAGATGCCACTAATGGAACCACTCAGTGTACACAGATCCCAAGGCAAATCCCCAGAGATAAACTTGTGAAAGTACTCCCAAACAATGGGTCACAAATTACGAGAAGTTGAGAGACCATCCTCAGCCTCTCCAGTCCATGAAGCCAACCTTTTCCAGAATGAGTTACAACACCGTCATGATTAGTTTCAACCACTCACACCATAAAAGCCTCCCAAAACCACCTTCTCAATACATATGTACCAACCTTCCAACGAACTTCCACTCGTAAGTGAACCAAAGTTCCTACACTAGTTCCTAGGAAGCTGCTGTATGGAAGAGCATGATTGGATACACTACTTCAATCATGACGGCTGATATACTGTAGGGCGCAAATGTCCCTTCTCCGAACATTATCCGTGGAAGTCAAATTGTAGATTCCACATATGCCAAGGAGACACCACACCCACTCCACCATAAATTAAAACTACCAGAACCAAAGATAAACAACCTGCAACAAAACTATTCATGATGTCTCACTCTGGCACCAGTTACTCTGAGGACTTTCTACCAAACAAACCCTTCGAAAAGGATAACATGAGCAATGCTTAAAAGATACCAGCTAAAACTGTCATCCTGTCATTCAGAGAGAAGATACCCCTCAGCAACATAGAAGTAACACTTAACTAGCAATCTAAAAATGCCATATGCCAAACCAGTATGTTGTCTAGCATCAACCAATCCATGAAGAATGTTACTCACTCTCAGAACAAATTGGCAAGTAAAATTGAAGGAATGAACAAGAGAGCAGAAAAAACATCTACTCAGCATGACAGACTTATCCGATAATTAGAACTCAGGCTCCAATCGATGCAGTATGATATATGTCCGTTAAACACCTCACTGTCTCATTTCTTCAACCAGCAACAAAAGGAAATGGCTTCTCTAAAAGAACAATCCAACAGCTGAAATACGGTGTCTTTCAACCTTAGAGAACCCATAGCTTACCACCAAATCCAACCTTGTTCCCTATGTCGCCACATACATACTCTCTGCCAAAGATGAGTCACATTTTTCCTACTCCTACTTCAAGCTCCCATATGCCTATATCACTAGGATCTTAAGATGAAAAGGAGTTTGACATTGCTAAGCATGCATGGGAAAGAAAAGATGCCATCACTGCCAAAAGAAAAGTCGATGAGACTCAGAAGAAGTCCAAGAGGAAAATGCAATATGACATGGATAAAGGGACCATTATGATCTCAAACCACGACATCACCTTCCCAGATGAAAATCTGATAATCCATAAGCCATAAGTGCCATATAAAGATAAAGAATGGAACACAGTGCTGAAAGATAGCCTTCTCAATCACAGGTGGCTGCCATTCCATTGGGATCCAGATGCTGATTTAGACCAGCTTGTCCCAAATCTATATGGCTTGAACATCAATGATGATGCAGTTCTAGATCCATAAGCCACAGTTGTCCTTAATCCAGTAGAAGAATCTCTGAAGTGCAACAAGCAAATCCAGCAAGCCGATCCCATTAGTCATGCTTTAAACAAAGAAGATACTTCTGATGCACACTCTGATAACACCAGGGATAACTTTCTAGCAGATTGAAACATAGAAGATAGCTAAGTGTCTGTCGATTCATGAGAGTACATTGAGGATACTCCTGAATCCTCAATTGAATCTCCAGAAGATGATTATCCACCAATATACACAAACTGCTCCAAGGAACTAGAAGTCTCCAAAGTTGTTGATGACAAAGATAGGATGACTGATAATTCAATCCCAGACTGAAGGCCAGATCCAAGCACACCGGCAAAGGAAACTGTGGGAATTGAATTTCACACCTTCACTCTTGACGATATCAAGATTTCAGCCTAGCCCTAAAAAATCCAGGACTTCTACACTTGGATGGCGATAAAGAATCTGGCTGAACAGGAGAAATACACGATACTCTCATAGTTCATATCCATATTCTCTGGAATACTCAGAGACTAGTGGAACGCTCTTAGGATTTCTAATAAGAACACTTATTTGATGTCCTAGGACTTTGCCTTGAACATCAAAATCCTGCATGAGGTATTCTGCGGAGACGCAGGCCAGAGATAGGAAAAAGTCTGATGACAGATCTTTAAGATAAAGTGCCTATCATTCAACAAAATGTCATCGATATAGACTTCCCGAAGATGGCGAAGATCTACTTTGAGTTGGGCAGAGATCCCAGCCTGAAGCAAGCCTTTATATCATCACTGTCAAAGATGCTAGTAGGACACACGATGATGATTGTAGAGAAGAAGTTAAAATACATAATTGTCCCACAGCTAGGCTACATCCGACAGGCTATATTCTAAGCTCCAGAAAGCATATACACAAAGAGGTTTGTACTGAAGAAAATCATCCAGAATAATCTATTCCTCGATTGAGCCTACAACAAGGATGACCTCGTCACTAAGTCCAGTTGATCATGCTCGCACCGAAAGACAAGATCAAAAGGGCAGCTGTTGTTCAGGAGGTTCAAACTACCAAGGCCTCCCAACGACAAAAATGAATCAATCCAAAGAACCAAGTATTTTAGACGAAGAAGCCCAACAAATTACACAAAGAAGAATGATGTCTGCTTCATCTCCAGAAAGCCTAGCCACTTTACTAGAAACTGTCCTCAAGCCAAGATATCGAAAGACTCTTGTCCACCTCTTTGAAGAAATAGTTGATCATGCGAGAATCTATCTCAGCAAAGAGGACAACCTCAAATTGGTCTTCTGGCTGGAAGAAGAACCAACGGAGGACACTCTTTTCTCCATAGACATATATGAAGAATCAGGAAACATCTATGTCGATGATCTCTACCTGATATCCAATAACGGAGAAGACAAGCAACACCAGGCTAGTCAAATCCTCATGCTCAACACGGCAGGAATACTATCTTTTAGGTTAATAAATTACACTCCAGATCTTTTTAATCAGTATATGGATTCCTTTGATTAATCCATCCTCCAAGAAAGAAGGACCGTCTATGAGCTTCAAGTATTCACAAAGTATGGAAGATCCATCCTGAAGTCGTTTGAAGTGCACCCGTAATACCCTTTATTCCATTTGTTTATTACGCTAGCCAATGACTTCCCGCAAGAACTCCTATGGTTATTCTGGTTTTTGTGCCACCAGTTCTACATTTTTATAGAGTTCAAGTGTAATTCCTTCAGGCATTTCGATCAAATCCAGCCAGATTTGAAGAGATTCATACTATGGTTCAAACCACGGGAATATTTGGTTCGATGCTTCAAAGATTCCTAAGATGCAATGGTCTTCTTGTTGCATCGCCCTGTAGGAATGACAGGCCAAGATGTCCAAGATCAACCGAAAATTTCTCATATCTATACTTTCCATGGAAGATGATCATTATGAAGCACAGCGCTTTATTTTTCATCAAAATAGATGCATTCCAAGAGAAATTTAGCCGAAGAAATGGGAAAGTGGAACTACATCGACGATCATTCCTACTGGGATGAAGTGCGATAAGCAACAAAACAATATCAGCCACATTATGAAATCATGAGAGATGAAGTTACCAACTCCATCAAAAGTATAAGGCTGAAAGCTCCCCATCAGGAATAAAAAAGAATTATTATTCTGATAAAGGTACTTCACCAGATCGATGAAGAGAAGCTTGGAAGGCAAAGAACACCTCTGGCAGAAGCATGGAGTAGATTGGTGGATGGAAGAAGGATACACGATCTCATCTCCACCAGCACCATCCAACACTGCCTAAAAGAAAACGTCAGGTGACATGTGCAAAGAGTTACCCTCTTCACCGGGTTACTCTTCCCAGTGGGTTACCCTCTCTAGCGGGTTACCCTTTCCAGTAGATTACCCTCCTCTCTAAGGAAACCCTGTTAGATGGGTTACCCTCGCTAGTTGGTTACCCTTTCTAGTGGGCTACCCTCATCTCCAAGGAAAACCTCCTCAGTGGATGACCCTTTTAGATAAGTTTGTCCTGGAGCTGCTGACTCACCTGCTTGCATATGCTTTCACATGCAAACAACATAGTGTGTTTTTTTTATTTGGCCCCCCACATGTTAGTAGGGATCGGTGTGAATAAAGATAAGGCTTATCTAGTCATAACAAATAAAGTTTATCCCTTAAAAAGGATAGGACTTATTCAGTTATAACGGATAATGCCTATCCCTTAGCTGATAGGATAGGATTGTAAAATTTATTTCATATTTATACGTAGTCTATCTTATCTAGTAAGCTTCTTTGTCCTATAAAAGGAAGCCTAGGCTTTTAGGAAAAGGGCATCATTCTCTCTACCTAAATACCTCTTGTATGGTTTTCTCTGTTTTCAATAAAAATGTTTGTTGGCTAAACTCTCTTGCAAGTGCTTTCTCTCTTCCAAAGGGATGGGTGTTTCGGTCCTTTAGGTCGGAGCGGTGGAGTAAGGAAATACTTTGGTGAGGTACTTATTGCGACTGCAACATGGAACTCTGAAGGTACTTTCCATGAATATGAAACGAAGTTGTCTTAGTCTATGCCACAGCTTTTCTAATTGATTTGATATCTGAGAAAGAACACGCAGATCTGAGGTCTGCCTTAGTACTCCTTTTGTTTCGCGGATGCTTGAGGGAAACAGGCTAGGGAGAGCCACCGTAAGACCCGTTTATGTCATATATAGAATAGTATTGTACTAAGAAGACAAAGGATTCATGTGTTCTAAGACTGGCAAAGTCATGTCGGCCCTTTAAGGGTTGCGAAGTCTTTACTACAAAGGCAAACCGTTCGGATGTGTAGCTCATATTTCAAAGTCAAGACATCCCATCCCATTCAGGGTTTTGAAGGCTTTGTTGCTAAAGAAAATCGTCCTTATGGATGAATAGCTCAGTCGTAGGAAAGTTGTGGTGTGTAGATTAAAAGGTTTGAATTCATATAACTTGCAACCTATATGAAAGTGAATCGTATGTCATGTTGGAAAGGTTAGACTCTATGTTTGTGGTGTTGATGGAAACTTTGATTTTGTATGGCATGCCGCCTATATGGTCATGAAACCTCCTTTCATGTTGGAAAGTTTGGAGTCTGTTGCTAGCTGCCTGGCTGCTCTCGCAAGCAATCCTCCGTGCCCCACTGCCTCCAACAAAGCTTTAAATCTCGGTAAGAGAAGTTGGCCAAGCTCAAACACAAACCAATGCAATCTTGGTTGGATCAACCATAATACCATCCTTGGTCACCACATGACCCATGAAGGAGAAAGACTCCAACCAAAACTCACACTTAGAGAACTTAGCATACAATTTCTCATCCCTCAATCTTTGAAGCACAATTTGCAAATGCTCCTCATGATAGGTCTCACACTTGGAATAAACCAAGATATAATCTATAAATAGAATAACAAAAGAGTTGAGATACGGTCAAAATACCTAGTTCATCAACTCCATGAACGCGATTGGGGCATTAGTCAACCCAAAAGACATGACCAAGAACTCATAATGATCGTACCGATTCTGAAAGGTTGTTTTTGGAATATCCAAAGCTCTAATCCTCAACTAGAGATACCTGAACATCAAATTAATCTTCAAAAACACTAAAGCACCCTGAAGCTTGTCAAAAAAATCATTAATACTAGGAAGAAGATACTTATTCTTAACAGTCGACTTGCTCAACTGTCGATGATCAATACACATGCGCATCGACCCATATTTTTCTTCACAAACAAGATAGGCACACCCGAAGGTGATACACTAGGTCGGATAAATTCCTTATCTAACAACTCCTGCAACTGATCCTTCAATTTATTTAACTCTACTAGGGTCATCCTATAAGGAGGAATAGAAATGAGCTTGGTGCTCAGCTCAACATCAATAGCAAAGTCAATATCACAATCCAGAGGCATACCAGGCGAATCCGTAAAGAAAATATCCACGAACAAAATCCAAAGAAGGAGGTGAAACAATATTAGTATCATGACTATGAGCTAAATAAATCAAACACCCTTTCTCAACCAAGCAAAGAGCCTGAAGAAAAATTATAACTCTCTTGGGACCCAAATAAAGCAAACCCTTCAAAGCTATTCTTGTCATACCCAGTGAAGCTAAGGTCACAATCTTAGCATAACAATCTAGGATAACATGATAGGGAGCTAACCAACCCATACCTATAATGACATCAAAATCTACCATATGTAATACAATCAGATCTCCCTAGGTCTCACTCCCAGCAAAAGTCACAACCCAAGACTGGTACACTCGATCCACTACTAAAATATCTCCTACAGGGGTAGATATAGAGATAGACACATCAATAAGCTCACAAACAGAATCAAAACCTAAAGCAAAATATGCAGACACATAAAAGAAAGTCGATAAATGATCAGATAACATAAATATTAATCTAAAACAAACAGGGATGATATATATGACAATAGCAATGGAAGCCTCTACCTTTGTCCCGGTAAGTATACCACAGCACTGAACACGTCCACCACCTGACTAGGTAGTCCCTTGACCACCACCACGGGTACCACTACTTCTACCTCTTACATCCCTAGTAGAACCTCTAACTATCACAGCCAATATAAGAGTAGCTCTTAACACGCAGTATAGACAGTCCTTGCCCAAATGGCTAATCACATTACACACATAGCAAACCTTATAGAATGACTCAATTAAAGGAGTGCGGTTAAACTAGGACGACCATCTAAAGCTGCTAAACCAAAATACCCACTACCTACACTTTACAAGGCTGCATGCATGGGTCTACCATTGATACCCTCAAAAGCCTCCAGAATTTTTGCCTTGATAGGTGTGACCTATAAACTTACCCTAACGGCATTTCTTCTTGGTGCTTTCCTGAGATGTTTGAAGAATAGACTCAGTCATCTTAGCATGATCCATAATACTCTAAAAATGATGCCCCATACACTATCATCTGAGTTATAGCAAGCTGAACAAAAACATCTAACCCCTTCATGAGCTTCTAAATATTCTCAAAATCGATTGCAATAATGGCATAAAAATATCTAAATAAGGTATGGAACATGCCTCATACTCTGCAATAGTTATGGAACCCTGCCCAAGCGATCGAACTTATCTCTCATTTCATCCCTCAAACTGAAAGGAAAAAACTTATCTAAAAAGACCTCTGTAAATTGATCCCAAGTCATCTTTGGTGAATCAAGAGGTTGGCAACTAATAAGTGAGCTCCACCAACCTCTGTTGCATCTCTCAATTGGTAAGTAGTATAAGCAACCCCATGCGACTCAATCAAACCAAGGTTATGAAAGTTCTCATGACAATCCATTAAAAACTCATAGGTGTTCTTGCTTAAAGCACCACTGAACCTAGGAATACCCAAATGATTCAATCTCTCAAACCTTTTATAATCCTCAAAAGACATAGCTTCACTCATAACAATAGAAGGCATAGTAGATCTAGCTGGTTGAGAACCCATCTGATGAGGATTCATAGAAAAAGGTTGAACTCTAGATCTCGAAATAACATAATCAAATATTGAAACATAAGGAGGAACCACACTCGGAGTCTATGTAGTACCATAAGCAGATGTCGATATAATGAAAGGATCCATACTCGAAATTAAGGGTACACCATAAGCAAACTCTAGCACAAACAAAGGTATAATACTCAGAACTAAAGGAACACTAGGTGTACTCACAGGAGCACTCTCTAAATGGGTCAATAACTAACTTAACAACCCCTTAAAGACTGGGGGCAGAAGAACTCTATGGGATCAAAGCACGCCCCATAACTCCGACATGCTCAACATGAGACTCAGGGGAGAGTCCTCTAGTGTTATCTCTGGATGGAGCATCTCTTTGTGCTCATTCCCAATGTCGAGCCTAACAATGACTCACAACTCGCCTTCCAAATTAGGCTCTCTTCTCATATAATGGATCCAAATCTCTAGCCTCATTGGAACTAGTCCTCATAATCTGCGCAGAAAAGAGTGAAATATGACTTAGAACACAAGGTATGAAAGATACGCATGATATAAAATAAAATAAGAAAAATTTTCAAAAGATATCTTATAGCCTCTCAAATATAGATACGGACTTCTACGTGCTGATCTATGAGACTCTATTAGACACCTAGTTCTTACACTATTAAGACCAATGAACCTGGATGGTCTAATACAAATTTGTCACGACCCAAAAACTAAGGGCCATGATGGTACACTGATATAAGATGAGAAATAAGTATCAAAACCCAAGCAAGACCCTTATAATAGAGTCAAGCCCACATATATAGTAAAAGATAAAATATAATCGAAGATACCAAACCAAAATCTCAAAACCTGGTGTCATAGTGTAAGAACTACTAAATACATCTCGAAATGTCAAAGATATAATGATAGTCCAAAAAAGATTAAAATTTATCTCAGAATACGAATTAAGACATAAAAATAGAAAGGAGGAGGTAGTAGGTTAACTCCTAAATCATAGGATGTCCACTAGATCGAATACTCTAAATGTCGTCTGAGTCAGCTATTCGTGCGGAGCACTAGTATCTATATCTACACCAAAAAGGCACAGTAGGGATGAGTACGGTCCACTTATACTCAGTAGGTATTATAGGTTGACTGAGTAAAGAATAAAATAAATCATATAAACACAAACTATGGGTATGTTACCTACAATCAGAAAATATCCCAAATGATAGCCCACACCATCTCTACTAATAGTTCTACTATATGCATGTATAACAAATATAGGAAGAAAAGAGAAGAATAAATATACACATACACCAAGTACAAGTATAAGAAGGTAGAATAAATAGACAGATAGCAAGTCAAGAACAGAGATACGATCACAGAATATGCATAATACATGAAGTGCAAAAAAGATAATGGTAATGATAATAATCATGATGACGTGATGCACGAGGTAGTCACACAACCTCTGTATACACCTACCCGAGTTGTGCTCTCGAGTTAGGACCTGTAGGAGTTCGTCAATCCATATACAACTAATATCCAATGGCGATGTTCATATCTATTCTCCTACACATACGTAGGTAAAGTGTTTTTAAAAATACCATATTTTCTATCGGAAAAAGCCAGTGTCTATAATATTTCCATGGTGGTACCAATATTTCATAAATGAATATGATATGAGGATGTGATGATCACAACCAACCCAAATCAAAATAGCCAATATCTAACCAATATACCAACCATGTAAGTCAAAGTCCAATCAAATCAACCAACTATCCATGATCCAATATAATCCAGAAAAACAATCGAGTGAAACATGCAAAAAACAATCATTGATACTACATAAATCCCAAAATCTAGGATTTTTCCCACCAAAAAGAGTGTAACAAAACATACATACATCAAATACTAGGCTATAACATCATATAAGACCCCACATGTAGCACATAGCAAATAATGTCTCAAAACCACCAAGTATTATCCACATAGGCCCCCGCACGGGCACATAAGTCACCTAAATATATTTTTCATGATACAACCCCATACCCATAGCATGCTTTTACATTATTATTCCAGTCTGAAGAAAGTTAACCCATAACCTACATCGAATATTGATAATCGGTCCAAAAGCCTTCAATCTGAAGATTTTCCCTTATGGATAGACCCAAAATCAACTAAAATATGCAAATATTAAATCTATATATCAAAAGACAGCCAATAATTGCTATATTTCCTACTTTCGAATCGGGATCAAAACGGACCCCTGAAACGAATTTTTAGAAAAAAAAGAAAAAACCAAAATTTTAGTCCAAGAACATAATTCCAAGATTAAAGGAACTCATAGGATAAAACCCAAGAAAAATAGAGTTAAATTGAGGTTTGAGTCAAAGAAATGATAAATTAGACTTTACGGGCCAAAATCTCCAAATTCACTGTTAAATCCGAGTTTAAATAAGATTTAAAAGATAGGATCAAAGAAAAGTAATTTTAATAGGAATTTGGACCGTACCCAATCTTTAAAATGGAAGAAAATGCTCAACACTAAAATCACAAGCGCCAAGTCTTGAAAATGGTGTAAAAATCTTGAAAATGGGAAAATAACTCACCTAGGCATCCCCTAAGCGACTACTGGGTTGCTTAGGCGGCTATCGTTTATGCAACCAGGTATTACTTAAAAAAAACCACATTATAGAGCATGCAACAAGGTTCCCGCTTAAGCGACAGGTGTCTGGCATACCAGTGTCGCTTAAGCAACCAGACAATCATTTGAGCGGCTATCGCTTAAGCGAGCCTAATGTTGCTTAGGCAATATTTTTTTTTTCAGGATAAGTCGCTTAAGTTACCATTAAGCGAGTACACTAGCTTAGTAATATACCAACTAGAGAGTTGGAGAATTGCAAGTCTCTGAGGACTCATCGAGATTCATCCAAAATCCTGAGTATGCAAACGAACTATGCTACCCTACTAAATTTGACGCTCCAAACTTAATGGCTATATAAAATTTTTAAAGAAACATCATTTTTACAAAATTGATCCCTAAAATCCAATTTTGTAATTTTTTGAACAGAGAGTCAAAATGAGACATAAAAGCCGTAAAGCCACACCAATCATGTTATCAATCTCAAATTGATGTTCCCAATCTGTTGTTGCAGTTCGTTTTTTCATCTGATGCATAGATCAAAATATTTTCACTGAAGTCAACTAATAAGTCATTTAAACCACCAAAATCCATAATCTCACACTAACAACACAGGAATACATCGAGAACTGTGCTAATTATTTTCACACCCCAGAAATACCATAAACCAACCATGAGAGTTAAATTACATAAAAACAAATATTTCACATAAATCACCAAAAGTCAGTTTTATTATATTTAGGTAGAATTGTGATCTTATGACTCAATGAGGCTTAATTAGCATCTTGTAGTGAAATTTGATACCTTAGCCTAGTTCAGGGTAGAATTTTTCGTATAACAGATTATTGGAGTTTAGATATGAGCCCCTTCAGCCCACCTTTGTTCAAGATTACTATTAGCTCCTTGTAGACTTAATAGACATATTGTTTTTTATTTTATTTACTTTCTTGAGCCCGATGAGGTTTTAGATGCATGATAGTTCATTTTAGATTGATGCTTAAGAGATGATAGTTTCAATTCAAGTCTGGTGATTTATGATACTATGACTAGTTTTATTCCAACGTCGTTGATGATATTAGTCCAGTTCAATTTTGACATACGAGATACTAGTTCCGATTCAAGTTCGATATTGAGAGGCTATTTATGATAGTTATTGGTTCGATTCAATCCCATTATCTATCGTATGGAAGAATCCATGATTATGATATCGCGGTATGATTAATTTGTATAATTTAGATTATTACTTCTCCTTTATTGCACACTTAGGACTTATGGAGGCCTACATTGGGTAATTTACTTTATTCTGCACCTTCTGGTTTATGGGCCCCAGGTACGCAAAGATGGTTATACTTTGCTTTAACGTTATCATTTCAGTTATTTTCTTTCAGCATTTGGAGTGTTATTCCAGATTTGCCCTATTTTTCTTGACTTAGCTTATTTAAGTTGCATATTGTTATATTTATATTATGATTTAGCTCAGTCGGCTGATGATACCTACTAAGTACTCATGGCTTTGTACTCATACTATACTTTTGTACCTTTTTTATAAAGATTTAAGTACTAATCGTCATCGTTGGCGCTAAGATTGTGCTGGTCAGAGTTCGAAGACAGTCTGAGCTCTCGTAGCCGGAGTTGACCTTTTTTCCTTCTTTTGTTTTTTCTAGTCTTTTTATTTTTGAGACTATTGTATATTGACTTGATAGTACTTGTATTATTTTGAATTAGAGGCTCTTGTACCGACATTACTAGATCATGGGATGTAGTTATTTCTCTTCTATTATGTTATTGTCCTATGATTTATGGCTTGTAATTTCTTTAGTTGTATATTTGTAGCAATTATGCCATTTTCCACTAGTTAGACCATTGCCTAAAGCTTCGGGCTATGATTTGGCTTACCTACTGGTGAGATAAAATAGGTGCCATAATGACTCGTGAAATTGGGTCATGACAGTAAAGTCACCTGCAAGAACTCTAATATAAATTGAATTCGTGTGTAGAATCCTACAAAATTTTAATGCCTACAAATGCCCCATACTTCAAGGCTTGTCGGAGTGTAGACTTGATGAAACTCAAAGACGAGTCTTAAAGTACTGTTTCATCATTGTAATTTTCTTGTTCCTGATTTTTAGATCTGATTTGTAAGAGAAGAGATGAAAAACAGATTTGGTCCCACTGTGCGTGCCAATTTATTTACGAAAAAAAGTTAATTCATGAAAAATAAAATTCAACCACAAAGAAATTATGAGGAAAAAAAGAATCTTGATAAACATGTGGGTACAATTCTGTTTTATTTTTTTTCTATTGATTTTCTCCATAATTTGAAGGTTGTTAGTAGCGTATTTCTCGAACGTAGTAAGATTGAGATTTGTTATCTATGAAAGGAGTATTTTGTGAATCTTGATGTATTTGATAATCAAGAAAAGAGGGTTTTGGTCTCGTAGTGAAATTCCATGAGTTTATGCAATTTTAAGATGCCTCCTAAGGGAATATGTTACGATTAAAATAGGCACGATTTAGGATTTAGGATAGAGCAGCTTTCAATCTAAGTTTAGTGTAAATTAGCTAGCCTCCAAGAAGTTTAACATAAATTGGATTCGTGTTGTAGCATACAACATAATTTCGATGCCTACAATACTTTAACCGTGAAATATAAGGATACTGCTATACGCATGCCTCAAGCTAAAGAAATTTCTTGATTCCAATAATTTTACAAAAATTTTTGCACTCCACATCAAGTCTGGTTGACTCGAAAGAAAGGGATTTGGCAAAGGCTAAGCTCCCAGGCAAAGTGTAAATATGCAGTTGAAAATTCAGGATAAGTTGAGGGGTATGTATGTATTAACCTATTTGTCCTTTTGATATCGTAATGAAAAGCAATTATAGATTCGTTGTTCTTGTTCAATTAAGAAGATAGGAAGTCAAATCAATGTTTGTAGCAAATTGTAAACATTCCACACGCGCCTTTGATGGATTATCTTTGATTTAGTTATGAATTATTTCTGAACATGTACTTAAATAGTGTTAAGGACTAGACATGAAGGGACAACAGCCAATCCAATCACACCATTAAATATGTAAATCAACTTCTTAAGCATGTTATGGCCACTATATATTATTCTCTAATCAACTTCTCTTAGAGATTTTAACAAATCCACGCTTGTTTAGAAAATCCTAATGCAACTTTGTATAGGACAAAATAACAATCAGTGACCAAGTAATGGAGAACATCCATTATTCTCAATGATGTTATTTGTCGTAAATACGACATTCTGTTTATTGAGTGAGCTGATTAACTAATGGTAAGTATTAGCTGACATAAATTATTTAACTTATATTTGTATACCAGTTATAAGCCATCCGTGCTGAATACGAGGAACAAGGACTACTTATATATGCGAAATTATTTTCCTATTAGTCCCTTCTTCACAGTATGACACATTTTGTTGGTAAAAATTTATACGTATCTGGTGTATACATGAAATTAATATTTTTTATATGGTTATATAATTAAATTAAGTAAAATACATATTGATCAATCATGATTCAGTAACATGAACTTTAAATTCAAACACATGGCATGTATGTATTGGCTTGGTGTATACACCAGGTGTGTGTAACTAACTATTCTCTTATTTTGGTTGCTATCCATAGACATGTCTATTTTAGTTGCTTGTTTCGTACTTTTACTATATCACTTCTAATTAATTATTATAGATTATTTATATATTAAAAAAATAATAATAGGTAATAACAAAATAAAATAGACATTTATGACATGTCTACTTCAGCTGCTTCAATCATAATTTTACTAAATATCAGCCCTAATTAATTATTATCAATAATCTAAGTATTAAAAAAAATATTTAACAAAAATGTAAAATAGATATAAAATGATAAGTTAACTCTTGATGTTTTAAATTAACTTGACGTCTAATCTGAGACTCACTTAATTTTTTCTTCACAAGTATTTTTCATATTAGTTGTGCTATACCACTTCTAATTAGTTGTTGTGAGTCATTTAAGATATGTCTGCTTCGTTGCTTCAATCGTGATTTTACTATATCATCTCTAATTAATTATTATGGTCATCTAAACATTATGTCACTTAAATTGGAATAGAAGAAAAAGTTTTATAAATCACAATAATTAAAAACTTAAATTATTTTAAAAAAATTAATTAACTATCAATGCCACAAAAGTTTGGACAAGGAGAGTGACATATATTATTTGAAAATTACATAAAAAGTATTATAAATTACAATAGTTAACAACTTAAAATATCTAAAAAAAAAATTATTAATATGTTATATATTTTTTTAAAAAAAAGTACAAAATTACTATAAATCACAATAATTAACAACTTAAAAAATTTAAAAAATATAAAATATTGATTGACTCTCAAAATTATATCAATGCCACTTAAATTCGAATGAAAGAAAAGTATTATAAGTTACAATAATTAAAAATTTAAATTATTTTAAAAATATTATTGACTATATCACTTCTAATTAGTTATTATAAGACATTTAAGTATTAGATAATAAATAATATTTAATAACAAGGATAATATAGATACAAAATAATAAATTAAAATGGTTGGATGAAGTATTTTGCAATAATCATATCTGCGTCAAAAAGGGAGTATGGAGTGGTACACTTAGTGAGATCTAAATGATTTAATTCGAAAAATAAAATTAAAATACATAGTTACGAGCTAAGATGTGAATGATCAAAATTTTAATTTTTAGTCGGTATAGATAAATGAAGAATAAAATACGTAAATAAAAAAATTAAATTTTAATATATTTTTACTACTTTTTTGTTTCAATTTATGAAATACCATTTGATTAAGCATGGGGTAAAACAACGAAATGCTATTTTGAAATTTGTGGTATAAATAAACCTTAGATTTTGTGTGATTAAAAAATATTTCATTAAAAAATAAAATAAAAATTTTAAAAACAAATTATTTCTAAAATAAAAATATGACAGTCTTTTTTGACTATATTAAAAAGCAAAAATTATCACATAAATTAAAATAAAAAGATCTAAATATTTGGCCCGTACTAGTATATATATATATATATATGACATTATTTCATTATTAGTGTGTTTTTCATCTCTTAAACTTCATTTCCAATCACAATATACTATGTCACATAAATTACCAAAAGAGTACTTAATCGGAAAGTAAATTAATTTGAACTTATTTGAAGTTTTTCTAGTAATAATCGGTAATTATTTTTAAGGAATGATGTTTGAACTTATTTGAGTGTTTTTACTTCATAATATTACCATCATTCAAGCTTAGAATACCTTTCGTACATCTTTAATAGCAAAATACTTTTTAAATGATATATCAATATTTTAATTCAGTTCAGAAAATGTTACTCTCTGGATTTACTTTACTTGTCTTAAGAAAGTAAGAGTCGCGTACAGAAAACCATAACTGTTCATATGTTCTGCTGAAATGACTACTTATTTAGCCATATATCTTACTGTATTTACCCTCATATAGGTATGATAATTTGCCATCAGATGGAAAATCGAGGCCTTTTACAGTTTATTTATCTATTAGTTGTAAATTTGTTGTTTTTTACAAATTCTGTTAAGGTAATATGTTACTGTCAATGTGGAATAAAGATACCGAGTTTTATTTGCTATTGACAATTTGATCTGGATTAGTGTAAACCCAAGAATTGTGAATTGAGAAATTTTTAGCTTTTCCACATTCTCATTCAAGTACAAAAAAAAAAAATCTTTAATGGGCACAGAATTCTAACTCAACAACAAGCTGAAATAGGTAAAAATATTGAAGGTTAAATAAATCAAATCAAGATGTCAAATTTCTATTCATAAGGTACAAAAGACAGCAACAGATGAGAGATTAAACATCAAAAATACCCTTAAAGCAAGTGATTAAGCCAATGTTCTTTTGACCATCAAAGAAAAAGTACAACTTGCGAAATATAGGTGTACAAACAAAACAATGCAGTCACTAAATAAAATCCCTAAAATACCCCCAACGGAAGGTAAGCAAGCAGCTCAACTATCATTTCTATATTAGCAGTAAAGCAAAGTACAGTAAAGTAATTAATGTTACTGAATAATAAGAACTTTTATATTAGTGACACCTAAACGATAATTATAATTATAAATAATCGTCAATAAAATTCCAAAAACGAAGACAAGATAACTTTTCCTACGTGCCTGTAGTAATATATCAACAACAATAACAACATACCCAGTAAAACCACCATTAGTAGAGGGGT